>NC_092508.1:36730818-37059151 GCF_047511675.1 Marmota flaviventris | reverse complement strand
TTCCATGACATTCATTCTGATTTTCTTTTCTGATTACTTGTGTTTTATCCAAACCTGATTTTTAAGAAATAGCATGTGCTTTTCCTTATGAGATTACTTTACTTCCACCTTGGATGTTGCTAAAGCTTATTTAAAATTTAAGAGAAGAAGTAAATCTTTAGTCTTAAGCTGCATAGTCTCTTGTTACTTATTTTGTGATCTTATTATTTTATGGGTAAGGAATTGAGAAGTAGAAAAGTCTCAAGTGTTCCAATTCCTAATAAAGAGACAACTGTGTTAATAAAAGGGAATGATTTTATGTTTTTTAAAATTAATTTCATTCCTACTAAGTGATGTAGTGTTTTGTTTTGCAACATTCTTATGTTTTATGACAAGTTTCATAATCCTCATTTGGCCATTGGGGAAACCAAGTCATATTTCTTTGCCTAGTTGGTCCTAGGAGTTACACTTACTGGCTCTGAATTTTGTAGGCTTTTATTTCTCCACATGAATTAATTTTACCAGTATCTTGTCAACAAAATAAAGAAAGCCCAAATGGAAAGTCATTCAAAATATGTTCAGGTCACAGTTGGTTTAAGCTTAAAACTCCAGGAAGTTTTAAAGATTCAATGGTAGGGTTTTGGATGCTTTCCTAAGTATTTTTATTACAGTGAACATGTTACTAGCATCTGGGTAGCATTAGGCACAAATGGACTTCTAGGCTCTAAATTATTTCTAAATTCTTTAAATTTCCACAGTCTCTGATTGGAAAAAAATATAAATATCATATATATCAGAATATACATGTATATAGAAATATATTGAAATATACATTTATAACAGGAATACCTATGAATATGAATATATATATGTATATATGTATGTATGTGTATATCTATATCCATATCTATATCTATATAGAGAGAGAGAAGAGAGAGAAAAATGTAGTTTGACATTTTGTTGTCTAGTGTTTGGTAGATTTGATGCTGCTGTACTGACTTTCTATGTCTGTATTTAACAATTTTCAAATGTGCCACATAACTATTGTTATCTCTTATGTAAAATTTCTTCATAAAATAAATCATATAAATGTTTAGATTTTAGAATTGCTAGAACAAACAAATATACAATTTCTGGCACATTGTGAAAAGTCCTTTTTATCTTTCTTTTATTTATATAACCACAAATTTCTCCACAAGGAATTCACAATTACTTGATGAGTAAAACAAACCACTGACATAGGAAAGGATAACAATAGCTTTCAAAATAATTTTGTACAGCACCTCTTATCTCTAAAGAAACTAATGAGACACAGCTGAGGAAAAGAGTGTTATTCATATAAAATCTCAAGGGCATTGTAACTGTTCATTGATGAGAAATTTTGCTCAGTAGCTAATATTAATGTCCTATATTCTTAAAGTTCTCTTTATCTGTTTTACTTAGAAGTTGCAGCTTCCACCAGTCAGCACATTCAGTGTAAGTCATTTGACCTCGAAAGCTGAAGAGTACCCATTTTAGTTTCTGCAGTGTCCTTCAGCAGTGTATCCACATTTGAGACACCATGTCTTCTGAATTTTACTTCATAAAATACAATCCTGCCAGACATAGCCAGAAAGTATATAAATAATAGCACTTAGATAAGGAGGCCTGAGTAATAGACTGGGTTTGCAATAATTTAATCTCCCTGTCATGATATTTGGGTCAAGTTTCAGTGGTTAGTGCCTTTTAAGGCCTTTATAAAACCTTTTGGCAGAGCAATGGCAAGGCATATGGTGAAAGATCCATGAATTTCTTCTCCCTTTTCATGGAAGTCTTCTGCTGCTGCCCCTGAGTTGGTTTTTCCACTAATTCACAGCTCCTGCTACCCTGTGCCCTACTTGTTGGATTTTGACTCCCTTGTGCCATTCTTACCTCTAGATTTTAACTGGTTAATTCTCTTGTTTACTTAGGAACAACAAATTTTTGAGCCTGTTGTATGTACCGCATGTCCCGTGGTAGACCAAGCTGTGTATGGTTAACAATCACCAAATCAGAAGGGTTTCCTTTCCTTTTTTCCTTTGATCAAAATATCACAGTGGATTTCCTTATAATCCATTAATTTTTCTGTGTCATTGATTCAAATTTAGTTGTAAGGAGGCATTCAACATGACAATTTAAGACGTTTTTTTTTTTTTAGAGAGAGAGAGAGAGAGAATTTTTTTTTAATATTTATTTTTTGGCGGACACAACATCTTTGTTTGTATGTGGTGCTGAGGATCGAACCTGGGCCGCACGCATGCCAGGCGAGCACGCTACCACTTGAGCCACATCCCCAGCCCAATTTAAGAAGTTTTAATTCTGTTATTTTAAAAGTCAAATTGTAAGAGAAAATGCTATTAAAATTGGGTTCTATGTTTGCTCATTTGTTAATAGTGTCAGATTTTACCAGAACTTTTTGTAGAGAACATTTTGACACCTCTGAGACTTATAATAAATCCCAGAGTAAGAAAATATTCGTTCATTAATTTTCTCCACAAACAGTTTCTAAATAGTCATGAAAAGTATACTCCACAGATAGAAAAGCTTTATGGATTATGCTCTCATTTTTCAGTCAGTGATGAATAGATTGTGTTCTTTCCTTAAAGTATGTGCAAGGAATCATAATATGGCAATACCTCTTTGTTGCAAGTTACAAAATAATGCTTTATTTCTTAGATCATACGTACGCCTGTGGTATTCTCCACCATTATCACTAGTAGAAGTTTAAAGTGAAATTATGTAAGAAAGCGTTCATTTCTCAACCCCCTTATCTCTCTCACCACCTGTTCTTTCCCTAATCTTTCCTTCCTATGAAACTTAAGCATTTCATTTCCCCAGAAGCTGAAGTCAAAATTTCAGGAGGTCATCTCCACCCACACACACACATCTCTCTCTCTCACACCCTCACATATATACACTCTCCCATATCCCCTCTATAATCAGCTCCTGTTAGCGTCTCCTCCCAAATGTATCTACAATCTTCCTACCTCTTTCCATCTCTAACTCTATTACCTAACATCCCCCATTAGCTTGCCAAGATTACTAAAATAACTTCCAACTAAATATGTTCTTTTCCTATTTTTTCCATAGTAGTCAAAATGAATGAAAAATATATACGTATATAAATGTATATCTCTGTCTACTTATATATGTGTGTATAATATTGCATCATGTTTCTACTTAAAATCATCAAACAGCCTCTGATTTAACTTAAAATCAAAATTCTGAGACAGGACCCTTATGAAGCACAATTCCTGGTCCCCACTTGGGGTCCATATTTTCTGCTGGCCCCTCTGCCACTCTCAGTCTAACCTCAAACCCACCATGCTTATTTCTGCTTCTGTGCCAGGTCACTTTCCAGTGGCTGGTTTCTTTGTGTCATTCTGACCTCAAATACCATCTTTTCAGAAAGACCTTCCCTGATCAGACGATCTGAACAAAGGTCCCCAAATATTCTCCAGTCCATTACTGTTTTATTTCTTTAGAGTATTGTGTTTATTTTTGGCTTCTTTGTTTAATGTTGGCCTCTTCAACTAAATATAAACTCTGTGAGAGCAGAGACCTCATCTGTCTCATTCTCCACCCCAACCCTGGCTTCTAGCACAGTGCCTGGCACATAGGATATGCCCTAAAAATATGTTTCAATAAGTTTTATAAAGAAACTGACCTAACATAATAAATTAGCTACCAGAGATTTCATTGAGAAGATCATATGTATTTGACTTAGGAAAAGCTTTGGCTTTTACTAAAGGATTCATTCTGAGCTTCTTTTATCTCTATTGGAATATTCTTGCAGGTCCAGTAATTCCACATTTTAAAACTGAAATTCTTCCAAACATATACACTGTTACCAGTGAACCCTACATCTGTTACCAGTGCACTATTATATTATGATCCAAGTTCAATACAGTAGAATGACTTTTTATAGCAAGGGAAGCTGATAGTTTTTATGTTTATGTAATCAATATAATCTCTTTCTCTTGTTTCTAGACTTGGTTCCTTGGAATAATGGCTAATGTTAATAAATGAATATCCTTTAATCAAGTATATGCATTAGCTCTGAACTTCGAGACAACTTTTGCAAAAGTTTGACTTACTGAAAAATAAAGCTCTCATATAAAGCAAAGAAATGTAATAATTCATAGTAGAGAAAAACATTCACAGCTTTGACCCAAATAAAAACATTAATATACTAATATTCCAAAAATATTAGCTGCATACTTGTTATGTGCTAGGTACACTGAGAACCTTTCTATGCAAGGTGTTGCATTTCATTGATCTAAGACACCATATATTATAGGATGCTTTATTTTATGCACCATTTAAAAATTCAATAATAATTTAACTACAAGAAACATTCTTATTAAAAAGAAAAGCAAAATTATGGATAAAGAGGTCTTTTAAGAATTTACAGGCAAGCAGGGAAAGCAGAGAGACATTACTAAATAAGGTTACAATTTAATAATACAACAATAAAAATATATGCAAACTACTGTAGTAGCAGAAGGTGGGAACAATGTACCCTGGTGCACTGGGTGTATCAGGGAAGTTTCCTGAATAAGATAATTGGTTTCCAATAGAGAAATAAGAGTTTTCTAGGTAAAAAGATATAGGAACAACCATTGCAAGCTTAATGAGGTCCAAGGTATAAACAAATAATTGAGTTTTGCAAAATGCAGTGAATGTGGTTTAAGTGAAACAAAGAAAAGTAGGGAGGGTCTGCTCCAGACAGGCAAGGAGGGAAGTGAGGATCCTGCTCTGATTAAGTGGGATCCCTTTCAGAGGTTGAATGACTTGCAAAATGATTTTCTGCTTATTTAGTGGAAACCTATCAAATGTCTTTAAGCAGGGTGTGGCATGATTTAATTATGTGATCCATTAATTAATTAGTTAATTCAATAATAATTTTTAAAACAACCATTGATACTGGTGATGATGAGAATCGATCAGGGTTGAGTTCTGTTTCCCCAGATGTGAAGATTGAATACCTGAGAGTGAGAATCTCTGAGGCAAGCACAGAAAGCAAGTTTTATTTAAAGGATTGAACAGAGATATATTTCTCTGCAGAGAAGGGAATCTAGAGCTGGTATCCAAATAAATGGAGGTTCCCTTCCCCTTTTATGTAGTTTAGATTTCCTTTGTTCTCATGCCTTCCTTCTCCCCTTATTTTGCCTATGTGACAAGTGACCCAAAAGGTGGACCAAAGGTGAAGTGATTCTGGAAGGGAAAGGATCAGCCTAGGAGGCATTAATTAACAGCCCCTTGTAGGGAGGAATAATTCCTGGGGGCAGATTACCTTGGCAACAGGTGGAGGAGGAGGTGGAAGGGCCCTTGAGGTATTAGCATTTGATTTCCTTTCCCTTCTAACCAGCCCCCATCTCCCTATAGGACCCAACTATTTATTATCTACAATCTACACTGACAATCCCCCCACCCCCAGACTTCACTATGACATGACAGACACTGAAATAGGTGGGAAATCTAGTGGTGGGCAAAGTAGAGTTATTCCTTGTTCAGCTGATACTACTAGGGGAGGAAGACAAATAGTTGAATAGAACAATTATTATACATTTTCTTAATAAAATTTATTAATACAAAAAAGAAAGCAATGAAGCACAAAGATCTGGATCAGATTTACTAGGTTCATATACTTGTTCCTCTACTTACTAGAAAATGGGTTTTCATCATCTGCAAAATAGGAATAATAATAATAATAATAATAATAATAATAATAATAATAATAATAATGTATTTCTCATGAGCCTGTTGTAAGATTTTAATGGGGTTATACCTGGCACATATTAAACACTTAATAAACATGAATTCTTATAAGTGCCATACAGGTGGAAGCACAGGATGACAACAAGCTCATAGATATTTCCTAAACTAATTTAGAGGGAGTCTGGGAAGACAGCTTACAGGAAGGGTGGCCCAAGTGATGGTGTAAGGATGAGGAGCAAAGTGCATGGGGTTCTTTCTTAAGAATGTTCCGGGAAGAGAGTGTGGGGTTAGAAGGTTTGTTCATAAAGAGACTACTGATATATAAAGCATATATATATATATATATATATATATATATATATATATATATACTGATATATACTCAGCTTTTAAAATGGACAAAACTTCTGAATAGATATTTCATCAAAGAGGATTCATATGGCCAATAAGCATGGAGAAAGATCTTTTTCATTGGCCATCAGGAAGACTAAAATCAAAACCACAATGAGATACCATTTTACAAATCTTGCATGGCCACTATCACAGAGCAAAAACAAGTGTTGGTAAGGTTGTGGAGAAATTGAGATGCTTATAAGCTACTGGTGGGAATGTAAATAGCAGGTCTGCTTTGGAAAACAGCTTGGCACTTTTTCAAAACATTAAACACAGAGTTACCATGTAACTTAGCAATTCTATTTGTAGGTATATTCCCAAGAGAAATGAAAAAATATGTCCACACAAAATTGTACCTGAGTACTCTCAGCAGCATTATTCATAATAGCCAAAATGTGGACATAATCCTGTGCTGGTTGATTTTATGTCAATTTAACTGGGATGTAGGATGCTCTGATATTTGGTCATATAGTATTTTCAGTATTTCAGTAGGGATGTTTTTGAATGAGATTAACATTTAAACTGGTTGACTGAGCAAAGAAGATTGTCTTCCATAATGTGTGTGGGTCTCATGCAGTCAGTGGGAAGCCTGACTAGAACAAAAGGCTGACCCTCCATTGAATAAGATTCTTCTTCCTGCTGATGGCCTTTGAACTAGAACAGCAGCTTTTCTCTGGCGGTCTTCAGATCCAAACTGAAACGAGCTCTTCCTGGGTCTCTAGGCTAATGGTCTTTGGAGTAGAACTAAATCAGTAGCTCTCCTGAATCTCCAGCTTGCTGCCTTACCCTTCAGATCAGTGTGTATAAAAGCATGATTATACATGTATATGTATATACACCACACACACACACACACACACACACACACACACATATTTCTGTTTCTCTGGAAAATGCTGAATGATACAAGTCCAACTATCCACTAATTGAATGAATAAATAAAATGTGGTATAATTATAGAGTGGAATTAAGTCATCATAAAAAGAAATGAAATACTAATAGATGCTACAACATGGAAGAACTTTGCAAACATTATTCTAAGTGGAAAAATCTGGACACAAAAGACCACATATTATGTGAATTAATTTATATCAAATGACGTGAAGAAGTGAATCCATAGAGACAAAAACATAGATTAGGTTTGCTAGGTACTGGGCGAGGGAAAGAATGAATGATTACTAATAGGTACTGGGTTTCTCTTTGGAAGAAGAAAATGTTCTAAAATTAGACTATGGTGATAACTGGATACCACTATCACTAATCATGTATCATTAATTTGTGAATATACTCAAAACCACTGAAATTATCAATACTTTGTAAGGGTGACCTTTATGGTATGTGGATTAGGCTCAATTTTAAAAATTAAGACTAAATTCCAGCTTTGAACATGTTTAAATGGCGAGGGAAGATCTGGGGAAGAAGGAAAGGATGAAGACATAAGAGCAGATAATGGAGGAATCTAATTACTACCACACAGGACCTGGTATACAGGTAGAGGACTCAGCTTCAGATTGGATCAGAAACATTCATTTTTTTCTGCTGCTAAAGAAGGAAAACATACAAAACAGGTACCGATGCAGGAAGATTTTCTTGTTTGTTGTTAAGAATGTGGGAAAATTTCTTTTAGGTAGTTTCTTCTTTTTCTGTGAATTGGGAGATGAAGGATAGCTTAAGAAGTTGAGTTTTGAGGAGAATTAAGGTTGTTTGGATGGCTGCTATGTAGAATGCAGTGAGGACTGAGGAAGGAAGTCTGGTGTAGATGTGTCCTTCTGGACTCAGTGGATAAGTGAAGAGTGTACATATGGGTTGGGGGCGTGCACAGAGATAAGACTACAGAGAGGAACTATTTCAATCTAGACAAGAGATGACAAGAACTTGGACCTAGGGGATAGCAGTGGACAGAGAATTGTAGGCAGACTTGAGAGACATTATGGGAGATGGAATTTTAAAAAACTAAAAGATTAGCTGTATGCATGATTTCTAGGTTTTCAGCATGAAATACCAAATGGATTGTGATGCCATAAGCCACACTAGGGTATTGTTGAGGAGCAGGGTTAGGAGAAAGAAAACATTTTGTTCAGACATGATGAGCTCCAAGTTCCAGTGGAGAGATCCAAGCAGCTGTTAGATAGTTTACCTGAAGCCTAGGAGAGGTTAATTGCCTTGTGGTCAAGATTAGGTGTTATGTGTATTTATAATGGAGTTGAAATCTTGGGAATAGGAGATTATGCTGGAAGAATTAGAATCTAAGAAGAGTTCCAATTAAGTCATTCTAGGTATGAGTGGTGGCTTTCATGCTCTTACCCAGGTTTGTACAGAACAATAATAGATGGAACTTCTCTGGGGGTGTTTGGGGTTAGGTCATATCAAATATACATATAGTTCATTAAAATGATAATGTCTGCAATATTGTAATTATTATAATTATTTTATTTATATTACAATTATTATTTTAATTTATTATAATTAAAGTTATAATATCTACAATCCATAAAGCTCAGAGCAGTTCTTCTTATGGTGAAACTCATGAAAAAACTTGGAGGCATATTGTTAAAATGTGTTTCTGTGAACAGATTTCTGTAAACGTTGTAGTCTAGATGATTCTGCTAAGGCTTGACACTTGAATAGAGAGTTTAGAGGAAAGAATGGTTAGCTGTGTATCAGATGCTCACTGCAGGCAACCTCGTCCTTTTGGCCATGGATTCCATGCTGTGGAAAACAGTTTCATACTTGCTCTGATTCCATTCTCTCTTATGGAGACTTGCCTTAGGCAGACATGGCCATCTTCAATCCCTGCTCCAGGGCTCCTCTGATGCCTCCCCATTGGTGGGAGTTTGGGCAGTTGAGTGTGCCGCTGGAAATGTGGGGGTGTGAGTTATACAAGTTTAACCAGTGGGAGGTGGAGACTTGTGAATAAATGCTTCCACCTCGAGTTCCTCCAGAAGACAAATTTTGGAGGTACTTTCCATCCTGCTCAGAAAGTCATTGTGAAATTGAACCCTTGTGTCCAGAAATGCAATGTCAATAATTTACCAATGTTCTCAATGTTGTTGTTTTTCCTCTTTCTGCTTGTCCTGGTGGTTTGCTCCAGATCCTAAATAAACTACCTACACACAGGTCTTGTGTACAGGCTGGATTTTAGGGGGAACCCAAGATAAGCCAATTGGTATCAGGAATAATTCTAGAAACAGAGCTTTAGGATGGGATTCCGGAACACTCATTCATCAAACAGTAACACCTATTGCTGGTGGTAAGTGGATGGTTCCCGATAATTAGCATCTCCACAAATAAACACACTGGGGTAGATCAAGATGAGGTACAAGTGAAGGAGTCTCTAGCACCCTAGTTCTGGCACTTGAATGGGCTGGTATAGTGGTGATTTAAAGGATTATAGCCTTGGCTGTGGAAATCTTCAACAAGGAAAATAACAGGCTCAGTTCAGCCAAGAGTAGTGGGGTGAGAGTGAGGTGTAAAATATGAAAGTCCTCCAAGGTAGCAGTTGAAGAGATATTTTTCTCATGAAGCCACAGGGCAGGCTTCAATGAGTATCCGGCCTACACGGAAGAGCAAAATGGAGAGTGTCTGCACAGATGTGACAGGTTTGCAAAATGAGGGCCTGATAAAGAAGACTCAGGATGGGAATGTGTGGACTGATGAGCCCCAAACATTTGAGCCTCCAGATGATTCTGAACTTATGGGGTTGGCAGAAGCAGCTTCCTTTCCTTTTCTGGTAGAGAAAGCAACCTTCTCTTCCCTGGAGACCAGTCAAAGACCTGACCTGGAAGAGATGTCTCAAAGATGGTGCTTGTCTTCCTCAAGGCACACCCTCATCTTACTTCATTCTTTCAGACCAGTAGTAAGGTAGGGTCTCACTCTGCATTGAAAGTAAGTCCTTGCTCCAGGAGCAAATGGCTTACTTACAGAAACAATTGACTAACATATACACTGGCGAAACCAGGGGAAAAGATCTTGAAAGAACTGGATCAAAAGGAAGAGAATATAAGACTCAACAGGAAGGTATATGTTCACCTGGGGAAATTCTCCCATAACACAGCTGTCCTGGGGGCAAGGACATCATCTAGGGTGGGATCCTTCATGCACAGAAAAAAATAATGCTTACTGTCCTGGGGGTGCTCAGACCCAGGAAATAAATTCAAGGTCCTGGAAGTTAGAAGAAGATGCAAGACGCAGTTAGGGTCTTAAACATGCTTTCTTTATACAGAGGTGGTAACAGCCTTCAGCTTCGGCTTCACCCGCCAGCCAGTTCCATTTTGGCTGTCATTTTGCCCCCATTTTGTTCCCAAGTTTTTTCCATAGGCCCTTTTAATATGCAAGCCAAACAAAGAAGGCACACTGTCAACAGGTTACATAAGGGGGTAAATACAAGTGAACGTTTATGATATTGAGTATAAACATTGAATCAGAATGTTTCTGGCATTGGCTAACCATAACATAGCAGGTTCCCAGCCCTGGCTATACACTAAAAACATAACATAATCCACCAGAAGTATTGGTGAAGGAGCCTAACTACAGTCATTTGGGGGCCTACCCCAACACCTACTATTAATGGCTGAAATGCCTGGTCAGGCCACAAGATTCAGGGAGTCCCCTGCTTCCTCTAAACAGGCCAAAGAACTCTATTCATTGCTTCATCATAAAGTTTCACTTGATAAGAGACTTTTGTTGCTATTGGAAAAAAACTTAGAAGTCCTGCAAGGCCCTTTCCAGACCCAACATACCATAGGACCCTGGCTGCATAAACTCCTCAAGATCAAATCTGGCTTCACCTCCTCTGGGAAAATAACAATTTAGGTACCATTATCTGAAAATACACACATGTTACCTAGGATAAGATACTTTACCTGCTTTGGCTTCAATTCAATCTTTAAATTAGATAATAATTGTACCTAACTCACAAAATTATTGCCTTAAATTATAAGACATAGTACTTAGTGCAGTACCTCACACATTGTAAGTGTTCAATACTGTTTATAGAAATCCAAAAATAAATTCCTTTAGCCTGGTTAGATAGAGCAGAGATGACTGGTGTGGTTACATCTATACATACTTAAATAGATTTTAAACTATGCAGGATTTTAAATGTCAAACATAAGTATTTAATATCTTCATTCTAAATAGAACCTGGCAAAATAACAATATATTGTTGATTGTAAGAATTTGCCATTTTTATATGTCAAAAATGGTTGAAAATTGGCAATTTCACTTTTTTCAGCCTAATAAAAAAATAAATAAAGCAACAACCTTTGGATAATGATGAACCCTCTTTGATGCAGACTGATGGGGGAAGGTGGCCCTCTTCTGCGAGTTCAGAGCAAAACTGTTCCTTGGTGACAACCTCTCACAGTGTCCCTGGGCTGCTAACAGACCAGCTTTATCTTGATTTTTCTGACGTAGATTCCATGATAAAGAACAGAGACACAGTGAGTCAGATGACTTCCTGGTTCTGTTTCTGTTGCAGCAAAACCAGTCTGCTAAATCTTTAGGATATTTATTTAAAAGCCAGATGACAAAATACGCATGAAGGTAGGCAACTGAGTGGTTCCACTCAAACCTGCTGGCCCCAAGACTGCATGAGCAGTAAAGCTTATTACTGTGTAATTTGTCTTGGGGTGAGTTTGACATGTAAAAGTAAAAAAATCTACTGGGGTCGTAAGTGCAAGTTTTGTTATTTCACACATTATTCTTCTGAATTTGATGGGATTAAAATTTGGCCCATCTATTATTATTTTCTCTAATTTTGCTTTTTTTGCAGTTTGTATACCAGCTAAAAAAGTTTTTTTTTTATTCAGATAGAAACCTTATAATGACTGACTCACATAACTGACTACTTACATATTTTTACCAGAATTTTTTGCCAGGTACTATATGAACATGAGGTTTATGTCAAAAAGTCATCCTTGCATTTAGCTCATGTGGTCCCAGAAAATGTCATAGAATCTTTGGATTCATTCCCATGGCAACAAGAAACTCTATCACCAAGGACACTGCTAGCTCTTCTCTTTAAGGAGATCTGCACTATATTTGAGATTCAAAGCCATCTTCTTTACTAATATTTATTTTTTGATGCATTGTGATACACTGTGACTACAGAAATGACATGTGTTACATACGCTTGAGATGGGAAGACAATCAATGCCTCTTCACCAAGGAAACAAAATATGGGTTCTGTAAGGGCGATGCTGCATTATGGGAAGTTTTTACGTGGCGAGGCACAGGAATAACTACAAGAATGAGGACAGATAGAAAATAACAAATTAGGTACCATTATCTGAAAATACACACATGTACATAAATATCTACAAAATAAAGACACCATGGTATAATAAACAGTGACTCTGCATACTTAATCATTGATGCAGAAGGATTTATCTTCAGTCATCTTGACTGTAAAATGTGTCATGGGGATGAAGGCCATAATCAGTTGTGTCTTTTCCATCAAGTGTCTGTGCTATTAGGAATATTAGCAAGGGTCACTGTTTGGGGCATGGCTGCTTTTCTTTGTTTGAACCCTCATTCTTTTATCACATTTTCTGTGATGTGAAATAAGGGAAACCAATTATGGGCGACATCACAAGATATAATCTATTAAAAGAAGCGTGACTAGTGAAATGGAATCCAATTTCAAAGGTTACACAAAGGAGAATTTTCTAAAAAATTACCAATGCCACTCCACTCCCAGAGGCTAGACTGGGGTGGGAAGTGTAAAAATATCTCCAGGTGATTTCAATGTGCTACCAAAACTGATTAGCTTAATCACCTCAGAGATTACTAGCTTTCAATTTTTTTGTATAGTATCACTCTGACACATGGTCCTACATTTCAGGTTTAGTCAAAGTATACATGGTCACTTCTAAATATTTTAAGATACCCCACTGTAGGGCAGGTCTAAGATGGCTGTAGTTAGGCTCCTTCACTGAGGCTTCTGATGGGCTCTGTTTTTAGTATGTAACCAAGATCATGTACACCCTGATTCAGTGTACGTACTCAGGTCATTAACATTTGCTTATGAACCTGTTGGCAATGTGCCTTCTTTGCCTGGCCTGCATAAATAAAAAGTCCTATGGAAGGACTCAGGGGTCAAAATAAGGCTGGAGCTGGAGGCTGGGCCCTGTGACCTCCTCTGAATAAAGAATGTCTAATATCCAACTGCATCTCACATGTTACTTCACCTGCTGGGATCTGGAATCTGTTTCCCAGAGTCTGAGCTTCCACCTTACACACACACACACACACACACACACACGTATATAATTAAACTCTTAGAATAGCTTATCAGTAAGTAAAGTACTGCTACCCTCTGATAGACAAGGGAAGTAGGGTATCATGTAATGCAGTGACTTGGTTACATTTGTGGCACACAACCTGACTCTTTTGCATTTTACACTTTTCCAGATCATCTTCATCCATATCAGTCAAGCAAAGTATATTCCAGAGACCTGGTAGCAGACAAATTAGGTCAAAGTTATGGAGAAACGTGAAGAGAGGTTTCAGGCATTTTAGGGTGATTATTTCTCTGCATTTTAGTTTCCTAAGGCTACTATAACAAAGTTCCACAAACTGGGTGACTTAAAACAACAAAAATTTATTCTCATGCTGTTCTGAAAGCCAGGACTTCAAGCTTCCCAGCATCCTTTGGCCTTTTGTGCCTTGCAGCTGAAACATTATGCTCTCTGCCTTTGTCTCCACTAGCCCTCTTCCTTTCATCTTTTGTTTGCCTTTGTTCCAAATCTCCAATCATTCCCCTTGGAGAGAAATGGATTTAGTTATTGTATTTAGGGTTCACCATGGATCTGGGATAGTTTCATTTCCAGATTCTCAACTAATTATCCTGCAAAGACCCTATTTCCAAATAAAGTCATAGTCTGAGGTTCAGATGGACATAAATTTTAGGGGAATACTATTCGAGTGATGCTCTACAATTGACATTTGGAGATACTAGTCATTCCTCGGTAAGAAAACTCACACTCCTGTGTCTTGTGAGATGTACATAGAATAAGAAGAATGGTAGAAACAGGCAACTGAGAGACAACCCTTATGGGAGCCCTGGAGGGCACGGGAATGTCTGAGGAACATTTTTAGGAGAACTTCTGTAGGATTCAGAGGGAAAGCCAGAAGCTCTGGGGTTGTCACTCATGTGACTAGTGTAAGGAGGCTTGCCTTCCCATTTGTGCTAGTTGGCTCAACAGGAATTAATGGTACTTGGTTTTTTTTTGTAGTCCTTTCACAAGATTTGAGGGCTGAAAGGAAAACTCACAGGCTCTGGTCTGGAGAGTTGACTACCTGGAGTATGAGGTAGGCCTATCTCCTACCAGGAGAGCTGTAAGGGCTTAGTCTTAGTCAACCATTTATAGCTCCTGGTGGAAGAGCTGCTCTGTACATGCAGGTGTTTGCTGAAGATAGTGGAGGTGGAGAAGGTAGAAATGCCTTGGCTATTTGGAAACAGTCTGACATGGGATCAAAAGTCCCCTGAGACTTCTAAACTCAATAAGCCATAAGTTCACCAATTGTCAATGAAGGTCAGATAATCAACCTAGGTCCAGTGATCTTTTTTTAGTCTGCAGTTGAAGAGGGGCTCATGTACATCATAATGCATCCTCTCAAAAGCTCTTGCTTATTAAAGTTAAATTTTGCTTACAAAATTTTTTTGAAAGAAAAAAATAGAATACAATTTCTTACAGAAAAAGTCTTATTCTCGTGTTACCTAAAAGTCAAAGAAATATAGACTATCTATACCTATCAGATTCCCATCAATTTAAAGTCACTGCAGTCAAAGAAATACCCTAACCTAGCCATGGCTACCACGTTGATGGAGATATTGCTCTTCACCCTGCCATCCTGTCAGCTTTATTTGGCGACCACCCTAGGCTTCCCCCAACTATTCAGTGGTACTTGTTCCATTTGCCTATAATAGTATCCTGTTGGAACATCCTTGTAGAGACAGAGAATAAACCACTTAAGATGATGGTGTCAGTTCAAACAGTAAAGGTTTTTCCACGAGGGCATTTAATTACCATATCAAGACTCAGAGTTGGTGGTGAATATATTTTCTTCCTAATTAAAATATATTCAGGGAAGGTGACTTTGAAAGGATTTGACCCAGTTCACTTTGGAAGTCTGCTGAGGAAACTCAACAGAATTTTCTGAAAGTTGAATATGCAAGGCTGGGGTGTGTGCTTCACCAGTGTTATTTCTCTTTGCAACCGACTCCACCGTAATATCTATAGACACGAGGAAATGTTACAGGTGTCAGAATTTTTCTCCAGCTTGCACAGCTTCTGAATACAAATAGGGTACCATTAAGCTGGAGTTCCTGTCTTGCTGTGTCTTGCCCTCATAGTTGACTTAAGATTTACAGACTTACTTGTTGAACACATCACTTGCTATTTCTGCAAATCTTCAGGGAACATCCCTCAGGTTCACAAATACCTTTCTCATTATATTCCATTCTGACTCCTTTCTACAAAATTATTTTTATTTTATTTTTTGGGGGTGGGAGCATCAGGTGACATGGTTATTGGGACAGATTGTTATATGTCCAATGTCACAATACCTTGTACAGCAGTGATTGCTCCAATGTGGTGTGGATTTCCTTCTGAAAATCAAAACTTGGTTTGAGTTGTATCGATTATGGCATAAGTACAACTTTCTTTATCCAGAATTATTTTGGTTAATTTAAGCAATGTGCTATAAGGTGCAAGGTGCATGTATAAATTTCCTAGCCTCAGTAATTTGATCAGTATTTGATATTTCCATATTTAAAACATTATCAAAACAAAATTATTTTGCCTTTAAATTTAAAAAGAATCACTACCTTGTAAAAGTTGGTAGTATCTGAAACCAGGTTTAATTTTGTCAAGAGGAAAGTAGGATAGCGAAATTTGAGCCATTGATTTTTGTATCCATACTTCTCAGCTGGCCTTCTAATGTTCCATTAACATTGTTTTTCTTTTATGCTTCTCAGGATTTCTAGAACTGTGATTTTATGTTGAATAATTTATTGTTGCAAAGCCATTTTATTTTGGCTTGATCTTCAGTATGTTTCTCTGGATCAGAGAGTGCCATTGGGGTTGCTCTCCTTTTGTATTTGGAGTCCCAGAGGTTTGGGAAGGCAGTTGAGTTCCCAAGATCATCAGCTTGCCTGTGGCAGAGTCATTTTGCAGCCAGGTCTGGCAATTTCCCTGTGTGGCCTTTATTGATGTAAGTAAGCACAAGGGTTCGTTTTCCTATGCACTCGGTATCTTGGAATTCTTTCTACAGGGATGCCTAGGCTCGTGTACGAGGGAGAACACACACTGTCTGAGTTCATGGCTCTTTGGTTTGAAGAAAAGAAACTTATTGTTCAGAACCTGGCATGTGCCAAGTATCAAACAGTTCTGCTCAAAGATGCCCTATAAAGTAGATATCCACACTAGTTTTTACAGATGAATTATAGATTCAAAGAGGTTTAACTTGCTCAAGGTCTCATCCAGGGGATGGGAAAGTGAGAATTGAGATCCAAATCATCTTCTTTCTACTTTATCAGTTGCATCTTCAATGTGTTTAGAGGTAATTGAATGGTAAGGAGAGGCAGGAAAAAGAGTCATGGAAAGAAAATAGTGTCCTCAAGATGAGAGGAGGAGATGTAAAGTTCTTGCTGGTATGAACTTTATGTAGTGAAAGTTAAATTCTGGTCTTGCCCCAGGCATTTTTAATGCCTGTAAAAATGCCCCTGGGCATTTCTACTGCTTACATTGTGTGAGAATCCCTGGAAGACTTCTCAACAGTCCAAAAATGTTTCCCCCACCTGCATGCAGGAAATTGTCTCAAAGTATTTTTTATATATCCAAATGCTTCTAGAAGGATCACATACACTAGTGTAAATTTGTTTAACTAGAGATGACTGAAGGATAAAAATGGCAGAGCAGGTGTGTTGGAGAGGGGTTGGTGAATGGGAGCTGATGGGGGAGGTGAAGAGGGAATGGCAGAGAGGAAGAGGACCCAATGCTGCCAGGGACTAAGGCCCCATGGGAGGCTGTGGAAGAAACAAATGGACAGGACAGAAGAGGCCCATTTGCGCCTCTTTTTACTGTGAATTCTGCTATTTACACAGGGGTCAAGTGTAAATAATGGAAATTGGTAGAGGTTTTCCTTCAGCATTAAAAGCAAGGCATTTTATTCCATAGACCAGCATTTCAAATGTCCTATGAATTCTGATTCACTGTTTTTCTGCCTTCTGCAAATGCTATCACTCAACAGCAAAACATTATCACTGGATGAATAAACTTCCTCTTGGCTGTTCATTTTTGAGAAATACCAATTCATAGTTACTTCTGTTCTTGATACTGGAGCATACTAACTTTTTGCTCTTAGTATTTAGCAAAACCTCATGACTGCAGCCACGGTTCCCTGAAATTCTCCTGTTAATCGCAGACCTGACAGCCCACGCTCCTCCTGCTGTTTCTGCTGACACCCATTTTAAGTTCCATGCACCATAAATAGGATTTTCAACCCCCTGATGGGTGAGTTGTTATCGTCTTCCAATTTCTCCCTGCATTACACCTATCTGGCTTCCTACACCAGTCAGGCATACCCAAAATTAATGTATAGTTCTCAACTTTCTCTTTCTGAATACAATAGTTTTTTTCCTAATATATTCAGATGTAGTTTTCCTTCTTAGGTAGCTCTGATATTTGCCACCCAACATTAACTCCCATAATGTGACAAAGCTTGGACACCTTGGGCTGCACATTAAAGGCACAAAAGAGAAATTAGTGATCTTGATCTGCTTGTAATTGGGGTACCCAATTTCTTTTCCTATGCTTTGGGTTTCCTGTCTAGGAAACCTAATTGTGGTCAAGAGACCACATTTATATTTTGCATACTGATCTTTATTTTCGCCTGTTGTTGTTCAGTGACAAATTATCATAACTCTCTTAAGTCACCCTGACTATACCGGTCAGGTGAGAGGCAGGATAGTATCTAGCTAACAGCCTCTTCAGGCCAGTCTTGGTTACAAAAGGGCCAATCCATAGCCTTTCTTGGGCAGTCCTATCTGTGAGTGGGCAAGGCAGAATAAAGAACCAATCATCTGGATCTAACTTGGTCATCTCTGGCAGGAATATTCCATAGCTTCCCTCCAAACAGACCAAGGCTTTGCTAGGCCTTGGTCACAATTTGATCATCCTTCTGCCCAATCCTGTATCTGTTCCTTCTCTTTTATAAGTTGATCCCTAAGAAATATCACAAGCCCCATCCAGTTTCAGTATTTGCTTCCAGAGAATCCAAACTGTGACAATGACAGACACTTATTTGAAATAAGTCCGCACTCCTTTGGCTGCTTGGAGTTTAAGTACAGAAGTGACTATACTTCTCTTTGGACTTCTAAGAAGTTTTGCCTAGGCCAGGTCAGGGGCAAGCACAGCAGGCCCATTCCTGGGGAGGCTGATGCCCTGGCTTTGATGCCCACAGAGGAGTCCTGTGAAGAGACCCCAATGTCCTTCTAACTAGCCCCACCCCCAAGATGAGAGCGTCTGGGGTTAAACACTGCAGGCTGTCACTCACAGTGTCAGTGGTCAGGCTCTTCATGATGTAGCTCCTTCATCATAGGAGTGAAAGCAGAGCATTGTGGGTAGAATACATGAGCATTGAACTCAGAAAGTCTGGGTTTTGATAGCTTTATTTTATATAATAAACTACACATTTACAGAATTTGATGAAACCATCACCATAATCCAGATAATGATCAAACCCAGCATCCCTAAAATTTCCTCTTGCCTGTTTGTAGTCTTTACCTCTTGTACCTCCCCACTCAATCCCGTCATCTCCAAGCAACAACTGATTTTCACTTTGTCCTTACAGATTATTTGCCATTTACTGAAACTTGATATAATTGGAAACATTCAATATGTTCTTTTTGTCTGCCTTCTTTCACTCAGCATAATTATTTTGAGAATCATTTAGGTTGTTGTATCAATTATTCATTTCTTTTTATTGTTGAGTAAAATTCTATTGTACAGATTTACTCCAGTTTGTTCATCCCTTCACTCATTGAAGGACTCCTGGGTTGATTCCAGTTATTTTATAATTATGTATAAAGCTATTCTGAATATTTGTGTTCAGGGTTTTTTTGTTTGTTTGTTTGTATTTGTTTTGTTGTTGTTGTTATTTGAGAACCTGTGTTCATTCCTCTAGCAAACTATTTCTGTAGAGGAACAGATAATACTTTGATCTTTGCTGGGCATATATTCTCTGTTGTAGTTCAACTTTACTACTGAACTATTAAAAGAGCCACAGACCTTACATAAATGAATAGGTACAAATGTGTTCCAATAAACTTCAATTACAAAATGTGTGACTCTAGTTCTAGGTTAAATTCTTAAAAGTGGAATTGATGGGTCACATGGAAAGCAGACCTTTAACTGTTAAAGCAACTGCCAAACTATTTTCAAGAGCAGCACTACTCTTTTGCAATCTCACTAGGTATGAGAGTTCCAGTTGCTCCTTATGCTCATCAACACTTGGTCTAGGTAGATTTTTGTAATTTGTTGTTGTTTCATCTAGTCATTCTAATAGGTTTTGGTGACCTTTCATTGTGGTCTTAATTCACACATTCTTCTGATGGCAGATGTTTCACTTACTTATTTTCCGTTGAAATATCATCTTTGGTGAAGTGTCTGTTCAAATTCTTTGTCCATTAAAAACTTGAGCTGTTATTTCCTCTTTGTTTTGAGAATTATTTATCCTGGATGCAAGTCCTCTGACAAGTGTGTGATTTGAAGATTCCCTCCAGTCACTGGCTTATCTTTTCATAGGAGTCTTTTGCAGAGCAACAGTTCTGGGTTTTCATGAAGTCTAATTTGTCATTTAAAAAAATTATTACAGACTGTGTTTCTGCTGTTATAGCTAAGAACTCTTTGCCTAATTAATGTCACAATTTTTTTTCTATGTTTTCTTTTAAAATTAGGTTTATGTTTCACACTTATATTTATGATCAATTTTAAGTTAATTGTCATATAAGATGCAAGTTATAGATTGAGGATCCAGAATCATTTGTTGAAAAGAACGTCCTTTCTCTATTAGATTGCCATTGCAACTTTGTCAAAAGTCAATTTATCATATCTGAAGAGGCCCATTTCTGAATTTTATATTTCATTCCTCTGTTCTATGTCTATCTTTTGATTAATATACTATTATTAAGTATTACTGGGACTTCATACTAAGTCTTAAGTTTAGGTAGTATGAAGCTTCCAGCTTTGTTGTTTATCAAAATGACTCTGGTTATTATAGTTGTTTTACTTCCACATGCGTTTTAAATTGACACGTCTGTATTTACAAACACTTTTGGGATTTTCATTAGAAATGCACTAAATATGTAGATCAACTTAGAAAGCACTTACATCTTAACTGTATTGAATCTTCTGATTCATGAAGTTATCTTTGATTTCTTTCATTGGCACTTCATATGTGTATGTTCCACATACAGATACTGTACATGATTTGTTAGATTTATATGCATGTTTCATTTTGGGGCCTAATTGTTTTATCTCTAATTGTTCATTGCTCATATACAGAAAGATGATTGCTATTTGTATGTTGTATTTGTATCCTGTGATCTTGCTAGACTAACATTAATTCTAAGAGCTTAATTGTAGATTTATTAGGGCTTTTAATCTTATAAACAATCCTTTCAGTTGCAAATAGAGACAGTTTTGTTTCTTTTCAATGCTTATGATGCTGTCTAGGACTTCCTGTGTGATATTGAGTACCAGTGGCTAGAGCTGATATCCTTACCTTGTACTTGATCTCAAAGGAAAAGCATTTAGTCCTTGACCATTAAGAATGATGTCAGCTGCCAGGTGTGGTGGCACATGCCTGTAATCCCAGCAGCTCGGGAGACTGAGGCAAGAGGATCATGAATTCAAAGCCAGCCTCAGCAAAAGTAAGCACTAAGCAACATGGTGAGATTCTGTCTCTAAATATAATACAAAATAGGGCTAAGGATGTGGCTCAGTGGCCGAGTGCCCCAGATTTCAATCCCTTGTTCCAAGAAAAAAAAAAAAAGAATGATGTCAGCTACAGGATTTTTTTTTTTTTTAGATAAAGAAATTCCCTCTTATTATTAGTTTTTGAGAGTTTATTTTTTTGTTAATTATGAATAGATGTTAATTTTTTTCAATATTCCTCTTGAATCCATTCATATCATTTGTGTTTTTAAAAATATGATGGTTTATATTGATTTTGTAACATTGGACTAGGCTTGTTCTTCTGAGATCAATCCCACTTGGTTGTGATGTATTGCTCTTTTTATGTAGTATTGGATTTAATTTGCTAATTTTCTGTTGATGATTGTTGCATCTATACTCACATGATATAATGGTTTGTAGTTGTCTTTTTATGCTCATTTCATCTAATTTTGGCAATGCTGCTTTGTAATATAAATTGAAAAGTGATCTTCCTATTTTCTGAAAGAGAATAGAATTGGTATATTTTACTTTTTTATGTTTTTATTAGTGCATTATAGTTATATGTAATAGTGGGATTCATTTTGACATTTTCATACATGTATATAATATATTTTGCTCTATTTCAATCCCCAGTATTTCCTCTTTACTCTCCTCCCTTCCTTGACCTCCTTTCTCTACTCTATTGGAGTTACTTCTGCTAATTTTTTTTTAACTGGTGCTTTAAGAAATACATAATGGTGGAATTAATTATTATATATGTATACATGCACATAGCATAGTGTGGTCAGTTTCATTCCCCCTTTCTCATTAATCCTCCCTCCCTTTTAATTCTCCCACTCTACTGTTCTCCCTTCTATTTTTAGGGAACTTCCTCCTTCCCCCCACTCACCCCTCCCCGCCCAATTCCTTTTTTCTCTCTAACTTCTGCATATGAGAGAAAACGTTGAACCACTGACTTTCTGAATCTGGCTTATTTTACTTGGCACACTGTTCTCCAGTTGCATCCATTTACCTGCAAATGACATGATATCATTCTTCTTTCAGCTGAGCAAAACTACTTCGTGTATATGTACCACTTATCCATTCATCTATTGACAGACTCATAGACTGGTTTCATAACTTGGCTATTATGAATTGTGTTTCTATAAACATTGGTACACATATATTACTATGGTATGCTGATTTTAGTTATTTTGGATAAATACCAAGAAGTGGGATGTTGGGTCATATGGTGGTTCCCAATCCTTGTCTTTTGAAGAATCTTTATACTGCTTTCCAAAGTGGTTGTACCAATTTGCAGGCCCATCAACAATGTATGAGTACTTTCCCCCACATCCTCATCACTGTTTATTGTTTGTATTCTTGATGATTGCCATTCCACTTTTGTTCTTTTAGAATAAATTTTACTGTATATATTTTATGTTTGCAATATGAGGGATAAACAAATATAAAATGGTTACTGGAGTAAATATAAGTAACATATCTATATTTCCATTGGTGAAAAGAGCAGCTAAAATATACTTACTTAACAAAATTCTCTAGTATGATACAATTTTATTGACTACAGTCCTCATGAACATTAAGCTCTCTAGACTTGTTTGCCCCACATATCTGCTACTTTGTATCCTTCATTCTACATCTCCACCATTTCCTGTCCATGGTATCTGCTGTTGTATTCTCTCTCTCTGTATATTTGACCTTTATTTTTTAGACTATACATTATTAAGTATTGTTTACAATGTTTTATAATGTCTTCTGGTTCCATTTATGTAGTGGTCAGTGACAGGGTTCTTCTTTTTAAAGGCTGGATAATGTTCCTTGGTGTGCACATGCATACACCTGCCTACACACCACTTCTTCCTTGTTCATCTATTTGTTGATAGACAGTGAATATATTTTTTCCAGATCTTGGGGCCATTATAAATATTGCTGCAAAGCATATGGCAATGCAGATATCTTTACAACATGGTGACTTCTCCTCCTTTGGGTATTTAGTCAGAAGAGGGATTGCTGGTTCATAGTGTAGTCTATTTTTAATCTCCTTAGGAACCTTTATTCAGTATGCCATAAGGGCTCTATTAGTTTACATTCCCAACAGTGTATGCACTAGGGTTCCTTTTTATTCACATTCTCACCAACAGTTTGTTTAATTAATACTCTGTTTATCGTTTTTCAATCAATTTTCTTTGTGTTTCATTTTGGATGATTTCTATTGCTATGTATTCAAGTTCACTAATCTTTTCCCCACAATGTCTAATCTGCTGTTGGAGAGTGTCTTTTCATCTCAGACATCTCTGAAAAGTTCACATTGGGTCTTCTTTATATCTTCCATGCTTCTATTTTGTTTGACTTACTGAGATTGATGGGATACACTTAATAATTACAGTTAGAAAATAAAGCAAATGTAATAATACTGTTTAATGACTTACTTTTATTGTCTACATAATTTTCAGATCACTTTGACTCATTTTCTTCTTATGGACTATACATTTTTCTTCTTTAGCTGCTTGGCAAATTTTGATTGGGTGCTAGACATTGTATGTGGTACCTTGATGGATGTGTTAGTTACCTTTTTGTCACTGTGACCAAATACCTGACCTGAACAACTTAGAAGAGGAAAAGTTTATTTTGGATACATGGTTTTAGAGGTCTTAGTCCATGGTCAGCAGGCTCCATTGTTCTGGGCCTGAGATGAGGCAGAAGATCATCATGGAATGGAAGGGCAGAGGAAAGCTGCTCACATCATGGAAGCCAGGAAGTGGGTTGGGGGAGAGTGAGGAAGGGAGGAAAGGAAGGGGAGGGCATGGGAGGAAGGAGGAGGAGGAGGAGGAGTGGGAGGGGGAGGAGGAGGAATGAGAGGAGAGGAGAAAGGAGCCAGGGATAACACATAATCATTAACGGCACATTCCCAGTGACCTCCTTACTCCAGCCACACCCAACCTGCCTACAATTTCCTGTGATGCATTCAAATTATGAATCCATCAGTTGATTAATCCACTGATGAGGTTACAGTTCTTGTCATGAGCTCTTTGGGAACATTTTAGTTCCAAAGCACAATAGTCGTACTCCATGTTTCTGCTTTTCTTTAAACATTCTAGAATATTTTATAATACAGTCAAGTTTCTTAGGAACAGATTGGTTGTTTTTTTGTGCTTTGCCCTTACTTTAAATTAGAGTGTTTGGTAAGGGTTCAATTTTCCCCACTATTTAGGCAAGAGACTTCTTAATTTTAACCAATGTCCCGTGATTTAGGAGATTTTCCACTCTGCCCTTCAGAGCAGGCAGTTCTCAATCCTGTGTGATCTTTGGGCACCGTTTCCTCCAATCCTTTTTAGACACTCTTCACACTGACCCCAGCAGAAGCCTCTAGTAGTTTCCTCAAATATATGTGGATCAACACTCAACTGAGTACTTGAGAAAGACCCTCTGCATATCCTTGGCTTCTCTCTGTGTGTAGCTATTGCCTTCCCATTACTTTGCCCTTTAAACGGTGGCTGACTCATGCTCCTTAGATTCCCAACTCTATATCCTCAATTGAAGGAGACCACTGGACTTTACTTGAGTTCCTTCTTCTTGCATCTCAGGCTGGAAACCTCCTGTAGGCAATATGCTGGGAGCATTCTATAACTCATCTCATTTATTTCCCATCTTTCAAACATCACTGTTCTCTGTTGCCTGATATGCAGTGTCATGTGAGCTATGGTTTCACACATTTTTCTTGCTTTTTCAGTTGTTTTATATAAGAGGATAGATATGTTTTTTTTATCACTTTGTATTGGTCAGAAGTGCAAATTAAAGATCTGGTCTCCATTATTTTGCTATTTCTCTTCACTTTTTTCAAGTCACAAGTCTTAAATCCTGCCATGTTCTTAGATATGAAATTGGAGGTGTCTAAAAAACCCAACAAGAACAATTTTTGAGGAGGAAAAGTTTATTTTGGGGCTCACACTTTCAGAGATCTCAGTCTGTAGATAGCTGGTTCTATTCCTTGGAGCTTGAGGTAAGGCAGAACAGCATGGCAGAATAATGTGCCAGAAGACATGGCCACCAAGAAGGAGAGGGAGAGAGACAGACTCCACTCACCAGAGACAAAATATATACCCCGAAGGCATGTCCCCAGTGACTCACCTCTCCAGTCATACCCTATCTGCATTCAGTTACCACTCAGTTAATATCAGGGATTAATTCACTGATGGGGTTAAGACTCTCATAACCCAATAATTTTACCTCTAAACCTCCTTGCATTGTCTCACACATGAGCTTTTGGGGGACACCTCATATCTAAACCATAACCAAAGGACTTTGTAGAAATAGCTTCTGGTCATAGTCTCTGGGAATGTGTTAGTTAGCTTTTTCTTCCTGTGACCAAAATACCTGACAAGAATAATTTAAAGGAGGAAAGATTTATTTTGGCTGAATAGTTTCAGAAGGATTCAGTCCACGGTCAGCAGGCTCTGTTGCTTTGGGCCTGAGTTAGGCAGAAGATCTTGGCAGAAGGGTGTGGCAGAGGAAAGCTGCTCGGCTCAGAACAGATGGGAAACAGAGAAAAAGTAAGGGGCCAAGAACAAGGTATAGTTCCTGAGGACACACCCACAGGGACCAATTTCTCCAACCATGCCCACCTACTTATAGTTATCACCTACTAGTTCATTCATATTAATCCATCAAATGGATTGGTCTACTGGCAAGGTTAGAGCCATCAAGACCCAATCACTTTCCCAAATCCCATCTCTGAACATTGCTGTATTTTTTTCAACATGAGAGCTTTTGGGAGATATTTCAAATCCAAACCATAGTAGTATGTCTGGTTGAATTGTACGGTCCGTGTTTGTTTCATACTTTTCCACTTTGGCCTGACACTGTGGGCTCTGACTTTGACCTTTACTTCTATGGAGTGGCTGCCAGGTTATATTCTTATCCAGGCTGACATAGCTGTCCTCCTATAAGTGACGATCCTATAAGTGAGTAGGCTCCTACTCTCAAACATATTGTATTGGGATGTAAGTCTCTATCTTCTACTTTAGTGTGAATATTTTAATAATATTTACTCTGTGGAGTAGGTCTAGGGCACTTGACCATGTTTCAAATTTTGCAGGAATGATTTTTTTTTCAAAAACCATCCTATAACATAAAGACCTAGGATGTTAAGTAGAAAATATAATACTGTTGTTCCTGGTTTAAGAAAGAAAAGGATCCTGGGCCTTGTCCTCTTGAATGAACACAAGTAGCCAGGCTTCCTTCCTTCTCTGGAGCCAAACTCAGGTTCTTCTGTAATAGATGCTGTCCCTATAGTTCAGGATGATGGCCCTTCTTGTGGAGCATGGCCAAACTACTCCTTTTTTAAAATATATATATATATTTTTTAGTTGTAAATGGACCTTTATTTTATTTATTTATATGTGGTGCTGAGAATTGAACCCAGTGCCTCACACATGTTAGGCAAGTGCTCTACCACGGCGCCACCCCCTCCCCCCAGCCCCCCAAACTACTCCTTTAGGTCAGAGCTTAGGATGCCCAGGGGTTAAAGGACAATATTTAATTAGTTCCAAAATTACTGAAGAACTCCAGCAAAACAAAAGCAAAGTAATAGAGGGCTATAGACAAAACAAGAATACCAGTGTATTGGTCTGCAAGGGCTGTCATAATAAAGTAAGAAAGACTAAGTGACTTGAAAAGCAAAAATTAATTTTCCCATAGGCATGGAGGCTAAAAGTCAAAGGTCAGTGTGTTGGGGAGTTTGGTTTCTCCTGAGGCCCTTCTCCAGGGCTTATGGATGGCTGCCTTCTTGTTGTGTCCTCATGTGACTTCTCTGTGGTATATTCTAATCTCAGCTTTTAATAATGATATCAGTCAGATTGAATTAGGAGTCCACTCTAATGGTCTCACTTTAATCTAATTAGGTTTTAAAAGTCCTGTCTTTACATACAGTGACATTCTGCAGTCCTAGGGATTAAAACTTCAATATACAAATTTGAGGAAGATACAATTTATTTCATAACAAGCAGAATGTTGATCATTGTGATTCAATAGGATGAGTATATGGGATCTAACTGTATATTTTCTTCACTCTTGTGTTATGTTTGAAAACCTTCACAATGAAGGTCTGAAAACCTAACAAGTACTGAAGAAGGTAAAGGGACTATGAGCTAACTTGGGGAAAAATTCTTTTCAAATATTTCTTGGTATGATGTCTTGTGAAAATGTGTCTTTTCTGTTTATTGTCCTGTGCCATGGGCATCGTTATAACCTGAAGCTCTCTAAGTTCTTTGGACACAATCCACTCTGTTCTAAGGCCACATCTCAACTACTGCAAGACTGGCTTTGACAACAACAATAACAATGGTGGTTAGTACTTGGAATGGGTTTGGAATAGTAGACACACATTTTTTCACATGTCTTTCATTTGAGCCCCTGGGAGGAAGGCAGAGTGGGTGACATTATCCCCAAGGTAGGGGCAAGGAACTGCATTTCTGAGCCAGTGGCTTGGCCCAGCACACCCAGGGTAATGTTTGCTGTTCCGCTAAGTGACAGGTCTTCTGACTTCAGCTGTGGGAATTTCCCTATGGATGTTTTCCTTTGTGATGGAGCAATGCGTCTCAACTCCCACCTCATTTTGCTCTTTCTATATTGCAAGAAACTGTGGCTGAATAATGATCCCTCTGGAAATGACTCCTTTTATATTGCTGCCAGCTTTTGTTAAATGTTACTGATTCAAACTGGCACTCTTAATCTATCAATATTAAAACCTTCTTTCATGTTTAGATGATTGTATTTAATTTCTAAGGTGATGAGCCCTCAGATGTTTTTATCTTTTTGGAAGGATTGAATTTGTGAGATGGACATACAGAACAGTGCATTTTTCTTTTTAATGCAATAGAGCACTGTTAAGTATCACCTTTGAGAGGAAGTTGCTTTCTTGGGGCTATTAATTATCCTGGTACAAACTGAAATACTCTTCATTTCAAGGGGAGGCTAGGCTATAAATAAGAAAACCTTTTTCTGTGAACTTTTTACCTTCAAATCTTTTCTCTGAAATATCCTTTCATCATTTTAATTCAAGAAACAATTTAAATGTACTGCAGCAGTTCATAATGTTTTTTCTTCCTGGACTAGAATGCTAAACTCTCCATTCTCAACTATCAAGTATGGTAAGCTATTAAAAAAAGGAAAAGGAAGATGAAAACTGTTTTTCTCCTTCTTGTGGTCTCACTGGCTCCTTTTGTACCACTTCCCATCCCAGGAGAGAGAGACAACCTTGTTCCTAGAGACTGAGATCTTGACCCCTCCTGCTCCCATCCTCATCTGCTAGGCCTTGGCATGGAGTTTAAGGGTTTCTGGAACATTGAGATGGATTAGCTGAGTGTTCCCAGAGGGACATGTTCTTAGGGGTTATACAAGGCAGAAGTGGACAGACCCAATAGGGTTGTCTTCAGAAAATGGTGAAAGGGGAGACTGAGGGTGTCCTTGAGGGGCAGCACCATGCTCACCTTACACATGGTAGCTTGATAAGGGATGGCTGAGCAATGTCGGGGTGTCATGGCACTGGATGCCAAGTGCTGAGGCCCAAGGACAGCAGTGCAGGTCTGTTTTAGCCAGCTTTTCAGAATAGTGGTAGAGGAGGAAATGTTTGAGGGCTCACAGTACAGAGATCTCTGTCCATTGACAGCCGGCTCCATTCCTCAGGGATCCAGGTGAGGCTGAACCTCATGGCAGAAGAGTGTAGCAGAGGGACATGATGATCAGGCAGCATAAAGAGAGAATAAGCTCACTTCACCAAATATATATCCCAAAGGCACATCCCCAGTGACACACCTTTTCCAGCCACACCCAACCTGTCTTCAGTTACCACTCAATTAATCCCATCAGGTGATTAATTCACTGACCGGGTTAAGGCTCTCACAACCCAATCATTTCTCCTCTAAACTTTTTCGCATTGTCTCACACATGAGCTTTTGGGGGACACCTCACATCCAAACCATAATAGGGTCTCTACGTCCAAGGCCGATACTGAGGAGAGAACCACAGGCAGAGTGCCTAAAAAGTATACCCAGACTGCAGAGCTTGAGGGACAGTGACAGACAGGTGTAACACTGCAGCATAGGGTAGCAGAATGATGGCATGAACTTCTGGTTCCCTGCTCTGTTTATATCATAGTCATTCACTTATTTATTATGTCTCCCTCCCCCAGTAAATTTCTCCATAAAAATTTGTTGACTGTACCGTGAATGATTCAATGAGTCTTGTAGCTATTATTTAAAGCTCCCAGATTTTTATATGATACTGGGAAGGGCTCCAAAACATGGCTAGTTATAGTTCCTTCCCACCCTATGGCTCCTGTTTCTGTCCCAAACCTTGACAGTCCCATCTTTCCTATTATAGAGTATATAGGTCCTCTGAGTAGTCCTGGAATTCTTTCCATATGTCATTAACACTTGACTTCCTCAGAAGACACTTGTGTGCAAAGAAATTTGCTTACTGTTTTAGTTTCATTGTATCATTTGAAATGTTTTTGGTTATCTTTTGCTTCTTAACAAAAAAATCTATAATTTTTTTCAGACAACTTATTTATTTTATCTTTGGGTTCTTTTAGTTGGTGGGGTTCAGCTAGGTAGTTCTTGCTTGAGATCTTTTATGTGGTTGCATGAGATGGCACCTTGGGTTGGAGTCATCTCAAGGCTGGGCTGGGCTGGATATTTAAGATGGTCACTCATTTGACAGTTGAAGCAGACTGTTGTTGACACACAAATTTTTCTTGACTCAAGTTTCACTGGGCTTTTCTAAGGCCTGTATGAGGCCTTGTGTTGGCTCCCAAGCCTAGTTTTAGCAAGAATTTTCCTCCTGTGATACCTAACCACATTCATATTATTAATTTTCTATCCATGGACTTTCTCTCAATGCTTTAGTTGTCACTCCCTGGCTTATCTGACTGTATTCAGAGTTACATGAGTGTTTCCCTCTATGTAACTTGGGCTTCTCATAATATGACATATCTGGATTTCCTACGTTGCTACTCTGTCCATCAGAGTGGGGATTCCAAGAGGACTGTGTCAAAGCTTCAAGGTTTTTAATGGTGCAACTTCCTAAGTCTTCCATTGTACTCTGTAGACCAAGTGAGTCACTAGGTCCATCATAGATTCAAGGGGAGAGGAATTAGCCTCTACACCTCAATAGGAGAAGAAAAGAATTTGTGGATACCAATAATCTACTACAGGCTGCAAGTATCTTGAAAAACCACACCAAAATGTGGACCAAGTACAAAGAATACTTGTTATATGATGTATCTAGAAGTCTGAAGGTAGGGCTATTTTTATTTTTGTTCAGATTTTTACAGAGGTCCTTCTAGCTCAGCTGATTCTCATGATGGCTGTTTTAGTTCCTGATGGTTTTATGAAGACAAGACTATCTAGAGGTAGAGAAAGGGAAAGTTTCTTGTCTTTGCTGTTTTTTATTTTTTATTTAGAGAGTAATGAAAACCTCCTTGGAAGTGTACTGGTCATACATCCAGACCTAAGCAAAGACTTGGCAAGAGACATGAATGGCTGTCATGATTCAGTCCTGGACTGAGGGCAACCTCAATAAGAGAACTTGGAGACTGAGCAAAATTTGAGTTCTCTTAGTGATGAAGGCTGTTGGCAGGTGACACATCTGCCCCCCTGTGAGGCAGCTTCTTTCACATCTAATCCTTCTCCCTTTGGTTGGTCAGCATATAATCATCAAATACCTCTGTGCAACTTCTTGGACAAATGTCCAGATATTTCTTAGACATTTCTGGGATTAAGGGACACAAAATCTGTTCTCAATAGTCTTATTTTTTATATTTGTTAATTAAATAGTACTTGCTTTTGGCCAACTGATGTTTAACTTTATTTCCTTGAATGTAGATTTATTAAATGTGTGATTATAATAGGTCAAATCAATAGGAAGAACAGCTAGGGAAGCATTCATTTTACCCAGTTTCAATGAACACCTGCTATGCACTAGGTAATATAGTAAGTTCTATGAAAGAGATGAATAGGATTACATGGTCCCTGGTTTCTATATCAAACTAAAATGTTTCTGCACTGTGAAAACAAAAAACAAAATACAAACAAACAAAAACAATCAACAAAGTGAAAAGGCAACTTATGGAATGGGAGAATTATTTGTAAGCCACATATCCACTAAGAGATTAATATAAAAAAACATAAGGAAACCATGTAATGCAATAACAAAAATCAAATAATCTAGTTAAAAAATGGACAAAGGCTCTGCTCTACATGACATTTTTCCAAAGAAGATATGCTATTGTCGTATAGGTATATGAGGCGAGTCTCAACATAACTAATCATCAGAGAAATACAAATCAGAACTTCAATGAGCTATTACCTTATTGGCTGTCTACTGTCTTTAATGTATATATGCATGTCTTTAATGTATATGTGTTATACACTAGAAAATTGCTTTAAAATTAGATCTCAAGTGATCTGGCCACGTCAAAAAAAAAAAAGAGGCTATTTTGTGAGATGATGGAAAATTAATTAGCTTGAAAATGGCAATTAGTTCATATGTATTCATATGTCAAAACATCACCTTGTACACCCTACATACATGCAATTTTTATTTGTCAATCACACTTCAATAAAACTAGGGGGGAAACTCTATAGAGAAATGTGTTAGACAGAATCATGTTCCCCTCACCATCAAGATGTCCATGTCCTGGGGCTGGGGCTATAGCTCAGTGGTAGAGTGCTTGCCTAGCATGTGTGAGGCCCTGGGTTCAATCCTCAGTACTACATAAAAATAAATAAATAGAGGGCTGGGGATGTGGCTCAAGCAGTAGCGTGCTCACCTGGCATGTGTGCGGCCCGGGTTCGATCCTCAGCACCACATACAAACGAAGATGTTGTGTCCGCCAAAAAATTATATATATATATATATATATATAAGTTTTTTAATATATATATATTAAAAATTCTCTCTCTCTCTTTAAAAATAAATAAGTAAATAAATAGAATAAAGGTACTGTGAAAAAAATTTAAAAAATATGATGGCAAAGGGGACTTTGCATATGTGATTAAGGATCCTGAGAGGGGAGACAACATGGATTAGCCCAAAGAAATTATAAGGGTCTTTATAAGTAAAGGAGGAGAGTCAGAGTCAGAGACATGATGATAGAAGCAGGGATCTGAGGCAGAGGAAGGTCTGAAGATGTTAGGCCCTTGTTTGTGAAGATGGAGGAAGATTCCATGAACCAAGAAGAGTGAGTGGCCTCTAAAGGCTGGAGAAGGCAAGAAAACAACCCTTCCCTTGAGATTCCAGGAGGAATATAGCCCTGCCAATACTTTGTATTATCCATTTCAGACTTCTGACTACCAAAATTATAGTTTAATAAACTGGTGTCATTTTAAATCATTAAGTTTATGATCATTTGTTATAGTAGCATCAGAAACTAATACTATAAGGAAGGAGATAAGTAATCATAATATAAAGTAGAAAATGGTAATGTAATTTATTGAGCCTAGGAAGGCCCTGGATATGTGGTTCAAAGTTCTTTCCATATCTGCTATCTCACAGAGCAATGCATTAGCTCTATTGCAAGTCTTTATTTATTTATTTATTTGAGTTGTGGATAAACCTTTATTTTATTTACTTATCTGCAGTGCTGAGCATCGAACTCAGTGCCTCACACGGGCCAGGCACTGTGCTACCACTGAGCCCCATCCCCAGCACCAGCCCTCTATTGCAAGTTTTAAACATAAAACTAGGCAAACATAGAAGGTGAATAGATCAAGAAAGGTATTTATAGTAGGGGTTACTAGTACATAACTTTGAAAGAAGTAATAATTTCTATAGATGTAGAAGATAGGAGGAAGGATTTTTCATCCTGAAGGATCAGCTTAGATAATTGGATATCAGAATCACTTACTTGGGGGGCTGCGGTTGTAGCTCAATGGTAGAGTGCTTGCCTAGCACATGTGGAGTACTGGGTTTATCCTAAGCACTACATAAAAAAAAAATGGATGAAGTAAAGGTATTGTGTCTATCTACAACTGTGTGTATGTGTGTGTGTGTGTATAATTAGTTGGTTCATCACTCTAAAAAATGTACAATAATCAATATCTTGTGGCAAATCTGTTATTCATTAGTAGAAACTCTGGCTTTAACACCTTCTTTCACTTTCTCCCCAAAACCTACCCACAACCCTGTGGATTTGGGGGAAGTAACAAGAAAGGATCCATACTATCCTCAGCCTCCAAGCAGTACTGTTCTGCAGTTCCCCCCGGGAAGCAGCTGACATCATGATCTGACGGCCAGAGAGAGACTCCACTCACCAGATATAAAATATATACCCCAAAGCCATGCTCCCAGTGTCCTGCCTACTCCAGCCACACCCTACCAGCCTTCAGTTACCACTCAGTTAATCCCTATCAGGGGATTAATTCACTGATTGGGTTAATGCTGTCACAACCCAGTCATTTCTTCTCTGAACCTTCTTGCATTGTCTCACATGTGCGTTTTTGAGGGAACACCTCACATCCAAACCATAACAATATCTTAGGTCTCTAAAAAAAAAATCTGGGATGTTTGTAACTTAAGATTGGCTCTGAGTATGTGTTGAAATTTAATTTGGAATCTATTTAAAGTTAACTTCAGACAAACTGCAGAGACTAAAGGATAAAACAGAGTTTCTGGTTCTCTTTCTTCCTCCCCTTTTCTTTGCCCTTGTGTTCTTGCTCTCCAAACTACTTCTCAACTTTATACAAGTAGTTTTGTGATCTTCAGATAATATATTTTGTCGTTATAAAGTCTCATTACTAAAATACTTAATGATCCATATCTTTATTTTTATGAGGATAAATTGTTCTTTTTAATATTTGGGTCCTTCTCAAATTAATGTATTTAAAATCCTAACCCCTAATGGTATTAGGAAGTGGGGAATTTGGAAGGCAATCAGCTCATAAGGGTGAAGCCCTCTTGAATAGCATTAATTCACTTTTAAAAAGTCAGGCAATCGTGGGGGAGGTAATACAGAGCACCCCTCTCTCTGCCTACCTCCTAGTCCCCTTTATTGTGAGGATATAATGAGAATGTGGATATCTGCAAATGAAGAAACAGGTCCTCACAAAACACTGGTTCTGCTGATAACTTGATCTTGGATTTCCCAGGCCCTAGAACTGTGAGAAATAAATTTCTGTTGTTTAAGTCCTGTAGTCTATGGAATTTTTGGTATAGCATCTGGAATGAACTAAGATGCTGCCATAGACTCTTTGTTATAAGGACCCTTTGTGAGCATGTATGGTAGAAAAAGCAGAGATGGGGTGATGTGTCTGTTACATACTAGCAATTTGGTCTTGGGCAAATTAACTGATCTCTCTGAACATTAATTTTTTTTCCTTGAAAAAAATCTCACAGAATTAGCTTTTTGGAGCACAGACTGTAGTCATAAACATAAAGTGCTTAACAGTATCTGATGCGAAGGCAAGCAATTCATAAAAGCTTTTACTCTCAATGTCTATAGAGAAGGTACTGTAGCAGTTCAGAATGGTTATATCAGCTGTATATTGTCCCTAGAATAGATAACTAAGTTTTATTCACCATTTATTTAATTCATTCCAACCTTCTGTCTTCCCAGCAAGTTTAAATAGTATTTTCAGAAAATTCTAGAGATAGACCTGGGGTGGAAAGGATGACAGCATGTTCATGAAGTCTCAAAGATTCTTTTAGTAAGGCATGAGCCCTAGTTTTGTTCTGCCTTCATGTGCGAAGTCCCTCTGGGTCAACTTTTGGAGAATACATACCTTATCTTGTTTGGATTCCTCATTACCTTTCACCTCATTTGGGAGTAAGATATACTAGAATAGTAATTATAGTACATGGTTCCACATAATGTTTTGGAGACCGTGGAGTGACATGAATGTGCTGATAATGTATCTCACCAATGTGAGGTACCGTTGCCTCTTCCACAGTGTTGGGAATTGCTGCTGTGGATAAATCAGAACTGTAAGGGGGGCAACCAATATCCATTCCACACTGCTTCCCTCTTCTTCCTTCCTTGCTCATTAATGAGATTTCAGGAAGAGTGAGAATGAGGAGGAAACAAATGGAAAGGTGCCAGCAGAAAGGTTATTCCAGGGTCATGTCTGTAGATCCAAAAAGGAGTGAATTTGTAAAGTGAAATAAAACTGCTAAGAGAACTGAAATGTGTCTTCCTCCCATCTTCAGTCCCGGAGTTATCTCACACTTCTGGACATGTGCCAAGGGCAGGAAGCTTGCTCCTACATGATCAAATCTCTTTAGTTTAAGCAGCCAAAATATTTTGGAGTTTATCATTCCCTTTTATTAATCGCTAGAACCAAAAGTTCTCAATTATTTAAAGTAGTTGGTAGAATGTCAATGGTATTCTACTGACTCAGTATATTTAGCAGGGCTTTATAGGGTAGAAGTTTTCAGGAGTAATGGTGTTACTTAACAGTAGCAGAGGAAAATACAAAGCTCATAATATGTTCAAGGAACAGAATAAAGAAATGTCTAGCGTGGTGGAAAACCCTAAGAAGAAATGATAAAGGTTGGGGCTGGAAAGATACAAAAAGAACAGATAGTATGGGGCATTTTAAAACATGCTGACTTGTTGATTTTTATCCTCAGAATAATGAAGATAATAGCAACATGATTGTACTTGCATTTTTTCCAAGATCCACCTGGTTTCAGTGTGGAGAATGGATTGGGGAAAGGCAAGGATATAAGCAGGGAAAAGAGTTAGAAGGCCACTGCAGTAGTCCAACCAAGTGCCTGAAAGGAAAGGGGTGGGGTGGGCATAAAGAACAGTGGCTTGACTCCTAAGATCACTTGATGACTTGCCCTCATAAAGGGGAGGGGGCACCCAAGATTGGCAGATTTCCCTGTTAGGTAACTAGGCAGATGAGGCAGTCAGAGAGTTAGAAGAGGAGTTTAGGTGGGGGGTGTGGGGAGAAGGGGAGGTGAGCTTCTTTGCATCTGCTTGAGTTTGACAAAGCTGTGGAAGCAGGGAATATGTCTGTTAGTTACAATCTGTGTTAGTTGCTGAAACAGACATCCATTAGTAGATTCACGCCATAAAAGTTTATTTCTCACTCTCTTGGAAATACAATGCAGATTGGAGTCGTAAGATGGGAATTTGTTCCATATAACAATACAGGCTCTCTCCATCTAGGACTTCTTCCAGGCCCTTGGCATTCCTTAATTCACCTGATCCACCTGACAGAATGAGCATTGCTCTGGGTTTTATGGGTCAGCCCTGGACATGGTAAATATCACTTGCTCTCACTTCCAGAACACATCAGATAGTCCCTCTGAGATGGAGAATGTATTCCAGTTTGTGTGCAAAGAAGAGAATACAAACATAGGTGGAAATCAATAGCCTCAGACATGGTTTCTAAACTTGATAAGAAAGAACAGGGAGGAGGATAATTAGTAGTCCATTTCATTATACATAGCACTTAAAGAAATAAATGCCTATGTAAAATTGTAGAATGAGGAGAGGGCTTAGGACAAAATTATTGAGGAATATTAACCCAAGAAACAAAGGAAGAGAACTCACAATGAAAACTAAAAAAGAGATCTAGAGATGTGGGGATGTGGAATCACCTGCAGTGGGTAAGTTAAGAGTTAAGATGGGTATTCCTCCCTTAGAAAGAACTATTAGGGGTGAAATTTATACTTCATTAGGTAGAGGAATGTTTGGGAGATTATAGAGTAGAAGCAGGGAGATTAGTAAATTCTTTCTAGAAGATATAAAAAGCAAATATGTAGAAAACAACTATAAAAGAAAAAAAAAACGACCACTTACAGCAGTATTAAATATTTAGTAATCCAACAAAGGATTTTATTTTGTAAGAAATTATTTCTGCCATATAGAAAATACATGTTAACTGTATCTAAAATCCAAATATTAGAAGGAATATAGAATGCATATATTCATAAAATGTACCATGGACATTGTACACATTTTTTGTAACTTATTTTGTCTACTTATTACATTGTAGACATCTATGGCAAATACTGCTGTTATATAGACAAAGACAGTTCTCCCCTTTCTCTTTAATATTTTAATATAGAATCCTGATTTTATTCAAATGGGTTTTTTGTATAATGTATGAATGGGATTTACCAAACTATATATGGCGATTCCCTTCTTTTTCCTGTGATTGATTTAGGAGGCATGAAAGGAAATATTAGAAAGTATAGAAAAGGTTTTCTTAAACTTAAAATATGACATAGAGAGGCAGCGCTTTTGCTGTTGCACATACTTGAATCTACATAACTGGAACTCTAGTAGTTGTGTTGAGACTGTAAGGACAGCCAGTCTCAGGACAGGCTGCTGTGCTGATACTGGCAATGTGGGATCATGGATAGACACTGGATATTTCTTTTAAGCTCTGGAGATGCTCTCCTTAAGGACAACTTTTTAAGTAGTCCCCATGAGAGATTTTCTTTATTTCACAAGGCTTGTTGAATTGAAGATTTTTTCTTATTTGCAGCCCAAACAATCTATACAATGTATGTTCACGTTGGTTCATAGAGATTTAGCAACTCATTTAAATCCCTATATTTAATTGTGTGAATGACTAATGATTTGTCCATTCATTGATTCCAATCTTTCACTCATTTGGTATATGCTTTGGGCCAAACACTGGGGATAAGTCAGTGAATAAAACTGTCTTGGTATGATTCTCAAGGAGATCTTCATTTTATGTATAATATGCTGATCATATACTCATGATACATGGAAGGGGTAGCTATTTTTTTTTGGGGGGGGGGGACTAGAAATTAAACCCAGGAACACTTTACCACTGAGCCACATCCTCAGCCCTTTTTATTTTTTATCTTGAGAGAAGTACTCACTAAGTTGCTTAGGGCCTCGAGACTGAGACTGGCTTTGAACTTGCAATCCTCCTGCCTCAGTCACTGGGATTACCTAGCAAGCAATAGCTGTTCTATTGGACACATCCATACTTTTTTGTACCCCATTTCAACCCTGCACCTGTTTTGATATATATATATATATATATATATATATATATATATATATATATATACACAAATAAACATTTGTGTCTCTACATCTTAATTGGGAGGGATGTTTGAGGGCTGAATAAATAATTAGGGCAGTTTTCCTAGGATACTGCATACACAGATGAGCAGGTGAGCAGGCTGGGAGCATCATGAACATCAAGGTATGCAGAGATTTACTGTAGCAGAGTTTCATTACTGGGTGGAGCTGCCTCTCTCTACCCCACTGTGTCTATTATAAAAGTCCACTATTGCCACCAGATCCATTTTGCTTCTCTCTTTCAAATGGGCTCTGTGATTCAGTCATTTAATTAGAGAGAGTGGTGAAATAACATTTTATCATCCCTAATCAAAAATTTTGAACAAAGTATTCACATAAATCGATCAGTAGGCATTGCTAAGGACAAAACTTGAAAGATACCTTGCATAATGACATGGATGGAAAAATACAATTTGGGCTCCAAAGTAGGTTTGTTCATGGACATTACAGATAGTGAACAATTATGAGAAAGGGCTCGGCATGTTTGCCTATGACTTAGGTGGACTCATGCTGTAACTTAATGCAGACCCCATTTAATGCCCTGGTTTATAACCCCTGACAGATAAAGCACCATATCACATCCCAAGATTTCCATCCAATGTATCCAGGGTTGGCATGATGGTAAATCTTCTTTATTTATAACCACAATAATGTTCAAAATAAATGGAGATGTGCTGAAGTAACCAAAGCACATATTTTAATGCATTTATATAAAGTTTAGGAATAAGTTTATAAACATCAGGAGTGTGTGTGTGTGTGTGTGTGTGTGTGTTTGCGTGCACATGTGCACATGCTTAAACTATTGACGATGTTTAAGGAAATGTAGCATATGGGTTAAGCAGCCCTTATCTGAAATGCTTGGGACATAGTGTTTCAGGTTTCAGAATTTTAGAATACCTAATCAAAAAAACCCAAAATCTGAAATGTGCCAAAATTTTAAAACATTTTGAATTTGGTTTTCAGATTAGGGATGTTCAACTTGTATTCAAATCTGACTTAATCTGTAATTGTAATTGAAATATGTAGATGTTAGTAGAATAATGATTTAAATTTTGAAAGTATATGATTTTTATAAGTTCATAAATAATATCTGAAAATTTAAGTCAGTTAGGTTTATGCCATCATAAATTTAAGAGATTTATCTGAGTATTTAAAAGAATCTTGTCTGTTATTTTTGTGAGTTTTACCCAGATTTTCCTTTCATATGCTTGAAATAATCAGGTATGTTAAATTTATAAATGCCATTGAAATTATGAGCATATTGAATTAATTTTTACACATTTATTACTGGTCAAATGTAAATCTTTAATTTTTGCTAAAAGAAAAAAAATTGACAATTTAACCTCTTGACAAATTAAATTTCATGAATTGGGCAGTGTTCAAAAGTAGAAGTGGCTTAGAGAGCTCCATTTTGCAGATTAGGCAGTAAGTATTAAAAGAACAGGGAAGCAGACGACAGGAATACCTTGATTGTCTACAGGTAGGTGTTTGCCTCATTTGGATTCCTTTTGATCACTTGGCTGATTGTGATTGGCTGAAATATGGGAGCTTATGATTGGCTGAGATTCAGTTCTTCCTACTTTTCTGTTTGTGTACTAAGTTTGATTGTGGTTCCTTTCAATAATCTCCAGTTAGTGAAACAGCATCAGAACAATGACCTTATTTAATTTAACAATATAAACATTAGAATCATAAAAAAAGTTAAAGGAATTGTTAAGTTGAACTTAAAGGCTTAGGATAATAAGACTCTTTATCGAAGCATTATAAAAACACCCCTCTCAAATTAACCTTAATACCTTCAGTAGGAGCCCTCCCCAACAGGTCACTTTCTTTGGAAAGTAGTTCTTCAAACTATTATCTAAAACAATTTAGCCAAGAGACAATATTTAGCTCTTATTACTGAGGTCTTACCTGAGAATCCAGAGTCAACATGGGAGCTGAATGCTATTCAAACACCTCTCAGTTCTCATTCCCATGGAGTTGGTCGGCTCCAGAGGCTTGCTTCCTCCTCCTTCGATCCCAAGTAAGTTGTACCCTTTTCTAGCATTTAGTACCTGAATTGGTATCTACATAGTAGAAATGTTGCCTCTAAAACAATTGCATACCCTTCTCTTTTATTTCCCATTTGCACTGTCCCAAATAGATCTAAAGGGTTTGATTTATGGAAGGGCACATGACTTTAGTTGGTTCAATCAGAACCAATCTGGAACTTTGGTGGAATTTTGCTGTGGGATAACTAAGGCTGTTGGAGGGTTTGTTTTGTAATAAAGTCAGTGTGGAAGAAGCAGAGGTGGGGGAAGAGGAGATGGAGACCTGCTAACTGAGACCTGACGCTTGAGCTCCTGGGTCCATCCAACCAAAAGAGTCTGCTTTTGAGTTGTTCAGTTACACAAGTCAATAAATTCTATTTTAATTTCCCTTAAGCTAATTTGAATTGAATTTATGCCATTTTCAATCAAAACACCTTCACACACACACATGTATACACACACACACACACACATCAATAAAATTCAATTGATATGAATGTGGGAGGGAATATTTTCCTTCTTGAGAAGAATTATAACTTGATTGTTAGAAAGGACTTGATCTGTCTATAGATTGATTTAAAACAAGACAATAAAATTGATTCTTCATTTTCCAGTGATCTCTGTATTAGCCCATTTCTGATATGTGACATCCTGTGAGTAGGAATTTATTATTTAGCTTTAAGAAGTACTTTCCAAGTATATTTTATTTTCTATTTTCATTTTATTTTGTTAAACTTTTATTTTGTTATATTACATTATTAATTTGAATTTCCATTTTGTTCATTATAGTATTTGCTTTTAACAGAAAAATTAGCTTAAAATTAAAATGGGTACAGAGTAGCTTTGATGTTTGTAAAAATGTTGAGGCCTAAAACACCTGCACATAAACCTGAAGGTGCATAACAGTATAACAGTTTTACTTTGTTCAAAATGAATAGGAACATACTTTCTTTCTTTTTTGCGGGGGTACTGGGATTAAATCTGAGCGATATCCCCAGCCCTTTTATTTTTTGTTTTGAGACAGGCTTTTGCTAAGTTGCCAAGATTGGCTCAAACTTATGATTTGCCTGACTCAGCCTCCTGCATAGCTGGAATTACATGTGGTTTAGATGCATAATTTTAAAAGTCACATGGAATTTAAACATATATAACAAATTTTATGTTAATAGAAAGATTATTACCGTCTCCAGAAACCATTCCACTGCCTCATTCATGCATAGCCTGGCCCCTGTACTCAATGAATAACTTTCAATAATTTTAGTTATTCTAATATTACTTCAGTGTTTTTAAGTGAAATACTTAAACTGTAATTTCTTTAGTTATTAATTGTAGACATCATTTGTTGCATTCTATTGATAGAAGAAAATTTATCTTTTATATAACTATCAGTTCCAAATCATTTCTACCTATCTTTCTGCTGTAGTTATAACAAAGTAATTCAATAGCCAGTATTTGAATTATTTGGTTATTTCCTATTAGTTTCTTATTGTCAAGTACTGCAGTGTTATTCTCTTTGTTTATGACTCTGCTTTTCCTGATCTTAATAATTGCTTCATTTTTTTCCACTTGCAATATTTTAAAAATATCCCTGTTTTCTTCCTCTTCTTCCTCCTCCTCCTCTTTTTCTCTGGTATGACAAAATATCATAATTTGCATAGCTTATAAAAAGCAGAAATTTATTTTTCACAGTACGGGAGGCCGTGAAATCTAAGATCAGGCGCTGGCAGATTGAGTTTCTGGTGAGAGGCTGCTTTCTGGTTCATAGTTGGAACCATCTAGCTGTGTCCTTACATGTTAGATACGGCTGTCTAGCTCTTTAGGGTCTCTTATATCACGTGCAAATCCCTTTCATGAAGGTTTTGCCCTCATGACTAATCATTCTTCCAAAATCAAACCCATTTCCTAATACTAACACATTGGTGATTAGGTTTCAACATGTAATTTTTTTTTGGCGGGGGGTGCAATTACTCAGAGCTTAGCAACCTGCTATTAATTAGGCTCCAAGCTTGAACAAATCTGTCAACCCTTATCAATACTGTTTCCCAAATAGAACAGTTCTCCCATCTTCCCCTAACACCAGATCTCTCCCTCCAGATTCATGTCTCTTTCCCATTTAACACTAAAGCTCATGTTGTGCAGTTTTCCTGGGATTTCTTTCATCATCATCTGAAAATTTCTCTGCTCACCTGTGTTGAATCTCCTATATACTGAATCTTGTATTTTTCCATTTCTACTTTTATTTGTTAGTAGTTTTCTATAGAAATGCTTAGAAATTTTATTTTTAAATATGTGCATGTCTGAAAATGTTTTTATTCTCTTACAGCATTGATATTTTAAGTTTAAAATACTTACAGGTTTTGGCATTGTTTCTTTTTTAATTTTCTTTTTTGTTTATAGGGATGACAATTTAAAGTCTCAATAGACATGGTTTTTCCCTGTGGAAACATTTTGAATCTTCTCTTATTTTTATTTAGGGTCTGATTGGAAAATATTTCTCCACAAGTCTCTAGCATTTCTACATGTCTTATGAGTTAAGGAGCAGATACCTTTTAAACTGTCTTTTCAAAGATATTCATATAGAGAACAATCTTGAAAGACAGAGTGTCTCCATTTTTAATATAGGAGCAGTTGTGTTTGTTGTCCAACATAATGCAGAAGGTTTTCATGAAGTCCACTCTGCAAGACTTGTGTTTCTCAAGCTCAAGTTCTCTTAGCTGTGACATAAGCCCACAGAATGTGACACATACACCTGAATTGTTCTTTGTTGCCCCATGGGACCTGAGGAACAAAGAGAACTATGAAAATATAAAACCCATGCTGCTTGCTATGTTGTTATAAAGTCCTTTGTCTCTGACAAAGTCCTTTGTATTCTACTAGAATCTATGAACTGTGACAGTCTAACTTGATAGTTGAAGAGTTGGGTAAAATCACAAGACCCCTCATAATTATGGGAACTGATGATATGTTGTGAACCTTTGTTCATTTCTATTAAGGGCACTTAATGGGATCTTTTGTGTCATGATTCTCCAGAGAAACAGACCCACACATCTGTATATGTGTGTGTGTGTGTGTGTGTATGTGTGTGTGTGTGTTTGTGTGTATGCATATGTGTACATATATCCCAATTCTTTATTATAGATCTCATGCATATATGTGTATGATACATAAGATATTGCCACATGCGATTATGAAGGCTGAGAAATTCCTAGTTCTGCAGTCAGCAAGCTATGTCCCAAGTGAGCTAACATGTAGCTCTAGTCTGAATCCAAAGTCTTGATAAATAGAAGGGCCAGGAGTTATAAATTTTAGTCTGAAAGCCAGAGGCTAGAGACCCAAGAATAGCTGATGTTTCAGTCTAAGTATAAAAACTAGAAAAGACTGATGTTGTAGTTCAAGCAGTCAGGCAGGAGGAATTACCACTAGCCTTTTTGTTCTAGTCAGTTCTTTAATTGATTAAATAAAGCCCACCCGCATGAGGAAGGGTAATTAGATTCACTCAGTCTATAGATTTAGATGTTAATCTCATTTGGAAACACCCTCACAGACATACCCTAAATAAGGTTTGGCTAAATGTCTGGGCCCCCTGTGACTCAGTCAAGTTGACACATGCAATTAAACCTTTCATTTCATTTTTCACTTCTGAAGTCTCACATCTTTCGGTTTTGTGACAGTTCCTTATACTCTCATATTAGTTTTCTTTGTATTTTTTACTGTAATCTTTCTTTGGAATTTGCTAATGAAAAGTCACAACATTTGTACTGACCTTCCAATTAAAAACCTATTATATCCTATTTTAATATCCTTGTCTTTATGTTCTATTTCCTAGAATTTATGTTCCAGTACTACTTCTTTGTTATTTTCCAAATTAAATGTTTTATTTTGAGGTGATTGTAGATCCATATCTAACTGTAAGAAATAAAGCAGAGAGATCCTATGTGCTCCTTACCCAACAATACTAATTTTGCAAAAACCATAATATTACAGGATCACTTCTAGAATATTAACAGTTGAGATGCAGAACATTTCCATCATTACAAAGATTCCTCAGTTTGGCCTTTCATAGTCACACTCATTTCCTTTTTCACCCAATCCCTAACTCTTAGCAATCACTAATCTGCCCTCCATATCTATGATTTTTTTCGTTTAAAGAATGTAATAAGTGGAATCACACAATATGTAAATTTGTATTGCTGTTTTCACTCACTGTGATATCTTTGAAACCAAGCAAGTTGTTTTGTTTATCAGTTTCCTTTTTCTCTGAGTAATATTTTTTAGTATGAATGTTCCATGTTTTGACATTCAGCTGTTGAAGGTAGAATAACATCTGGGTTGCTTCAGTTTTAACTACTATAAATAAAGCTGCAATAAAAGTTCTTGTACAGATTTTTGTGTGAACATAACTTTTGAATATTTCTGAAATAAGTGCCAAAGAATCTGATTGCTGGATTGTATGGCAGTTGCATGATTAGTTTTTATAAGAAACAAATTATTTTTCAGAGTAACATCTTTTATATTTCCACTAGTACTGTGTAAGTACATAAGCATCTTCACCAACATTTGATTTTTGACATTATTTTTTTCTCTAATCTACTGACAGGTGTGTAGTGACACCTCAGCATGGTTTTAATTTGATTTATATTTTGTATTTAATTTGTATGTGGGTTAATATAAGTCTCTCATGATATTGAAACTCTTTCATTTGTTGATTTGCCATCCGCATATCCTTTTAGGGGAAATATCAGTCTGTATCTTTTGCTCATGCTTTAGCTGAATTATTTTTGTTTGTTTTGATCAGAAAATATTTTGAAATTTTTATTTTGGCATTTTCTATTTTCATGAGATATTTCTTGTTCTCTGAATTCCAAAACCAAATTTTAAAAAATCCTGATCTGGTTTCTCAGGGATATAATAGATCTTTAAACATCTTTTTGAGATTATTAATTACAAAAAATTGGAGTGCTTGTTTCTGACATTTGCATTTGTTTATGTGTTAGAATTTCTTTCTTTTGTTTGTTTTATGCTCTTTCATTTCCCTGTTGAGGCTTTCTTAAAATGTCCAGCAAATTATGCTTCAAGCCTGTCCCTAATATTTGTGAGGCCCAGCACAAGACACAAATGTTCCCCATAAACTATTTTCTGTGTTAGTCAGCTTTTTGTTACTATGACCAAAAACCTGACAAAAGCAACTTACAAAAGGAAAAGTTCATTTGGGGCTTGTGGTTTTAGAGGTCTTAGTCCACAGTCCACAGGCTCTAAGGTAGAAACATCATGGTGGAAGTCATGGTGGAGGAAAGCTGCTCACTTAATGGCATCTGGGAAGCAGAAAGAGAGAGACAGGAAGGGGCAGGGACAGATATGGTCTGCAAAGGCATGCCCCCAGTGACCTAGTTTTTGGATCTGTGCCCTACCTGCCTATAATTATCACAAACTTTCAGTGGTTTGTTCAAATTATTAATCCATCAGATGGATGAAACCACTGATAAGACCAGAGCCCTCATAATCCATTCTTTTCACATATGAACATTGCTTCTTTGCCTAATATAAGAGCTTTGGGCAGACATTCTAGATCCAAACCATAACAGCATCTAAATATTTAGAAATTATAATTTAGGCTAACAAATTTTTCAATCCTCCTACCTTGACAAGTAAGCTTCCAAAACAATGTTAATAATCATGATAGCAATAAACTTATGTAAAGGTAATTTTATGAATGGAACAAAGAAACATCAAAGACAGTTGAATATAAATACTACAGCTCATTTCTAGGTGTTATATAGATCTACAGATGTGTGAACAAATAAAATTTATAAATTACTATGGACTGTAAAAATTATTTTTCTTGACTTTATTTCTGTAAATGTACTAATTATGTGATTATAAGGAAGATTCTTACATAATTTATTATGGACAGTAATTATGTAGAGACATAGTTGTATTAATACTATATACAATTTGAATGTATTTTCAACAGAAAATGTAAGTTAAAGTGAATGTAAGAAAAGTAAGTTTTATTTTTCATGTATATTGTTAAAATGTATTTTTATTCAAGATATGTAGAGTATATATTAATGGTAATAGATCACTCTACTATTTTTTACGTATGTGGTAAGCATAGAGTGGCAGTGTTCTTTAGTTTTTGGAGTTATGATTCATGAGGACCAGGGAAAGGGCCACTCCTGCTCTGGCTTTCCATTCAAAATTGAATGGGAGACTAAAAGGACATTTTTCAGGGTGTAACAGTGGGGCTTGTCAATCTGTAGGTTTTCTCCATGGTGAATAGGCATAAATCAAACCTTGTGATGGACTTTCAGCTGTCAGTCCTTGAACTTCTTCTCTCTCAGTAGATCATTATCTTCCAGAGTAAGATTCTCTGATTCTTTTTGACTGCTAGAATTCTGGAGGTACAACAGGTGTCTAGACTCCCATGGTCGCCCTGAGTTCAACCGTGCTGTGTAGCCATTCTCTACTGTTTTTGGTTCCATTTCTCCAAAGCAAAATCTCTTGGGGAGTGTAGGAGACCTGAAATTTCAGCAACTTCATATGAAAACTTTCAACCAGTGCTCCTGTTTAGGGCAAAAGTCTCACCACCCTGCTCCCTTGGTATTTCTAAGGTGTAGTCTCATAGGTGAGATTAAGGGAAATCGGCTTGCCACCACTTGGTATTTCCCTCAGCTAGACTGTGGTTTCTGTGCTGTGTTAATTTGGTTATCACTTCTCCATCTACTTAGTGTCTTCTAAATCTGGTTGCCTTTAATCGTTCACTGTTGTCTTCTATTCCACTCTTTTGTTCTTGTGGGGATTGGTCCATTTATATGTTTTTATTCTGACATTCAATGGAATTTTGAAAAGAAAGGAGGTAAATCTATCATGTTTATGTAAAGGTGATGTTATCTTCTCGAATTTTTAATACCCCCGAAAAGAAAAGCATACTTCAATTAAGTAATGTCTGCTTACATAAATGCTAATCATAACTGACTACAGCAAATACTATTAGTAGTAATAGGAAATTTTATTGGATGGTATCAGGGTTCTAGTTAAAAATAGAATTCAACCAGACGGTTCAAATACCTATTAATGAAAGGAATACATATGAAGGAATGAGCAGAATTAAATAAATAAAGAAGAGATGGTAAGGTACCCAAAGTCTAGCATCAGTGAGAGTCATTACTATCCCTAGGACTAAAGAGATGGGAAAAGATAGAGTTACTAGAAGCTAGTGAGAGTTAAAGCCTTGGGAAAGGATTGTCTGATAGGAGTGGTAATTGCAGAAGGATGCAGATATCAGCAAAGAAGTCACCAAAGCAGGGAGGAAGGGAGTAGGGAAAATATACTCTGGTTTCTCTCTTCATCTTCAGAAGATGTCAGGTGCTTCCAATGGAAGTCAGACAGCAAGAGAACTAGGGTGATACGGTGCCTTGGTCAAGCTCACAGCAGAAAAGAGGGGAGAGGGACAGAGAAAGTAGGTCTGGGGAAAGAGGGGGTAAGTGGAATATAACCAGCACAGAAGGAGAATAGAGTTCATTGTAGAATCAACAAAAGCTACTGCATTTCAGATAGAGTGGAAACTTGGCCATTTTCAGAAACTTTAGTGCTTTATTGAACTCTATCGCTAAAGTTTGTGCTGATGTTATTTAGTTCTCCATACTCATTATCTCTATATCTTTTAGTTCAAATTATTCACAGAGATTTTTATTGACCATGAGTCAGTCAGTCTAGTCTCTCTTCTGTTATCTGTGTGCCCCATGATCTGAAACGTTTAGATCATATTATGAACTTGGTTGTAGGGGTCCTTTCAGTTGTGTAGAGGGGCATTGATGGGGCAGGCACCCGAAAGTTGTCAGCTACTCAAATATAAGATGAGTAGTTATCACACGTTTCACCAAGTTGTTAGCATAGTAGAGCTTTCTCCTTAGCACAGAGGGTAAGATGGTTAGATTTACACACTACCAACTAAGGGTTGGGAATCCAAAAAGAATTACATGTGTTTGGAGGTGAAAGAAATGTTATTGAGTAAGGGCATGCAGGCTGGCACAGCCCAGTTTTGGACACCCCCATTCTGCAATAGTGTGAATTCTGTTTCCTTGGAATTTTGCAGAGTGGAATTCTTGTTCTCAACTTCGCCAAAGGACTTACTCTACCATAAAATCACTTGTGTGGCATTTAAGAATTTTGTACTGCAAGGCTAGAACAATCCTAGATGTCAACTTTTAGCTCTTCCCAGGTCTGCCACTCAGGGAAAGTGATGGAGTTAAACAAAGCTTTTGGCAGCTTCCTAGGGGGCATGTCCATAAAGAGACACCAAATGGGAACAGAACACAGACAAGAGGCTTCCAATCCCAGCCATTTGGGAAAAGCATGATACTATTGAAATATTAGTTGAGAGCTTTCCTATGACAAGATAAAATGCTTTTATATTCCTGTCTACTCATTACACAGCATAACTATGAAAGGAAGAGCAACCACAAAGAATTTTTTTTCAGCCCTGGGGATTAAGCCCAGGGTCACTCTGCTATTGAGCTAAACTCCCAGCCCTTTTTATATTTTTATTCTGAGACAGAGTCTCATTAAATTACTGTTATAGTTTGGTTACAGGTATTGGCTAAACAGCTCATGTTAGGCAGTAATGGGTGAAATGATTAGATTAGAAGAGATTAAGAACCTAATGGATTAATAATTTGAATGGACTACTGGGTGGTAACTGTAGGAATGTGGGGGTATGGCTGGAGGAGGCAGTTCACTGGGAGTGTGGCCTTGGACTACGTCTTGTCACAATTCCTGGCTGTCTGCTTCCCAGCTGCCATGAGCTGAGAAGCTCTCCTCAGCCACACTCATCCACCATGATATTATGCCCCGCCTTAGACCCAGAGCAAGGGAGTTGACTGGACATGGACTTCAACCATGGGCCCCAAATTAACTTCTTCTCCTCTAAGTCATTCTTGTCAGGCATTTTAGTCACATTGATAAAAAGCTGACATAATTGCCAAATTTGGCCCTGGACTGTCATCCTCCTGCCTCAGCCTACTTAGTAACTGGCTGACAGATATGTGCCATCACACCTGGCTAAGAAAATTTTGACAATTATTAATTGTAGTCAAATAACTTAAGAAGGCCTGTCTTGATTTGTCAGACTCTAAAAGAGGTCATAATATTTTTTAAAATACCACATAGAAAAGTTTCCCACCAGCAGCACCAGAGTTACTTAGAGCTTCTTAGACATGCAAATTCTCAGGATGGCTGAATTTTCAGAAAGTTTGATAAATTGCTGCATCAGAATCAACTGATAGACTGGTTAAAACGAAGATCATTTCTGATTTGGTAGATCTGGGTGGAGCTCAGGAATATGCTGTTATGGGAGAAAAATAATCTTAAAAAACAGTTTCTACTCAAAGGTTGGTAAATGTAGTAGAAAATGTTTTTGAAATATTGGAAGAGTTTATGTTGTATATCATTCTTAGGAGGACACTTTCTTGACAAAGTGACTACATCAAAATACTTTCCCCTTCATATCTGTGGGTTTTACATCCATGAATTCAGGTACTTATAGATGAAGAATATATATATATATATATATATATATATATATATATATATATATATGTGTGTGTGTGTGTGTGTGTGTATATATATATATATATATATATATATATATATATATATTTAAAAATTACATCTATACTGAACCTGTACAGACTTTTCTCTTGTATTCATTCCTTAAACAACACAGCACAATCATTTACAAAGCACTGGCATTGTCCTAGGTAGTATAAATAATCAAGTGATGATTTAAAGTACACATGGCTATATGTATAGATTACATGCAAATACTATGCCTTTTTATATAAGGAACTTTTGCTTCCATGCATTTTGGTATCTGTAGGGTGGCAGGGGTATGTGGGGATTCCTGAAATCAGGTCTTTAATGGCCAAGTAAGGACAGCACATAGATTCTAAATTTGTCAAGATTTCTCATTTCCAATGTTGCTTTGGGATGGTGAAGGCTTAAGAGACCTTTAATAAATTATTAGACCAGAAATAACTGCAAGAATTTAGAGTTTGTTTCAATTAGAAGAAAAATCAAGACCCTGTGGTTTACACATGTAGATAGTCACTACTGTGATTAACTGAATCTGAAATGTAATTTCTGGCGAGTATAAAACCGATTGTTGATTTCATATTTTTCAGTGTTACTTGAGAATATTTGATGTTAAAACCCAACATACTAGTGTCTCTAGAAAAAGAGGAGGTAAGAGAAAATGCTTGATGCACATTTTTCAAAACTGTTTTTCAGTTCTCCAGTGCTGCCCATAGGCTCAATGGCTGCTATCTATCTGCATCAGAGGCTAAGTAATTACTAACACAGATGCACACAGCCTGTGAAATGACTCTTTGGAAAAAAAATATATCAGTGTATCTATTAGCATGCTGGGTATTATCACAGCATCCTCCACTGAACTGCTCTAATATCATGGAAGAAGCATGATTTATGTCTCATAGTCATTGAGAGCGGCCATGACACACAGTTTCCTACCCTTCCTAACTTAATTACTGTTTCCACAGATTATTACCCACCATTACCACAAATTCTAGAATGTGGAAAGTCATTGGAACTGGAGCGAAGAAGCTAAATAAAACACCTGCAAGGGATTCTGAAAGTGATTACGGTTTAGTTGCTGTATCTTTAGTGAGAAACATGGATAATGAAGCAAAGAAGCATCTGCCTTTCTTTCTTGTGGCTCTGTGTGTCATTGGGTTGTGTGTTCCCTGCATGACGGAAATCATCACACTCCCCAGGGTGTGCTGTAGTCATTCATACATATGTTCATTCAAATACTTATGCCTGATCAATATTTACTAAAGAAGTCTGATCAATGACTGTTAGCAATAGTTTTGAAGCAGATTTTTTTTTGGAATTTGCTAGTCATTATATGTGGATGGCAAGAATATAGCATATTTTTATGCTAACACCTGACAATAGTATGATTTTCCTTAAGAGGTTTCATGTACAATATTTATGTTCCTAATTCTAGTCCAAGGATTAAGTCAGAAAGAAATTATCCTTAGTAAAGCAATAGAAACCTTCTTTGGATGACTGAACCATGTTTTATGGCTGGGCTAATGAGTACTGGGATGGATGCTTAGATGCAGGTTTTTAATTCTCAAGTTCAGCATTTGATAATTAAAATGACAAAAGTAATGTTGTTGAAGTTCTGCATCATCACTTTCCCTTTCTAGAATATTAAAAGTTAAAATTTTCCATTTTTGCAGGTATGATCTTGGCAAATGAAAACATATTTTCTTTTCCACTTCCCTTCCCAAGGTAGAGCTGGCTGCAGCACTCAATATGGAAGTGAGAAAAGCTGAGCTATGTGCCCAAATTTCATGTCCACTGTAGGCATGGTGGCCCTATGGCTCTGGGTAGACAGAGAACCGTAGCCATGCAATGGAGGCTTCCCAGGCCTCATTATTTTTCCTAGTGGACCAATCCTGGTCCAGACCAGCTAACAAGAATGTCCCATTCCTATAAAAGTGTGTGCCCTTTTGTAAAAGTAGCATTAAATGCTGCTTCCTCCTTAGATATTGAAAAAGGCTGTTTCTAGCTAGAAAGGGACGGCAGAAAATATAGAAACACAATATTTCCCATACAGCGGCACAGCTGTAGTTTTTGCTACTGGGGCATCTGACAAACTTCCTTAAGATTCTTCAAATTCCAGAGTTAGTTTCAGCTAAGACTATAAAGTAAAACAAAAATAAACAGAACATGATTCAAGGTTTCCCTTGAGGTGCCTACATGTCTTGCACCAAGTTTATTGATATAAATAAAGCCATATCTGTGCCTGGTGATGTGAATGGGATATATTTCTAAATGCTTTGTATATATAGCTGTTGGGAGATACTACATGTTTATTTTTAAGCAGCTTCATTTTTTATGCTAAATTTACTGACCATAAACATGCCTGACACTAAAGTCTTATTTTTAGCAAAAGAAAAAAAAATAAGTTGAAATGCTGTTTACTCAGCTACTGAGATGCAGATTGCTCTCCTTGGGTCCTGATAAATCATGGCCAAGGCATCCTTTTCAATATAGATAATGGTGTGGTTGGTATTTGGGTCAGGGCAGGAACCAGAAATTCCTCTACTTAGTTTGGGCAGAAATAAATTTATTAGATTTATTACAGGAGGAAGGTGCTGACATGAGATTCAAACTGCCCTGCCACAATTAGGAAGCCGGCACGAATTAAGGAACAATTACAACAATTCAGATGTACCTGATAGAGTAGCTTCAATCAGATCCAGAGCTCTAGCTGCAAAGGAGTCTGTGAAATGTGATTGTTTACCTTCTTAGATAGAACTCAGTAATAAGCATCCACCACAGTTTGCTTTTCTACTTCTCTAGTATAGATAGTGAGATTGGTCATTTTCTGCTTCCCTAAAGCTATAGTGAAGATTCTTTGGGACTTTGCAATAGTTTTTTCTGGGATACATATCCAGGAGTGGGTGCTGGTATATTTGCATATATATATATATATATATATATATATATATATATATGCAATATATATATTTTTTTTAACTAAGTACTATCAGAATGTTACTCTCCAAAATGTTTCCATTAGTCTAACTTTCAAAAATTTAATGTAAAGATAATTTTGTCTAATACATACTATCATTATGAACTATGAATAGACTTCTGCTTTCCAGAGAGAGTCTATTTGTATTTTCTTGGGAGGCTGAGATGGGAGAATCATGAATTCAAAGCCAGCCTTAGCTAAGCAACTCAGTGAGACCCTGTCTCTAATTAAAATATAAAATAGGGCTGGGGATGTGGCTCAGTGGTCAAGTGCCCCTGAGTTCAATCCCTAGTACAAAAAAAAAAAAAAAAAAAGTCAACAGCAGAGTTTTTTTTAAAATTTCTTAAACATTGTGTCTAAAACAGTATAGTTCTATAGAAGATAAGTCAGTAGATTAACAAAGTACTTTATTAAAATTATTTTCTTTTGTAAAAATGAATAGTAGTAGAGGCAGTAGAGAGAGCACTGGTTGCCAAGAGTTGGGGGGAAGGGTTAGTGGGAAGTGTTTAATGGGAATAGAGTTTTACTTTTGCAAAATGAAAAAATTCTGGAGATTTGTTGCACAACAATATGACTATATTAACATAACTGAACTGTACACTTAAAATGGTTACGATGGCAAATTTATGTTATGTGGGTTTTTTAACCACAAGTAAAATTTTTTAAAAATTAGAACTCATAGGCACTGGCTATTTCCATGACATTTTAGGTCTCTTAATGAATATAGCCTGAATTCCATAAGTTTCTCCACATTTCTTTGTTTCCTGGATTCTTATTCCACATGGCTGTAGGATAATCCTTGATCTCTTTTTTTATTGTTATTTTATGACAGGTGTTAATTGAATGCTTAATATTTAGAATCCAAATGATAAAAGCAAGCAATTATTCATGAAATATGATTGCAAAATAAGATGTGGTCAGTTTGCACAAAGCCTATGCTTTATGGTCGGTTTTAAGATTCCAGATTAACAAAATGGTCCAAACTAAAACAAATTGTTTAGGAAACAATCAAAAACATTTTAATTAGTTTTACAGGACACAATGAAATCTCTTTGTTGAAATCCGTGTGTAGTGGAGCCAGGTTTACCCTGTTGCGTGGTCCATTCTCTCTGTTAAATTGCCTGCTGGAGCCAATCTTTGCCATGCTGCCTCATAAACTTTTACAGTAAATGTCCCATTATTGGACACTGGGGTGGAGAGTGATGGAAGAGAATGTAATTGTTTTAGCTTAAAATGTAGCCTTGTCCAAATTTGTCTTAGACACACAGTGCAAGGCGAGCCTGGAAGTCATGAAGGGATTCAACCCTCTGGAGGCTGGAGTGCATTTAAGCCATTCCAGACAGATGAGGGAAGTGCCCCTTAGGAGAGGTGAGAGGTAATCCCGCACCCTCTCTTAGTAACTCATCCTGTGTTTGACAAGTCTTGCCACCCATCTCTTTGTAGTCAGTCCATGTCTCATCTGCTCCTTTCCCTCCTCTCCCTGACCCCCTTTCTGGTTACATCATTAATGGAGATTAGAACCAGCTGGCCTCCTTACTCTCCATAAAAAGCCTTTTATAGATGTGAAAATGATTATTCAGTTTCTTAACTACTTTGCTGAACGGTACTTTTCTCCAACTTTGCCCCATAAATTTTATTTTTCAGGTTCCCTAATTATCTTTCTGATGTTTCTCTGACTCCTTTCTAAGCTTACCATACTCCTGTGAAAACGGAGGGATTCCAGTTTTTATGGAATTCTAATACATTTCTAAACATTTTTGAGATTAATGGAAGAATTGCTCCTTCTTACACAGCATTTGTTTAAAAAATATCATTAAATCTCCTCCTAAATCTTCCTGGTCTTGCTGACAGAAGGCAAAACCCATCATTCCCACAACGTTTTGCAAAGCTGTAAGTTCTCAACTCAGAAAATCAGCTTCTCTTTGACAGCTTTTTAACCTATGGAAAATAAGAGAGTGATACTAGGAAATATATAAATGTATATTGGTGGAAATAAGGATCAATTAGAATGAGTATAATTAGGTTTCCCCTACATCCTAAAGGTATTTTTAATCACTCTTATTTTCTTTACATAAAATAGAAAAGTTACAAACACCTGAAATTACATCATATTGAAATATCAGGATTTAGCATTTTAGTGACTACCATGTTGTGTTTGTCTTTATGTTTACTTTCACACTTTTACAATTGTCCTTAAATGTGATCATCTCATTATTTTAATTGGTCATATTTTAAATAGATTTTTCTATGTGTATTTTTATCTTCACCTACTCTCTCTCCTATCCAAAATAACCCATGTATTTATCCTTCTACTTTTTTTTCTGGACAAATTTACCATATAGAATAAGTATGAATTTAAAAACTTGCCATTGTTTATGTTAGAGAAAATTATATAGTCTTTTATGCATCTTGCTTTTCTCACTAAACAAGTCTTCATAGAAATAAAGAAGTAAAAGAGTAAAGCTGTCCATCTCTAGTTGATGACATGATTATATGTCTAGACAGCCAAAATAATCAATGCTCAATCACATCATTTGAAATCTGCAAAATTTTTTATGCTGTATTTTATTTTTTAAATTTATTTTTTATTAGTTCTAATCAGTTATATTTGACAGCAGAAAGCTATTCAATTCATTGTACACAAATAAAGCACAACTTTTCATTTCTCTGGTTGTACACGATGTAGCGTTGCACCACATGTGCAGTTATACATGTACCTAGGGAAAAGATGTCCTTCTCATTCCACCATCTCTCCTGCCCCCATGCCCCTTACCTTTCCCTCCCTCCCCTTGGCCCAATCAAAGTTCCTCCATTCCCCCACCCCCCCATTATGGATCAGCATTACTTATCAGAGAGAACATTTGGCCTTAGGTTTTTTGGGATTGGCTTACTTCATTCAGCATGATATTCTCCAACTCCATCCATTTTCCTGCAAATGCCATGATTTTATTCTCTTTTAATGCTGAGTAATATTCCATTGTGTATATATACCACAGTTTCTTTATCCATTTATCTATTGAAGGGCATCTAGATTGGTTTCACAGTTTGGCTATTGTGAATTGTGCAACTATAAACATTGAGGTGGCTGTGTCCCTGTAGTGTGCTGAACAGTACTTTTCTCTAACTTTGCCCCATAAATTTTATTTTTCAGGTTCCCTAATTATCTTTCTGATGTTTCTCTGACTCCTTTCTAAGCTTAACATACTGTGGTAAAACAGGACTTTTTAAGTCCTTTGGGTATAGACTGAGGAGTGGGATAGCTGGGTCAAATGGTGGTTCCATTTCAAGTTTTCTAAGGAATCTCCATACTGCTTTCCAGATTGTTTGTACAAATTTGCAGTCCCAACAGCAATGTATGAGTGTGCCTTTCCCCCCACATCCTCGTCAACACTTATTGTTGTTTGTATTCTTGATAACTGCCATTCTGTCTGGCATGAGATGAAATCTTAGAGTAGTTTTCATTTGCATTCTCTAATTACTAGAGATGTGGAACATTTTTCCATGTATTGGTTGATCAGTTGTTGGTTGTTTATCTTCTTCTGAAAATTGTCTGTTCATTATGCTATATTTTCATAACTTCTATAATTCCCTAAACAATTTTAGCTTGCTTGCAGTTTTTTATATTTATATTTGTGTGTGGATTTCTGGATGACTTTGTTGTTTGCAGTAATGCTGTTTTGTTCTTTATTTACTTTCTGCTTAAAATATCTTTATAGGGAATGCAGTTTGAATCCTGATTTTTGTTGTTAGTGTTTAAGTAATATGTGTTTTCCTGAGCTCCTCAGGAGGGGATGATGAGCAGTCAGTTAGTTAGACTAGGTCCATGACTCTAGGGCTTGCTGCTCTTTCCTCCTTCTCCTTCTCCCCTTTCTCCTCCTCCTATTTTTAATCATGAAGCAAATGTTTAGAAATTGTTATTTTCTACTTTCTGAGCTCTTTGTCCATTGCCCTGCTGTTCCCTCTCCCCACTCTGCTCCATTCATTTTTCTGGCTGGGCCTGTGGACTGAGGTCTCATGCTGCTCACTCAACTTACTCAGCCTCTTGGTGGAGCTGCAGCTTCCCCTAGCCTTGGTTTGAGTGGTGGACTCTCTAACTCATTTCCACAGGGTCATTTTTTAGCCTTTGAAGCACTACAGAACCCTTGTCTCCTCTGACATGCCCTATTGCCTTTGGGATCTGGGTATTTCTATGATGGACCAACCCTCGCCCTTATCTGTATTTAACTTTGGGGTCATGGATAGAACCCATTCAGAAATCACTCCCTGTGTCTAACTCTGTCTCTGTATTCCAACCAAGTTTGATTTGGGGGAGTGGGTGGGTGGGAATATTGATCTTTCTATCTTTTTCTACTCAAGTGCTCTATAGATTTTCAACTTTGAGCTCAACATGTTTGGTCTTTCAAAAGGCCTGATTCTTGCAATAGAAGGTCTGGCTTTTGTACTCTAACTTGCTCGTGATTGTTCCTGCTAGGTATTTAATAACAATGTTTAGAAATTTGTCCATATGATTTTTTTGCATGATGTATCAACTTTCCCTTAGCAGCAGCACACATGAAAACTGTCACTGTTATTGACTAAATGCTAGGGAGTGTGTCAGGAAGACAAAAACATGTCTCCACAGAAGCTGTGCAAGAAAACTTGCCCCAAACCTGATCCGGGTCGGAACTTTTGTGTTATGTAATTCACAATCTCCTTTTAGAATGGGACATAGCTTTCCTGAAAAAAAAAAAAAAAAGGGTTTTGACAATCTCCTGAGGACTTTAATGGGATTAAAACTTGTTCTTGGGAACCCAGTCATTTATCTACCCAGATGATGTCTGTCAAAATTTAATAACCTTTAACAAACCATTCTCTTCTTTTTGAGCCTAATAATAACCTAACCCTGCACTTCTCAGCCAGAGCAGTTTTGCCTCCCAGGAACCATCTGGCAATGTCCGGAGGTGTCTTGTGATTGTCCCAACTGTAGAGATGGTGGTGGTAGAGGTGCTGGCATCTAATGCAAAGGATCAAGGATGCTGCTGAGTACTCTGTGATGCACAGCTCAGCTGCCCACAATAAAGAACTATCAGGTCCAAAATGTCCATAGTTCAGAAGATGAGAAACACTAATCTAGCCATCCCCTTTTCCTATAAAACATCTTATTAAATCTTTGAATTGGTAGCTGTAGGTGGACCAATCTTGATAGCAATATTAAAGCAAGATTGAGTAAAATTCTAATATATTCCCATAATTAATTTGTTTAAAGATTTTGGTTTCATAAGCAGGAGATTGGGGAAACAACTTCAATTAATTCTTAAACATATTATCAGACTCTAGTGGGTGTCTATTAGGTACCTGAGTCCTGATCTACTGTTAGTAGGGGAGTAATTCCCAGACCAGGCAGCAAACCTCATTCAGGATGCCTGGTGTCAGAGCGGATAATAAACGGATACTGACTTGATTCCCTTTGTTGATGTTGACTGTTGAGATTAAGCTGAACTCTGGTCTGGAATTCTTAATTCCTGGCTAAGCGTGATCTACAACTCATCGATATGTCTCCTGGTGGCCTGAATGCTTGAATTTATTTTATTTTTTGGTCTTCAGCAACAGTTTCTGACAGCATGCCCTTCCCGATCATCAAAGGGATTTTTGCTTTGCTAATGTTGCTTTTCTGTCTGACTAAACATTGCTGTAGAAACTAGCCTTCTTTCCCTCTTCTACCACCAGAAATGGTGAATAAGATCAGATGGTGACATACGCAGGTGAGAGTAGGAAAATGTAAGCCTGCTCTGCTCCACCTAAGGGAAAATGCCGAATACATAATAATTGGCTTGTGAAAGACTGTACAACTCTTTCTCTGAATTTTGCCTGTACCTAGCAGAGGAGTCATGTGCAGATCTTCTTTTTTGCAGGACAACAGAGCTACTGGTAGTAACTATGAGGTCACAAAATGAAGACGGTGAGAAACAAAGGAAAATTCTATGCAATTTTTTTTGGAAGAGACTTGGTAGGTTCCTCTTTTCACCTATAATTTCATATGAAAGGGGAAATATTTTTTAGGATATAATTAACTTAGCCAATAACTTTAGGGCCTAAAAACACAATGTAAGTGTCTTTCTTAAGAGAGAGAGACATAACAGCCACATATTCATATATTCAAGGTTATAGAAAATTGACGTGGAAACTGGGAAATAACATACTTGTCTCACAAGAAATTTTTCTTTAATATAATGGCTTAAATGTACCTTTGCTTTGCTTATAGATAAGTGAGAACATTAGAAAAAGTATGAGATTCTGAAAATACACATTCCATTAGACATCTTTTTCTATAATATTTGTAGATAAAAAATAAGGTAGATTTCTGGATGTTGAGATCAATACCTTGTGCCTTTGGCTCATACCTTACAATTTTATTTCTTAAGTAATACCAGACTGCTGATTATTTTCCCCCAAGAATTCCCAAACCAGTAAGTGTATAAATCCCAGCCAAAATACCATGCAATCATCTAAAAATCCCTGTATGTCCCGGCCAGTGGTTTTCTTTTGTTTGCCTCTAATGGTTGTGCTCATTTTCAATTTATTTCCTTTCACTTTTCAGTTTTCCTCCTAGGAATAACAACCTTGGAACCTCTTTCTGACACAACTGGGGCTATATTCATAAGTCATAGTTAGTGTTATGGTTTGAATGTGAGGTGCCCCCCAAAAAGCTCATGTGTGAGACAATGTAAGATGGTTCAGGGGAGAGTCTAGCCCAATAAGGGAATCAATCCCCTGATGGGGATTGAGTGGTAACTGAAGACAGATGGGGTGTGGGTGGAGGGGGTGGGGCATTGGGGGGCATGTCTTTGGGGTATATATATTTTGTATCTGGCAAGTGAAGTCTCTCTGTATGCTTCCTGATCATCTTGGGAGCTGCTTCCCCCTACCACACTCTTCCACCATGATGTTCTGCCTCACCTTGAGCCCCAAGGAATGGAGCCAGCCTTCCTTGGACTAAGACCTCTGAAATCATGAGCCCTCAAATAAACTTTTCTTCCCTAAAATTGTTCTGGTCATTTTTTTAAGTCACAGAAGTGAAAAAGGTTGACTGAAACAGTGTTAACATTTAAAAAAAAAAAAAAAAAAAGCTAGATCTGGTCTGAATTCCAAGTCTATTTTTTAGATGTTGTTATGTATAACAGCAGCAATAGGAATGTGAAGTTCATGTTCCTAGCATGTTCCTTAGGTGGATTGTGCTTTTGTAATAGAGTTATTAGGATATTCAGCTCCATACATGCAAAAAATGACAGTCACTTGATAAAAATCAAAGAATACCTATATACCTCCCCTAACATGTGGTAGAGTGCCTGGCACTGGACCTATAGCAAAGAACAAGAGAATCCCTGTTTCCTGGAGTTTTGGGTCTGGTGGGTTATGATAGGGCATGGCGACTGTGGGGGGACTGTAGAGAAAGGGTATTAACTTGGGACAACTGAGATTCTTTCCTCTGAGGAGACACTGAAGCTGAAAACCCCCCTTTCAGTTTCTCCATCAGTGAAATGAGGAAAGTGATGTAGCGAAGGACCAGTTGCTCGAAGGAACCCTTGGACTCAAACCAGCAAAGTCAGCTGTTTTTTGTGTCTGTAAGTGTACACCTCAATTTTGAAATGGACATGCCTTGTCTGGGAACTAAAAGTCGACACAGCTACAATGTGCCAAAACACTTGTGGAGAAGTGGATAAATGGTTTACCCTTGTAGAACTCTGCAGTCCACTCTGAATGGGGAGAAGGCCTTAGGCTGCTGTCCAGACACAGACTGAATAGACCTGCCTTCGTTTAGTCCTCCTTCTGAATAGGGTCAATACTTAAGCAAAATGACTTGTCAAAGTGTCTCAAGTTAACAACTGGGCAATTCTATTTTGTCCTTGCTGAAGGCAGCAGAGGCAGTCCCTGCAATGGTGTTCCATTAGGAGATTCCTGAATGTACCTGAGTGAGTGTCCTGCAATCAGACTTTACTCTTAGAGAACAATTATTTGAACCATTAGAACTGTGGCAGGATGACATTTTCTTCCCTTTGACCACTTCTTCACTTCCACTCCCCTTCCCTGAGAGCTGGGAGTACATCCTATTAGCACAATAATGTGTTGACCCTTTATAGTGAGAGGCAGCTAATCAGAGCCAATGAAAGACTTGTTTGTTCCAATAAATGGGAAGAATTTGAAGAATTTGACTTTAGTCTTTAAAATAAAATCAACCTACCTGTCCTCCTAGGTCAGAGCAGATTTTATGAAAGCAGCAGTGATTTGTTGACAGATACTTGCAATATTATTTATTTTTCAATAACAAAACCTTATAATCTTTAAAATAACTAATCTTTTAATAAAACCCTTTAGTTCCACACATTCATCGGGGACAATCATAAAATATAATTAAAAACAAGATAAGTAAATAAAAAATAAAATTATTATACATAAACAACAATGATACTTTTCTTCTACATAGGTAGCCTTCAAACAGTGTCTTTGCCAGTGTACACTTTCTCTCTCTCTCTCTCTTCATCTACAGGCCTTGACCTATCAGCAGTCAGATACTTTCCTTCCTCTGCTCTGTGTGCAAGGAATGGGGGACTGAGTGATTAGTGTGGACAATGCTTCCTGTTCTTCCCTTTATCCCACTACTTGGCTTTCTGCAAACCCTGGCCAAAGGGAGGCCCTAGCGAGAGTCTGCAGAGCTGGAAGAGAATGGAGCCAGGGTACATCTACCCTTGCCCCTGTCTGGTGGGAGTGCTATAGTCCTCATGTCCATCAGGTGACCTCAGCCTTGGGGCTCCACTGACACCACCTTTCCTGTTGTCCCTCCAGCCTAGGTTGGGGTGGTGGCTTCTTCCTGATCTCACTGTTCATCTTCCTCTCATTTTCATTGCTTTCATCTCTCCACACCCCATTCTCTGATTTTAAATCTTTCTGTTTAAATGCTAGTGACATTCCTGACTGAATCATGACTGATGCAGGTTTATAGTGACATGAAAAAGAAAATATAACAACAGGTTACATTAGGAGAGAAATCAATCCAGGCAAAGGCATCTCCAAGTGTTAGAGTAGATTCTACTTTTTATTTCATTGTTGATTTCTAATTGCATTCCTTCATGATCTGATAGAATGTAATGTATTATCTCTATATTTTTTAAAATATTTGCCAGGAGTTGCTTTGTGGCCTAAGATATGGTCTATTTTAGAGAAAGATAGTTCTATAGCTTCTTTATTTATTTAATTTTTGTTTGAAGAATCTATCCAGTGGTGAGAGAGATGTGTTAAAGTCACCCAGTATTATTGTGTTGTGGTCTATTTGATTCTTGAAATTGAGAAGGGTTTGTTTGATGTATATAGATGCTCCATTGTTTGGGGCATAAATATTTACTGTTGTTATGTCATATTGATGTATAATCCCTGTAGGCACTATGAAATGTCCTTTTGTGTCCCTTCTGATTAACTTTGGCTTGAAGTCCACCTTATCTAATATGAAGATTGAAACCCCTGCTTGTTTACAAGATCCATGTGAATAATATGTTTTTTCAGGTCCTTTTACCAAGTTTGTGGATGCCTTTGCCTATGAGGTGAGTCCTTTCTAGACAGAATATTGTTGGGTCTTGTTTGTTAATCCAATCTGCTGGTATATGTCTTTTGATTGATGAGTTTAAGTCATTTACATTCAATGTTATTATTGAGATATGATTTTTATTCCCTTTCATTTTGATTTATTTCTGGTTTTTAATTTGAATTAGTTTCTCCTCTGATTGACTATTCTTCAGTATAGTTCCTTCCTTTGCTGGTTTTCACTTTTATTTTTCATTTCTTCTTCATGAAATATTTTATTGAGTATGTTTTATAGTGCAGGCTTTCTAGCTGTGAATTCTTTTAACTTTTGTCAATCATGGCAGGATTTTATTTCATCGTCGATTCTGATGCTAAATTTTTCTGGGTATAGTATTCTTGGCAGCCATCCATTTAGTTTCAAAGCTTGGTATATAGTATTCTAAAACGTCCTGGCTTTGAGTGTCTAGGTTGACAAATCAGCTGAGATCTGTATTGATTTCTCTCCTAATGTAACCTGTTGTTTTTCTCTGGCAGGATTTAAAAAATTTTATCCTTATTCTGTATGCTAGTCATTTTCATAATAATGTGCCTTGGTGTGGGTCTTTTTAAATTTTGTATATTTGGTGTCCTGTGGCCTCCTATATTTTATTTTACATTTCACTCTTAAGATTTGGGAAATTTCCTCATATCATTTCATTGAAAAGATTGTGCATTCCTTTATTTTGGATCTCTGAGCCTTTATCTATCCCAATAAATCTTATATTTGGTCTTTTTATGTTATCCTATATTTCTTAGAAATTCTGCTCTTTACCTATTAGCATCTTTTCTCCATGGTCAATTTTATTTTCATGATTATATATTTTGTGTTAATTGCCTGAAACTGTCTTCCAAGTGATCTAGTCTGTTGGGGATGATTTCCTTTGAGTTTTTAATTTGGTTTATTGATTCCTTAGTTTTGAGGATTTCTGCTTGATTTTTTTTTTCAGAATATCTATCTCTTTATTGAAGTAATCTTTTACTTCCTGTATTTTCTCTCTGATTTATCTCCTTACATCCACCTTTACCTCGCAGGTCAGTTTAATTATGTACATTCTACACTCCTTCTTCCACATTTCTTCCACTGTGGTATCAATGGATTCTGTTATTGAAGTATCTTGGTTTGTTTGGGGCAATTTATTTCCTTGCCTTTCCAAGTTGTTTGTGTGTCTATCCATCTGACAGTATTGATCTGAGGCAGTATAGTTTCCATTCTGTGGACTTATAATGTCCCTGAAGGTTTCCAGTGCCTCACTGTTTAGTGGGGAGACAAACAATAACAACAACCAATGCAAACAACACATAGTATTAAGCCAAATAGTTTCTGCTATCACATCTACAATGTTAATTATCACAATAAACAGAAATGATATGATCAGTTATTGCCTACAATAAAAACAGTAAGTTCACAAAAAGAGTTTATAATTTCTAATGGTGAACAGGGAAAGAACAGAAGTGATATAGGATGTAATAATTTTGAGGGAGAAGGGGAGAAAATAGAAGTAAAAAATTATGGGGCTGGGGTTGTGGCTCAGTGGTAGGGTGTTTGCCTCACATGTGTGAGGCACTGGTTTCAATTCTAAGCACCTCATCTAAATAAATGAATAAAATAAAGGTACATCAGCACTAAAAATTTTTTTTTAAAAATTATAGGAAGAGTGAAATAGTCAAAGGAAACAGATAAGTGAGAGAAAAAAATATATACAAAGTAAAAGTTTTAAAAATTAATAATAAAAATTTAAAAAGAATCTAAAACAAAACTAGAATATACTAATCAAACATCTCAGTCCTCAAAATACTGATCCATAAAAAATAACTGGCTTCAAAAAATCTTAGAAATTAGAAAAAATATGCATATATGTAAGTGTCCAAGCACCATTAAGTCCCAGTTAAACAGAGAATAGAAAAAAAGGAAAAAAAAAAGTCCATTTAGTTATACATGGACACAAGAATTGTTTCAGTTGGAGTTCAAAATATTTTCAGCTTCCCACCTCAGCAGTGTTGGGTGGGTTGGTTTGTAATGTGATGCCTGCTCCAACCTCAGGGTGGGGTTGCTGAAAGGAGGGAGGAAATTCCATAGGCAGAATGCCTGGAGGTGGGGCTCAGGCTTAGACAGGCTCCAGGTTCTTTGTTGAATGGCAATTGGTCTGGAGGTTTTGAATCAGCACACCTCTAGGGCCCAGCAGTTGCCAGTCCATGCTGGAAGATTGCACCCCAGAGATCTCTTCTGGGTTCCACTTGTGCAGTTGAGGAGCCAATTCTCAGTCCCCTCCATCACCTGTGGACCCCACATTTCCTGGTCTCATGGGTTCAGTCTCAAAATTCAATCTCTATGGCCCCTCAGCCTTCCAAATCCCATCCAGGCAATTCCTTCTCAGCCAGTCCTGCAAGTGGCCAGATTGGAGTGGGTAAGGAGCCAGGTGGGTTTTCATGACTAGTATTCTCCTGTGTAAAATCCTCTATACATTTTATTTTTTCCTGGTCACTTAGGAACACGCTATATCATGCAGTGTGGGTTTGCCTGGCCTGTATTTTGGTCCAAACTCAGGCTTGCCAGGAATTGGTTGCCCCAGCTGCAGGCCCCCATACAGCCACTGCAAAATGATTCCTTCCTCTGTCTTCTGCAGTCAGCCAGGAGAGATGTGGCTTCTTTCCCACACAAGGGTATTGTGCAGCATGCCTTTCTGATTACCGAGGCAGTGTCTTTGACCTCTGATCTCTCCATACCCAGGCACACCTCAGGTTTCCTAAATATGCAGGTTCCTTTAATTCTGTTATCCCTCCACTTTGTTGGTGGAGGGATTGCTCTGGCTGATGCCACCGGTGGCAGTGGATGGTAGTTCTGGGGATTTCTTCCTTATATTATTATTCAACCTCCTGAGTCCCCGATCTGCTTTGAATGTCTAGTATTTAATCCCAGAAAAGTCCCCTCCTTTTTTTTACACACTTTATTGAGAAGCTGCCTGTCTGCTTTCTTGGGTTTATGCCACAGAGCAGCCAGGAAAGAAACCTTCTCTTTTTCAGCCATCTTGAGTGCCTTCTAAATTCTAAACTTTTGAGGCAACTCTTCAATATAATTTTCAAGTTATTTCTCAGTGGACATATAAACCGAAGAGAAAATTAAGAACTCACAGAAAAGATATGAAAAGTAAGCAGTCATGGGCGTCATTAGTGGTCTTTTCATCATCTTTCTCTCCTTTCTCATACTCAGGTGGGAGAACCCTGCAACTCAGTCCACATATCTCAGGATAGGCTGGTTCTACCCAAGAACTGAGCAGGCTCATGGGTAAACTTTTTCCCTTTGCCAGTGATTGGTTCAGGAATTGTCATATGACTTCATTTTTGCTAATAAGCATCAAGGAGAGAGGTTTGCTGGAGATCTTCCTCTGGATGTTGTGAGTCCAGGTGTGGCCTGGTCTCAGGTATAGTCATTGTATATCAGGCATAAGGAGGAAGCCACACACAGCAAAAGATGGAACAGCTTGGACCTGTGTCCAGAGCTGCCGCAATCTGGCTGGGCACACAATCACGAGCCACCACACAGCTTGTAGATTCAAACAGCAACTCTTTATTCCCGAACTCACACCAGCCGTCTACAATCACGTTCTGGGGAAATCCACGTTCTCTGCCCAAATCCACCTCCATTGGGCTTCTATCTCCCCCAAAAATACTGTTCTTGCATTGTCTCACTCATGAACTTTTGGAGGACACCTCCTTTCTAAAACATATTATCTACTATACAGATATAATGGTTATAAATGACCCCAAGAGTATAGATGATGAAACAACATAGTAAAATAATTAGGAAGTAATGAGGTTTGAGTATTCATACCACTATTTTTAATATAACATATTTAATTATAAGGTTAAGTAATTCAATTTTAAATGATGACAGTGTTTAACTACTGGCTTATAAAATTCCTGAGAATTTAACAGGCAAATCTTGCAAGCTGATATGAACCAGTTCCAGCACACCACTGTTTGTGTTACATATATAGTATTGAATTAGTGCTCAAGTGTTATAAGCAATGTGGGTAATGAAGAAAACACCGTTGGAGGCTTTTCTGCATCCATTCTCTCCACCCCCCCAAGTCAGGTATCTTTAAGACTGTAGGAGGTTGACTTGCAGACAGGACTGGTTCCATGGATGTTTGTAGCACCACTCTGGTGATTCTGGTACATGGAATGCTTACCTGACTGTTTGAGTCATCCTTTAAGCTGACCCTTGCCTCTGACATTTTGTGCAAGTTACTTTGGCCATTATAATTTTATGTAATTCCAAATATCAGCTATTCTCTCACTAATGACAATTGTAATGACTGTAATTTTTTTTTCTCAGAAAAGTGAGGAAAAAGGCTAGATTCATTTTTTTTATTAGAAACAAGTGAATCTGAAAGAGGATTGGAGTCCAAATCATCAAAGACTCAGATTTTTCACATCTCGAACTGTGTTCATGAGAATTTTTATATGGCCTGTGCTACGGGACACACTGAGAATCAACATACCTAAAGGAGAACTGGTGAAAAATTTCTAGGGTAAATGAGATACACGGAAACATACAAATCATTTATAGTATTTAGCATACTGAGTTTCGGATTCCTAACGAAAGCAGAACACTGCCAAACTGTGGCTTTGAGTTAGGGAGTGTGAAGCCAGTTTTATGGGGAGGGTTCTCTGCTACCTCTTCCTCATGTCTTTCCTACATTCCATTTTCAGGTTGGAGTTATGGAGAAATATTTGAACACTGGATCAAACTAAGTTGCCATAGAATCTATTGGATCCCAAGCCTGCTTATGAGGAAGTAGATCTACCAAATCAAAATCTCTGGGACGATGGCCAAACAATCTGTGCCCTAGGTAACTCTAAAGAGCTGTCAGGTTGAAATCCACAGGGGTCTTGTGTTTTACAGTCAGGAAAACAAGATATAACAATTTTTGTGACTTGAGGCCACAACCTTTTTTTAGTAGCACAGCTAAAGCCAGAGACCATATCCCCTGCCTCCCAGGTTTGTGTCCTTTGATGGTCACTTGCTGGTAAGCCTCTCACTGCTGAGCTGTCCTTTCCCATGCAGACTGGCTGACACTGAGTCAATGTGGGGCTTGGGAAAAAAAACACAGAGAAATGCTTCTCAACTCCAGCTCTGCCCATTTAGAAGTCAGTCACTTTAATGTAAGTTGTTCAATTTTCCAAGTGCTACATATTTTACTATTTCATCTCTGTGATTTAATGTTTTTAAATTAAAAAGTTCATTCTAGATATTCTTTCAATGCTTTCTAAATAAATAATCACAAACTCTAGCTGCCTGTGAGCCAGACTGTAGCAGATGTGACTCAACATGAGTTCCAAATATTTGTTTATGATTTAAGACAAGAGGTAGCTTGCTGCCACGGGAGAGAACATTAAGACCTGCTATTAATTATCCCACTATTTCTCAAGTACATTAGAATCATGGGGAGGCGGGGTAATTAAAATACAGATTCCTAGGCTGTGCCCCCGGCTTACCGAATCAGCACCTGTGAGACATGGGTCTGTGAACTTTGTGCAATGGTCCTTGATCAAATGTTAAGAATACAGCATGACCTATGTGACTTTCAGTGAAATTTTCTGTGGGTTTTATTTACAGAATCATGGGGTTGGATCCTGCTATTTCTGGAAACACATTAGGATTGGTTGTCATCTCACAACATGGGAAACTAATGTAAAAGAGGCAGGCATGAGCAATGATTGTGCCTTTAACTGTTTGTTTGGGGATGCACGTATCCCTTTGCTCTGCAAGCATTTGAAAACATGCTCTTCTCTTGCCATGTGTTTTTTGGCAATGGCAGAGATTCATGGCAGGACTACTGTTTAGATACAGCTTCTTGGGTGTGAAATGGAGCATCATTGAATCCAGGCATGTTCTGAATGACAGCATCTAGCTTGCACCTTGCTGCATCAGCTGGTGGAGTGGTGTGGAGGCCTCATGGGACAAGTCAAAAATGGAATATGCATGAGAGGTACAGAAAAGGCTGCTCTCAAGGTAGTCATGGCAGACCAGACCCTCTCCAAGCAGCTGGCCTGCTTCAGTTCAGTACACCAGGTGTAGATTTTTTAAAAAGGTTTCTGCTGCCAAAGATGAGTCATATTGGTGACATGAGAAATAACACCATGACTCTCACCCAGCTTTGTTTATAGATCAATTTCCACTTTTTAATTTTTCCTTTAGAGAAACTTCACAAGTTGTTGGGTGGTCAAAAGTTTGGTGGGTTCCGTAAATACTTTAAGATCAAAAAGGGTAGAAAGATATCAACAAATTGTATCGTGGTAGTTAAGAAGCAAAATTTGTACTACACAAGGACACATTATGTTTCTGTTGTAACCTTTCCAAATAGATAAAATTGCCTCTTAATGTCTTTTGAGGTAGAATTTGTGTCATCTTGCCTAGGTATCCTTCATAAGGATCCTTAATTTTCAGGTTTCATTTTTTGCTTGCTTCAGACTATAGGATCCCTCTTTCTACCCCTGCTGATTTTCTGGATGTTTTAGCAGAAACACCTCATTTCAAAAATGACAAAATTTCTTTGCCTGCCTGCCAGTGGAAAATCAGTTGCTGCAAAGAAAACATGTGGGAGAGGCAGGAAAGAACTTGGACTCCTGGGTTGCTCTTAAATTACTGCCAGCTTGCACTCAAACTTTTCCAGGCACCGTCTGTGGAAAAGGCTTGGTTGTATGTTCTTGCTGATGAGCTTTTCACAACACAGTCTCCATGTTCCAACCCTTCCTCCATGCAGATGAAGCAAAGTCCAGGTGGTAATGGGAAATTGGCCAATGGCTTCCGTCTGCTCACATAACTATGCTTCCCTTCCTTTATGACTAAGACTGAACTCAAGATAAAATGAGATGGAATAAATTCTGAGATCTAAAAGAGAAAGGACATCCCAGGTAGAAAGAACTTTATAGTGTTGAAATTAGAAACAATTCCTTCTTTCCTTCCTTCCTCCCACCCACCTTCCTCTCTTTTCTTACCTTCCTCCCTCTCTCCTTCCCTTTCTGGTGTCCTCATAAAAGGAAGAAATTTGGACACACAAAAATAGACACACACACACACACACACACGAAAGATCACATGAAGTTATAGTAAAAAGGTGGTCATCTGCAAGGCAAGGAAAGAGTGTTCAGGGGAAACCAGGCCCAACACTTTGGTCTTTGACTTCCATCTCCCAGATGTGGGAAGCCATTCTCGCACGTGATTGGGCACCTCCCGGATTGGGTGTGAGGCGTTCTGGCCAAACTGTGTTGGAGCTATCCCCACCCTCTCCAGGTGCCAGAGCCTGTCCGTGTGGGGGTGTGACTGACCACTGACCCTGAGGACAATCACTGACCCTGATCTTAGAATGCTGCCCCCCTCGACCTTCATTGATGGAATTTTCCCCTGAATTTTTTGTTCCCCAATAAAAGGCCACTCCCTGGCGTGGTCTCTCTCTCTCTCCTGCTAGCCCTGAGTAAGCCTTGCTGCCCCACTGGGTGGTTCCAGGTAAGAGGCAGAGAGGTGAGAGCCGTCTTGGACCTGGTCATAGAAAAAGGTAATTGAGTCTGTGTGTTTTATTTTGATCTCACTAGTTAACTTCTATGCCACGAACCTCTTTAATGAAACCAGCGTGCTGGTCGCCTGGTGGACCCAGAACTGTGAGAAAATAAACTATTGTTAAAGTCACCCAATCTGTAATATTTATTATGGAAGCCCCAGAAAACTAATGTACATTGTTTTAGAAATATTATTTAGAAAGTGTTGGCCTGGGAGTTATGTGGAATAAATTCTGAGATCTAAAAGAGAAAAAAAAAAACAAAACAAAAACATTGCAGGTAGAAAGAACTTTATAGTTTAACTTGATTCCTTGTTCACGTTCCCTTTCCCTTTTTCTTCCTTTCCTCTCCCTTCCCTTCCCTTCCCTCCGCTTCCCCTCCTTCCCCTTTCATTCCCTTCCCTTCCCCTCCCTCCCTCCCACCCTCCCTCCCTTCCTTCCTTGCTAGGGATTAATCCTAGGGCCTTGTGCATGCTATGCAAATGCTCTACCCCTGAACCAAATTCCCAGCCCAATAATTTCTGATTTTTAAAATTATTATTAGAGCTTTATAGTTATATGTAGTAGTTGGAAATCTGTTTCAGTTTATGATCCCTCTTTTCCCCTCCCTGTTTTCCCTCCTGTCCTCCCTGCCCTCATCCCTTCTCCTTCCTCTATTCTACTAGACCTCCTTTTGCTCATCTATTAATTTGTATTTGATTAGTTCTTTATATGGTATTATCTTTCCCTCCCCATTTCCTGGATTTTGCTAGCTTCTGCAAATGAGAGAAAACATTGGACCTTTGAGTATCTGAGTTTGTCTAACTCTATTTACTGGCAAATGCCATAATTTCATTTTTTAATGGCTGAATGGAACTCCACTGCATATATACATATCACAATTTCTTAATCTATTCACCTACTGACAGGCATCTGGGTGAATTCCATAAATTAGCTATTGTGAATGGTGCTGCTGTAAACATTGATGTGGCTGTGCTGTTGTAGTATACTGGTTTTAGGTCTTTTGCCAGCCCAACAATTTCTAAATAAGAATTTCTAAAACTAAATACATTCATTTTCTATGGCTGCCATAATAAATACTACAGATTGGGTGGCTTAAACAACAGAAGTTTATTTTCTCACAGTTCTGGAGGATAGAAATCAAAGACCAAAGTGTCAGGTTTGGTTTCCCCTGAAGACTCTTTCCTTGCCTTTCAAACGACCACTTTCTTACTATACCTTCATGGGATCTTTCATGTGTGTGTTTGTGTGTCTGTTTTTGTGTGTCCAAATTTCTTCCTCATTTAAGAACACCAGTCACATACAATTAGAGCCCACCCTATTGGCCTCGTTTTAACATACCGGCTCTTTAAATTCCCTAACCTCAATACGTTCACAATCACATTCTGAAGTATAGGGGCTTAAGGCTTCCACATTTGAATTGTCGGGGACACCACCTGTAACACAAAATAACAGATTATGAGCAGTCTGTGAAAGTGTTATGGTTTGGATGTGAAGTGTCCCCCAAAAGCTCACATGTGAGACAATGCAAGAAGGTTCAAAGGAGAAATGATTGAGTTGGGAGAGTCTTAACGCAATCAGTGAATTAACGCCCTGATATGGATTAACTAAGTGGTAACTAAAGTGGTAGGGTATAGCTGGAAGAGGTGGGAATTGGGGATGTGGCTTTGGGGTATATATTTGTATCTGGCAAGTGGAGAACTCTCTGCTTCCTGGTCACCATGTGAGCTGCTTCCCTCTGCCACACTCTTCTGCCATGATGTTCTGCTTCACCTTGAGCCCCGAGGAATGGAGCTGGCCTTCTATGGACTAAGACCTCTGAAACTATGAGCCCTCTAATAAACCTTTTCTTCTTTACATTTCTTCTGGTCAGGTCCTTTAGTCACATATCAAAAAAAAAAAAAAAAAAAAAAAAAAAAAAACTGACTTAAAACAAAAAGATGTCTAACAGAGGAATAATTCTAATTTTTTCTGTAATAGTAGTCATAAATTGGTTTTGGGGATTTGCTAAAAGGCAAATGTAGGATTAGTAAAATAAACTTATTGAAAATAAACATACTCTGGATCTTGGATTGCATTTGTTGACAAGCATCAACTTAGCCCTGTATCCAATAATTTCCCTTTCCAGTTTTCTTAAACAAAGCAATTACTCAGTGACTCCCTTTTGCTGTCAATAGTGTTCTTCAACCCACTCCAGCTTTCCTTCTCCATGGTCACATCATTGACATCATGATTGTAAATCTCCACCCCTAACATCTACTAGCTTACTTCACCATTTAGCAATCCTTTTACCTCATTGACACCTTCAGTTCATTGGCCTTTCTGCTGTCTCATTAGCAACCCCTGTCCCATCCCTCAACATGTCTCTCTTCTTTCTTATCTCTCTTAGATTCTAAGGTCTATAACCATAATTACACTATCTTGTTTAGCACTCCTCCCTCCAGGGTTGACAAAGTTACAGTCCTGGTAAAACCAAAACCTTCCTTTATAAGAGGGAGATATGAGGTTCAAATTCAGAGACGATGCTGTGAGGGAAGAAGCAGAGTCAGTGGGAGATGTGAATGGAGGACGAGGAGGGAGAAAGAGGGGTGGGGAGAGAAAGAGGAGAGAGATCTGAATATGTTTCACTGCTGGTTTTGAAGGTGGGAGAAGGAATTGTAATCTAGGAATGCTGGGGGGTCTCTAGAAACTGGAAAAGGCAAGGGAACAGGCTCTCCCCTGTGGCCTCCAGAGGAAATGTGGCTCTGCTTTCCCCTTGATTTTAGCCTATGAAACCCATTTCAAGCATGACCTTCAGGACTTTAAAATAATAAATGTCTTAGGCCACTAAGTACATGACAATTTGTTACAACATCAGTTAGAAACCAATATATAGAACAAGTCTCAAAACACCACTGAACACCATCTGACAATTGTAATATACTTCCTAGAATGTTTGTTTTTCTACTGTCCAAAATGGTTATTTTACAGATATTCCTTCGTAATCTCCTCTAATACCTCTCCCTACCCTAGTAGCTAACATTGTCTCATATTTCGTTGTGAACATAAGAACGTTCTGGGAATTATCATCCACCCACCACCAATATTATAACTTCTTTGTGTCTGCTTTGTCTCCTCTCATGATACTTTCCATTCCCCTTTCCATGTGCTCTGGATTCACTCCCTTTAACTCTCTGAAATGTTCTTTTCTCTCTCTTTGACTCAAATATCCCATTTTTCCCTTCCTATAGGGCCTTTCCTTTTAGCATATAAATGCACATCGATATTTTTCATGTTAAAAAAGTTTTCCTTTTACTTTGTATCTTCTTCCAACTTAATTTATAACTAAAGGGAATCTGGACTCATTTCCTTATAATGTAATTAATCTTCAATATGCAATACTTCATTTATTCTTTGAGGGGAATTGAGAAAATAGTCTAAATTTTAAAAAAATTAGGTAAACATTTCAAAGTACTTTAAATTTTTCATAGAAGTTGCAAAAGAGTATAAAGAACACACATATGCCCATTACCCCATTTCCCAATAATTAGCATTTTACCACCTCTTTCTCTTCCTCTATCCTGTCCCTCACTTGTTGTCATTATTCTTTTTTTTCTGAAATATTTGCAAATGGGCTTTAGACATAATGCCCAATACCCCTAACTATTCCAGGGTCCATTTTCCCAAACAAGGACTCTCTCCTGCTATAGCAACCACAGAGAGGTACTACTTAGATCTTGTTGCAATTCTTGGTTGCTACCACATTTTTACTAAGCCCATGCTTGAGCTGCTCCCAGCTTGTGTGATTGAACATATTGGGAGTTTTAGTGCAGCCCACCAGATTCCTCTAATGACTGTGCTGTGAGGCCTTTCTATTATTCTAGCAAAAAATCTCTCAGAACTCTGATTCATCTGTTTCTTGAGGATTCAAACTAAAATGATGGTACCAGAAGTACAGATGTCCAAGGAAATAAGCAATAAAATGGATATTTGAAACTAACTCACTATCTATCAGGCAAAGGATGTGTGGGACACAGATTATTCCTGGAATATGGTGGTGGTCCAATTTCTGAAAGTCATTTGAGAAAATACCCTGTGAAAGAATATTCTTGTAGGTGCAATAGCTCAGGCAATTGAAAGATGAGAGGGAAATAGTGCTTACTAGGACAGTTTATTGCCAATGTTTTATTGATCCCTAGCAGAGGGATGAAACACTGAAGCTAATAAGTAGTTGAATCATGAGTGGGACCCGAAAGGTTTTTTGGTAGATTATAAGGGTATCTTTATTTCCTGCAGTGGATACAACTAAAAAGCAAAATCAGGATCGGAGTTGACATTCACTCTGGAGACCAAAAATTTATCATAAGCCTGCCTGTTAGAGTGGTGGTCAAATGACCAGTAATAGATGCAGTCCTAGCTAAATTCAGACTTGCACTCTGCATGCCTACTTAGTGGTAATTTCCCCCAATTTCTTATGTAAAATGGGTATTAATATACTTGGCAGTTGAAAGAATACCTATATAGCAGCTTTTGGCTGTAAGAAATATCATTATGGAGGAAGTTAAGTTGAAATCCCTGAAACTGTCCTCTCTCTCCTGAGATAAAATTTTGAAGAGCCAAGTTTCCAGGGGCATGGCAGAGAGTTGTGCTTCCTATTGAAGCCCCAAAGGACACAAGGACAGAGGTCCACATCACATCTTAATTTAATTCAATTCAAGGTCATGTGTTGCATTCAATTGTGATGCTTTTAGTCTACTCTAATCTGGAAGTGATCCTCAATCTTTCTCAAGTTTTAAAGAGTACAGGTCTTTCATTCAGTACAATGTCTTTCCACTTGAGTTCACTTGCTGTTTCCTTATTGCATAATTAGATCATTCTTTCTTATCAGGAACATTCTAGAAGTGATGTAGTGCCCTTCTGTATATCATATAAGGAAGTATGTAAAGTCCGTCAGTTTCACTGTTGATGATGCTAATACTGATCATATGATCAAGGTATAGTCTTCCAGGTTTCTCTACAATACAATCATTGTTTCCTCCTTTGCAATAAGTATTTCATTGAGAACTAGTCTGAACCTGTACCAATACTGTTTGTCTATTAAACCTACAGTCTATTAGAAGCCTCCACTGTTGACTTTTGCTTGAATCAACTATCAATTTATTCACTGATAAATTGATGAATTTATCAATTAAATAAATTGGTTGGTCATTTATTTATGTCTTTGCAGTTGACAGAGCCAAGAAACATATGCATACACAAATAGAGGCAATGCACAAGCATGAATTTATTTCTGTAACTTATCTTTTTTGTTTTTTAAAAAGTGACTTAAAATTCAAACTCTGTTTCTATTTGAAATCTCAAGGTTCTTTTGAATCATCCTCCTTTTCTTATTTTTAACTCCTTTACCCTATGGTGAGAAACTGCTCCTGGTTATGATCAGTGTATGTATGCACTTCATCCACCTGTATGTAATCAACCTCCCACCTATATCATCATTTCCTTGATCCTGCTACATCCTTGGCTCCTGATCCTACCACTGTCTTTGATGAGAATGGAAAGGAAGGGGAAGAGGAAAAGCCAGCATCTTGCTTTTCAAGATTAGCTGAGTATGTGCTTGTGACCTAACATGAGACTTCTACAGTATGTTAACTGAAATCTCTTCATAGATGCCAAAGAACAACTCTTGATTTAATTTTTAAAGTGGGTTCCCCCCCAAAGATGTATAGCCACATATTTATGGAAACTAGTGGTTTCATATTATAATATTTGTTCACTAACAAAGATATTTCTAAAAATATGGATGTAACCTAAAAACAGTGACTCAAACTCTTTAGCATAAAAACAAGCATAAGCCAACACTATATTAATACCTGTTACCTCAATTCTGGGTTTTCTGATTGCTTTTAAGCATAACTTTAAAAAATCATGAAATTCTTTTTGTATAGAGAAAGGAGTAGATAAATACAAATATGTAAAAATGTATTTAACAAGCAATAATAGATAAATGCATATATATATATGTGTGTGTGTGTGTGTGTGTGTGTGTGTATTCATACACGCACATACACACCCATGTTAGGAGAGAAACTTGGATGTGGTTAACCTGGCAGAGTTAACCACTCTCCTGAAATGTGGGTTAATAACTTCCATGCCTTTCTTTTATAGTTTTAACACCTATACAATATGTGACCATGTGTTCAGTTCACTCAATACAGTACCAATTTAGGCCTTTTGTTCCCAGGTACTTACTAATAGACCCTTTTTCACTCTTATATGTCATTCTAGTTGGAATGATCTAAATTAAATGGACACATAATTTATATATGAATCCCTATGCAGCATGTTATTTAGTTTTGAAACTGAATGGCAAGATGGAAGCCTTGTTTTGAGTGAAAAGGGTCTGATTGCCACAGTTAAATGAAGGCTGCTAGAAAGCTTTCATTGGGTTTCATTTTGTCTAATAGTTTATAAGAGCTTCTTTTGAAAGAGCCAGTGTGCAAAGAAGTTGGTTCATCTGAAAGAACTCAAGGCTCACCACAGTCTAGTTACCATTTGTCAGCCCAGTGTGTGGGTGGGGATTTTAATCAAGTTTTAAATCCTCCTTTAAAGTGACTTTTAATATTTATTGAGGAACAATTTGCACATCATGAAGTCCATATATCTTAGCCTGAGGAAGTTTAACATCCAACATACTCGTGTATCTACTACCCAGGCCTAGATACAGAACAATTGTAGCTCCAGAAGGCTCCCTCACACCTCTCCACTCTGTAAACTCTCCCACAGCTAGCTATTATTGTGATGTCATTAACATTGATTTGTTTTCATCTGTTCTTCAAACCCCTGTAAATGAGATTATATATACTTTTTTGTCTAGCTTCTTTAGCTCCTGGATTGTGTCTCTGAAATTTGTCTAATTTGCTGACTGCATCAGTTCATTCTTTTCCTTGCTGTGCAGTAATTCATCGCAGGACTACACTGCAATCTATTTATCATACTGTCGATGGATTTCGTTTTAGTGTTTTCCAGATGTTTGTTCTTATAAACAAGAACCAGTTGCAGAATCACCAGCAGTACAGAGGAATTCCTGTTGCTCAGTAGCTTCAATTCCACTTTGTATTGGTCATTCCCAAACTGTGGGGAATAATTGTGAATTTGTTGATTTGTTATCATTTCAGGTATAGCAGCCTGAGGAGACTAATGTAGTTAGAAACTGGTTTTACACCAACATGAATTCATATAAGATGATCCACAGAGAAATACATATTTAGGAATTATTTCTTATATAATAAATATGATTTTTTCCAAATGACCTATTATTTGGAAGAAGCACTATTTGGACCCATTATGTGGAGAAACACTTTCCTTTCTGATTTTTGATTATACTGAAATCTATTTGACCACAGATAAAAATAAATAAATAAATAACTGTATAGTATAGTGTTGAGTCAGTGTTAACAGGAGATAACACTAAGTCAATTATCACTGAGCCTGTTCTCTTAGCTGGTTACTCTGCTAGGAGGCAGAGATCATAAATGCATGAGTAGTGACATTTCTGGAAGAGATGAGTCTAGTGGCAGTGGCAGCCATGTGAGCAGATAATTGCTATGTGGATATCAGAGAAAGGACTTAATGAGGAGGGCTATTCTAGTCCTAAAAGCTAATGTAGACAGTTTAATGAGCCACCAAATTATATTGGCACATCCAGAGAGCCCTGTGGCATGGAGTTCTAGGGTGGTTTGAAAACAACTGTCAAAGATAATAAGACTTGGGGTAGAACATTCAGATGAACAGGTAGGATACAATGCTTATTATTTTATTTTTTTAGCATCCTTGCTAAAATTGAACAAAATCCTTACTCAGAGCTCTCAAATAAGGAATGCTTTTTAAAACATGCATTAGCCTAACCAACGCAGTTATCAGAAGTTAAGTTTTCAAAGATAGTTAGAGTAAGCTACTTCTCACCTTCCTAAAGAACTCTTTTGATTCTTACTTGATTCTTTCTTGCCATATATATAAATAAATTAGAGAAAGAACATGAATTAAATTATGGGCAACTCATAGACTCGGGGAGGCAGAACTGCATTTAGACTTCATAAGAGCGAAGTTGTAGTTTTAAATCTGGTTACATTAAAGCTTAGTGTCTATCTATTACCAGTGATATTATAAAATACATTCTAAAGAAATTCAGAGATCTGTTCCCGTTCTTAGTTAGAAATAAAAAGTTATAATTGAGTGTTTTGAATTTAAGAGAAGAAGAGCAATAACGGGAACAAAGTCAATCAATCATTAGTTCACAAGGTATAAGTTAATATGGGTTATTCTTGGCCGTATGATAACTTATAATTACTTTTTTTCCCCTTACCCTGAAAATGCCTTAGTTTCTCTTTCATTTTAAAATAAGTTTTATTGGATATAAATTATTGGTTGACAAATTTTCCCTTCAATACTTTGAGTATATCACCCACCACCTTCTGGCCTTAGTGATTTTTTTTTAAAAATAAAAAATTAGCTGTTAGCCTTATTGAGAATCATTTGTGTATAATGAGTTACTTGGTGTTTTCAAAATTCCCTGCCTTTGCCTTTTGACAGTTTGAGTATATAAGAAAACCTTGGTGTAAATTAAATTGAACAGTTTTATAATTAAATTGAACAGTTTAATTGAGCAAAAAATGATTCACAAATTGAGCAGCAGATCAGACCCAGAAAAGACAGAGAGAACTCTGCTTCACAAGATGGTCAGGGAGTGTTTGTAGGCTGAACACGGAAGTGAGGTACAGAAATAGCCTGATTGGTCGCAGGTTGGGCAGCTTGCCTTATTTGATCATGGTCTGATCAGTGCAGGCCTGTGATTGGCTGAAGCTTGGCTGCTTGTGATTGGCCAACACTCAGCTGGTCCTTACGAAACAAAAACAAAAACAAACCAACCAACCACCAACCAACCAACCAACCAACAAAACCAAAAGCTCCTACATTAGGCGCTCAGTTTATTTATATACTAAGCCAATGCAGTTCCTTATGTATGGAGGTGCCTCAGGCAAACTTTAGTTTAACACCTGGTGTACCTAGGTGTGAAGCTCTTTGAGTTTATTCTACTTAGGCATATTGAACTACTCATATGTGCAGGTTGATCATTTTCATCCAATTTGGGAAGTTTTTACCATTATTCCTTTCAAATATCCTTTATGCTTCCATCTTTTCTCCTTCTAGGCTTTCCATGATGCATTGGTTTATTTGATGGTGTCCCACACATCTTGGAGGCACTACATATTTTTCTTTATCATTTTTCCTTTATGTTCCTCAGACTAGATAATCATAAAGTTTGCTAATTCCTTTTCTCGGGACAGTTCAAATGTGCTCTTGAGCCCTGACAGTGAAGTTTTCATTTCAGTTATTACACTTACTGTTATTTTATTGTAAGTCTTGGCATAATATAAGGGAAGTTTAAGACAGAAAAAATGTACAACTGCTTTTGGATAGAGTGACTTTCAGAATCCACAGATCCACTCCTCCCAGAAAATCTTATCAGGTCACCCATGCTTGACTCTAGTGCAGATAGGGTGGCTCCCCAGCCTGTTTTCCTGTAGCTGGCAATGTCTTGGCTCTCATTAAGAGGAAAGCAACAGAATTTGTTACTTTTAGGCTTCTTACAAATATCCATGGGGAAAGAAAGAAGTAAGAAGCTTCTGCATTCCCCAAAATCTAAAGACTTCCTCCCCATTCCTGGAACTGTCTCTTCTCAGGTGATTGACAGTTGGATATCCACTTCTGGGAAGAAAAATCCCAACTCTACTTGCAGAATGTCGGTGTGACCTCATATTCTGGTCTGAGTTAATCACCTCAGACATAGTGGTTCAAAATCAGCATCTTCCTCAAAGTCTGGGCTATCTCCTACGCAGTCGCACAGGAGAACTTAACAGTATGCTCTTACCTGAAAGTCACTAGGTTCTGTCCAGCTTCTTTTGGGTATTTTCTCCAGCGTAACTTGAGGAAGCTGAAATCCATTCTTTTCCCACATGCTTTTCTTTTCTCTCTCTCTCTCTCTTAATTCTTGTTTAAAAGTTTCTGCTCAAACAAATAAATATTTTCTTTACACAGACTCTGGACAATTTTTAGGCAGAGTACCCCAAAGATCCACATGAAAAAGAAATATTTGTTCTCTGCTCAAACTGGCTATCCTTCCCTCTTCCCCCCCAAAAAAGCAACAATGTCTGCAGAGACTCTATGGATTTTACATCGGCGCATGGTGCACGATTGTTCCTCCTTCATATGCCAGCACAAGGATTTGGGCTTCAATGGATGAATATTTGTTTTGATTTTTGTGGCTAAGGATGCCCTTTATTCATAATCAAGAAAAAAGGACAAGTATCAGAAGAGAATGAAGTTACTCTGTTTTGCCAGATAGAATATTTCTGCAGGTTTTAAATGTCAGCTTTCAGTGTCTTTACTGCTTCTATCCATATAATTTCAAAATTTCCATAGATCTGGTTTTAAAGAGGTCATCTTATTGCCAGTGCACTATTTTCAAAACGTTAATCTGAACACATACAAGAAGCATGGTGACCCTTGACTGAAAATAAAATATTGAGTGTGTGTTCTCCAAAATCACAAAGACAGCTTCTTGTGAAACAGTGATTTAGTAGCAGGAAAAAAAAAAAAAAAAAAGAGTACCATCTTTCCTATTGCTGTTTGGAGGGAATTCAGTTTCTCTACAATCATAAATTCTAGGTTGAGTGTTTGACATTATAAGGACTTAGAGGCCTGACAGATGGAGACAGAAGCCTGAACTACTACAAGGCAAGTTGGAGTCTTTGATATCTAAGCAACTGTCATCTAAGGTTCCCTTTTAAAAGAACAGAGAGAACCTGAAGTGGAGTTTAGTAGGGAACACTGTAAGAATGTGGATGTCTGATAGAAGATGGTCTGTCTGCCATGGGGTAACAGGTGATGACTATCAGGTGATGACTCCCCTTACATTAATGAGGAGGTGACCAGAATAAATGAATAAATTGGGTACAGCTCTGTCTGTCATAACTCCATCTTCTCCCCTTGCTGCTGTGGGACTTCATGTCCCGATTGATGAGAGAGAAGCTCCCGCAAAGGTATTCAGTAAAAGCACAGAAACCCTAATTGTAGAATTGAGAGAGAGCAGTTACATTTTTGTTTTACTCTGTAACCTACTTCGTGTAATCGGAATGGAAAATTTTGTTCTAATTCTATCAAAAGTGATGGAATGCTTTGATTCTGGACCCATCTTCAAAATTCCTGTGGCCCCATCTATCATTTCCATGACCAGCACTATAATTAGCTATGCTGTGCTAATGTCCTCAATCTCAAAGTGGAAATTAATATCTGATATTTATGCATATCAAAATCAAGTGGATAAAACAGATATGAAAGTCACATAGGGGTTACTTAGTTTTCATGATACTCTAGTTGTCTGAGTTAAAGAGATCACAAATGCTTGTGACCATAATTGTCATAGTGATGAGGCCATGGAAGTACTTATAAATATCTGTTGAATGACTAAAGAGTAAATGTCAAGGCACAGCCTAGTCTAACTGTAGTTGTAACGCACAGAGAATTCAAATATAAAACTGTCTTTCTTAAATAAAACACACACATAAGCACAAAGAATGTAGCTCCTAGCAAAAGTTCTGTTTTTGTAATGAACTCTGGGGGATCAAACATTTCCCTTAATTTTTACTACAAAAGGACCCTGGCAAGTAAATATCTTGAGGAATTTTGGGAAATAATCTACTTTCAGAACAATATATTTGGGCTGTGGTTGTGGCTCTGTGGTAGAGCGCTTGACTGGCACTGGGTTGGAACCTCAGCACCACATAAAAAATAAATAAATAAAAATAAAGATACTAAGTCCCTTTACAACTTAAAAAATAAAAAAGAACAATATACTCAGTTTTCTAAGGTCAGTGAATCTGGAAATCTTGTAAAGAAAGTGATCTGTAATGGACTAGGGGCTGTTGATTTCTTTAACAATTACCTTATTTGCCCTCCACAGGGCATTCTGGAGGTGGAGCAGGGGTTCACACTGGCTGTGGGAGTCAGCAGAAGGGAGATGATTTGCTCCTGCTCATGCAAACAAGCTGTTTCCTTATTTTCTAATTAGTGACATCTCCTGGTGCTAGGCACAGCTTTTGTATCTCATGAACTGCATGTTAGGAGCAGTACATGAAGAACTAAAGTAATAAATTTCATTTGTGAATGCTGAAAGCTTTTAGGGGATGTTTTCAGTATTGATAGGCTATTGAGAATCTGACAAATCTCATATGGAACTTTTTTGAAATCTCACATGATCTTCCTTTAGATGATGAAGAGGATTAACTGGAGTTGATAAAGGCTCAAGAAGAAAGGTCATATATGACTTCCCAGATTCAACCAATGACAGGTGCTTCAATAATTTTCCCATTCCAGCCTCTCTGGCCTTCCAGCCCTTGTACATTGATGCTTTTTCTTACTGCAGGATTTTTGCACACGATATTTCCATTTATTTGAATTCTCTTCTTGTCTCTCTCCACCCAGTTTAATGCAAAGGGAAGGATTCTTCAGGTCTTTTTTTAAAAAAAAAAAAAATCTTCCCTAAGTGATCTTATTTCACAATATTCCTATTCTTATTACAGCTATATTTCATATTTGGGATGCTTACAAATATCTGATTCCTCATTACAGCTATATGATGCACAAAGGCAGGGATGGGATATCTGTTTTGATTTTCCACTGTATCTCCAACATAGTACTTAAGTGAGGCCTCTACAAGATCAGAGGAGGAAATGATTACTTCTGCCTGGAAGCCAGTGAGCAGCGAAACAAGCATGAAGCACAACACAGCATACCAATTGAGCTTGTGGAACATAACATGCCAGAGGAGGAAGGCATTCCAATCCAGGCAACCACATGCATAGAGGAAGAGAAGCCAGTGAGTACAAGATGTGTTCAGAAATCAGAACATGAATGGGTGAATGGAGGAGGGAGTACGATCTTGATTATTTCAAGGTTTGGCTTGTTAAGGTGTTTGGACATTTTCTACACAGTGAGGAGACATTCGAAGGCTATGAAGCAGTAGAACAGCACGATCCCATCTGTGTTTCAGATACAACTCTGGCAGCAGTGTGAAAGGCAGTGGAACTAAAAATAGGAATATAAATAATGTGCTCATCACTTTTCCCCTATTTGCACAGTAACCCAACTTTTAGCCTTGACATACATCCTGTTTGTGCAGGAAAATCCCTAAGCCTTATACCATCTTAAGGCAAGTTTTGTTGTATACAAAAGAGGAAAGTGCAGCCATTGTATTGTTATGTACCAGAAAGTGTCAAATAATAAAATGGTTTAACAAAAATAATTTACGTAATACACAGAATCATAAAATTCAGGTATTGTTCAGACATTTGCAGAAATTGACCTTTAGGAAATATTGCAGAGAAGTAATCTAGGGAATCAATGCGAAAAGTCTTCCAACAAATTTCAAGTCAACCAGAGAATTAACCTATATCTAAGAAAGTGATCAGCAGTTTCCTACAAATAACAAGGTATGGAAACTCATAAGTTAGCCTGATATTGCTAGGCATCTTGCAAAATGATGATATTTAGGTTCCAAGAACATGGTAGTATGTGCTGAGACCCTACTGTGCACCAGATGCTGTTCTGTTTAACATGATTATCTCTGCTTACAACTTGATGGGATATTGTTATTAGCTGTGTTTTACATATGAAAACATGAAGGTGTAGGGAGGATAACTTATCTAAAGTTTCATAGGTAATAAATGATAGAGGCAGATTCAAGCCAGGCAGTCTAGCTATAAGTCTATGCTCCTAACAATTATCACTCTACCTTATCATGCAGAGCTATGTTCAGCTTGGAAAATTCTCTGTTTTACATAACACTTTGTCCCATTCTTTCTTCTTTGAAATTACAGAGAAAATATTAATGAAACCAAGCTTATGTCTGACTCTCTTTCACTTTCACGTAATTTTATGCTTTTGCTTAGTAAGATTTGGTTTAGGTTTTTGCTTAGTAAGATTTTGTAAATAGCTGGCATTATGGCTTAAAAATGTGGTATCCCTGGAGAGCTCATATGTGAGACAATGCACCAAAGTTTAGAGATGACATTATCAGGTTATGAGAGCCTTAACCTAATCAATGCATTAATCCACTTGACTGGATTAACTGGTGATAGTTGTAGGCAGGTAGGGTGTGACTAGAGGAGATAGGTCACTGGGGGCGTGTCTCTGGGGTATATATTTTATCCCTGGTAAGCAGAGTTTTCTGTCTCTCTTTCTGCTTCCTGACTGTCATGTCCTGAGCAGCTTTTCTCTTCTACACCTTTCCTCCATAATGTTCTGCCTCATCCTGGGCCTGGAGATATGGAGTCTGCTGTCCATGGACTGAATCCTCTGAAGCCATGAGTGCCAAATAAACTTTTTCATCCTCTAAAGTTGTTCTTGTCAAGTCTTTTGGTCACAGCGGTGGAAAAGCTGACTAAGACAGCTGGTTCTGATAGTTATCATGTTAGAAAGTGATTCAGGCTGTTCCTGACTCAGGAGGTAAGGAGTCTTGGAAACACGGGCTTTTAGAAATCCCTGCTCACAATGTGTCTGCAGAGGCTGCAGCTCTAACACAGAATCCTGATTATTCCACCTCTTGAGTGTTGTGTTGGAATTGATTATATCACTCTTGAAAAATTAGGGTTTTTTTTTGGAGGGGAAAGTGCAGTTTTCTTTTCCTAGTGCTTTGCCCATGAAACCTATGCTACTAAATAAAAAGAGAAATAATCTATATTTCCATGTGCCCCATTCTCTACAACTTCTTATCTTGCAAACACCTTTATAGTAACAGATGTGTCTGAGGAGTTTATACATCTTCTTTCTTGGTGCTGTATTTGAAAGTACTATTCTTATAAAGATCCTGACAACTTTTGGTGGGTTTGACACAGTAATGTTCAGTTATTGTAATAAAGTTAAAAAATTGTGAATATTAAGTGACATGAGCTATTTTGATAAAGCCCATATAAGTTCAAGAATGAGATTTGAAACAGTTGCATATTAGTAATTTTGAAAGTATTGTCACATGGTGATGTGCTCTTGATCATGACAGCCTCCTAATTTTTTTGCATGTCTTGGTTGATTAAAATAACTAAATGTAGTCTGAAGAAATCAAGAGAAGCTATCAGAATACATTGCATTTTTTAAGCCATAGACTTTTAGGGCCCCAGAGTGATGTGATTCACATCCCTTACCCTCCCTCACTCCCCTTGCTTCCTCTAAGTCAGGTATGTGGGGTTCATAAACCCTAATGCCTCTGGGGATCATGAGTGAAGCAGTCCCAGACATCCTTCTTGTCTCTCTTTGTTTTTTTGAAACCAAGAGCTTCTTCTCCCTTTTGTGATTTTACTTTTAATAGAGACGTTGGCATGGGAAAAGTTTCTCTTCTGTGAGGAAAATCACAGTAATTTAAGGTGATAAATGGCACTTTGCCTTCGGATAGAGGTCTCCGTCCTCAGTGCTGGAACGCTGTGCTCTACACTGCCCTCTGCTGGCTTTCCTTCTCTCAGCCCATGTGTATGTAGAGGTTTATCACCTCATCCTTAGTACCAAAGTCTGTATCAGTTTGAATGCTTTGAGTTGCAAGAAATAGGAAATATAATCAACTGGGCTGAAATTGTGAAGTAGTTGAATGGCTTATAAAACTAGAGGTTGCATTCCAGAGGTTTGATTGGGGCTCCATCCCTGTGTCTGTATTTGGCAGAGGCCCTTCATGTTTTCTTCATATGTGGACCACATTCCCATGTTGACTCAGGCTGTCCAATGACTGTAGCAGCTTCAGACATCACATCAGTACACTAATATTATCTACAGAAGGAGAGAGGGATCCTCTTTTATTCTAGCAATGAGAAGGAAGTTCTGCACATTCTGCTGATGTGAAGGGTAACTGAGGTTAAGGGGATGAAATTACACTTTGGGCACATCCCTGGAGCTGGAGGTTGGAACAATCCTCCCTAGACTGTGACATAAGGGTGCTGAAAATCCCTAGACTTTAAGGTTCTCCCAGGGCAAAATCTCAGAGAGAAGAAAAAGAGTTACTCAGGATATATGTCTTAAACACCCCCCAGAGCTTTGATTCTACTTGGGGATTTAGTTTGTTTGACCCTTAGACCAACCACAGAATGGAACATCATGTCCTGGTCATTTGCTCACACCCATGGTCCCCCATGAGGAAAGGCCCTTAATTGATATTGCCTCCTTTATCACATGGATCAAGGAGGAACATGTTCCAGTGGAAAGAGGGAGGCTAATAAATGTAAACTACAGATTATCTGCCTTTCAACAAGGAGCTGACTTCTCCATGCAATGACATCACATATCCCAGGCCAGGATCATAATGTGACTATGAAACAACACATGGCATTTATGTCTAAATGTGTTTAGCAATTAGTATTGTTTGGATATATTATATTATGATCTTGCAAAATATAACCCATGAATCTTTTTATGGCATACATGTTTCTAATGTATATACAAACTGTAATTCTTTACACAATGGTCTACCCCGCCTTGTACTCCACCCAAGTATATAACAAAGAATTCATCAGAGAATCAAGAGAGAGACACTGGCCTCTTATTTCATTCCTATAGGAATTTCTTATTGCTTAGAAAGAAAGGCAAGCATCATACAGGCTCTGATTATTGGTTCACATTAACCAAGCTCCAGAGATCCTTGCCGAGTAGATTTGGGGGTAAAGCCTAGGAATTTGTGGTTTTTGAAAAGCTCCTCTGGCTAATCTTCATAACTTGTTATCTTTGGACACTTTTGGAAAAGGATGCATTGTTTTCACCTTACCTCTTGGTAAGGTACCTGGGCACAGTGGCAGACTGCTGGTCCCTTCAGCCTGGGAAGTCAGTGAGCCTTTTATAGAAGATCTATTCTTATGGGGTCTGAGTTTCCCAGCATCACCATGTGACCACTTTGGCTTCTGATGGAAATGGAACTAGCTGACTATGGAGATGCTCTATCCTTCCCTGACTGGGTTTACCCACATCTGAGTCCCCTTTCAAAACCCAGCTAGACCTATTTCCAGGAGGAGCACATGTGATTTTAGCAAGGTTCTTATGTAATCCTCACTTGTTTAGGAATCATATTCATTTGCTTTTGATTCTTCCAAAAATGAAGACTGATCTTCCCTCCAGTTGTGATGGTCATAGTTTCTGTCCCAAGGAAGAATTAATGGGGTCAGAACAGCTCCCACCTCCTCGTGTGGAACACTACTCAGGTGGGTCTTGTTCACAGAGGCTCAATGGCACTTCATGGGCAAGAACTCTGCCCCAACCACAGGTTGGCGAGTCAGATCTCAGGCTTTCTTTACATGAATGTCCACAGGGTACTGAACAACATCATCCTTTGGTAGTTATGGTTCAACTCCTGGGTTTATAATAGGTGCAGATACTGAGGCACCCCTCCCCTCCATTTCTGCCCCTTTCCTTCTCCAAAGCCTACATTTGCTATGGCTCAGGTATCTGTGACTAGAAGATCGATTCTTCTTTTCTCCCCACTGTAGGTTCTGGTTCAGATTGGTGTATATATGATACATAGCACTAACTTTAGCCAATAGAAATTTTCCATTTATTCTTCTCATTCATAATATTTACCAAACACCCACAAGGGGTAAGAAATCATGCTAGGTAAAGAGAATGCAAAAATGAATAAGATGAGATTCTATGTTTGAGAAGCTCACAGTCCAGCTGAGGGTAAAGCATAGACAGGCCATGATTACAATATGATTTATAAAGTGTAAGAGGAAAGGCCTTTGGAAACATTTTACACCATTTGGCATCAACTCTTATTTGCATACTCTAAGGTGAGAATATCATATTTTTCAATGGTCAATTTTAAAATTTCATTGTGCATTGACTTTTGCAAGTTGACAACTGAAAGGAAGTGAGAATCTGAAAGAATAAGGTGGGAATAGTAGGAGTTCTTACCCAGATGGGGAGAGGAATGACTTGGAGGCCTTGGGCACCACAGGGTGAAGCAGGCTTAAAGCTCTGGGCAGCCAGGTGGCATTTTAAGATGACTGAGAATTAGGAAGGATGAACAGCCAGGGCAATGAGCAGGGAGGCAGGGAGGTACCTTCTTCACAATTTTAAGTAACTTAGTCTTTTTGCTCTGTTTTCCTCCCACATACTTCTTGAGCATAAAGGAAACAGAGTCAGGAAACGGGTCTTTTAGAGAGTGGCGGCTGAACCTCGTTGATATGCATGGCCAGTGCAATGATGAATCTACTTCACTTGGGATCTTTCAGGTTGGCTAAAAACAAGAGGAGCTAGAGCACAGTTCATTACTCTGAAGACTGGTAATTAAAGGAAAAGAAGTAAGCATTCATCTTGGCTTTCTGGTATAAACTGTTTTTCAAGGTAATCAATTGGCATTGGCAGACAAGGGGAAGGTTTTCTGTACAGAAAAAAATTAGCTGATACATGCAGAGGGAATAATAGATTTGGAAAAAGTGCTATTGTGCAAGTTCTATGGAAATAGCTGAAGCAGATAATGGTTGTCAACAGATGGTGAAGCCATTAGATGAAGTGTTGATGGGGAACTGAACTCTCTGATCAATTTAGCACCACTGAAGGTGAGAACCAAATAAGAGGTGCCCCCTGACATGATGCTGGATGAAGGACATGGCACCATCTATGAGGTATGCATGTATGGAAAATCAAGTCTGAGTCTAACATTAATTAGGGTATTGAATCAAGAATCAATCTTCTAAGTCATATGGAAATACTGGGGATAGAACAGTATCCTCAAGATACTGGCTACAGTTAAACAATATCTGGCAATAGTTATAAGACAAAACCAGGGTGGGGAACCTATTCTGTGTTGACTGACAAAGCTTAAAATTTTAAATAGAGGTTTCTCAAAGAATGTGAGATTTTTAATAAACCAATTTTGGAAAAAAAATGAATATGTTCCTCTAAGTTTGTGTAGTGTATTTTAACAACTGTTGGTGGTGCACCAAGGTGAATTCTAAATTTTACAAACCTGAAATTTTACAAAATTGTGGTCTGAATTTTAAAAGTTTATAGGCAAATTCATCTGTTAACAGAGGAGCTGATGGAGATTCTGCTCTGATTTCTGTTTTGTTATTGTTGTCAGAAATCAGAGTAAGTACAAAGAAGAAATTTGATGTGTATTTTGAAGAATCAGTTGGTTATTCTGTCTAGCCTGCCAAATTGATCTCCTGTCAATTTACTATACTAATATTTGTGGTGAGATTTCAGTAAGTAAAATAGAAAGATTGAGATGAACTGCTTTAAAAAAGGTCGATAAATAAATAAATACATAAATAAATGAAACAAGTATTAAAATTGACTTTGATTCTGGAGTTTTGGTTATTCTGTGAGCTCAGAGTGAAATTTAAGCTTATTTACTAAAACATGGTACTTCCTGTCTACCTGAATTTATAGCCATAAACTATAAATGAGTATAAATTCATATGGACAGGGGTCAAATCATATCAATATGTTTTGGCTGTACTGATTGAGAAATAATGGTTGTATAAATAAAATGTGGTATCTTTTTCTCTCAGAAATAAGGAATCAGTGTCAGGGAACTCAGGGCTGCTCTAGAAGCTCCATGATCTTTAGCTTCTTGGTCTCCTACCCATACACCACATCATCTCAGCTGTGTCTCTACCCACTCTCTCTGTGACCAAGCCAGCTGGGAGGAAGCAGGGAGAAAGGACAAAGAGCTCTTCCCAGCTGAGTCAATTCCCCTCAGTAGTCTTCCCAGAAGTTCCAGGTAAGGATTTAACTTGCAGCTGTGACCGCTGAGTGGCGTGGCCATACCTAGATGCAAGGACAGATTGGAACTACAGCTGGTCACTGAGCATATTGTTGAACCTAATGAAACCGGGTTCTGGAACAAAGAAGAAAGGTACACACGGATTGGAGTCTTCCTCAACGAAGAAAATAGACATTTAAGAGAAAAATAAGATGACCCTTTTTAAGAATTTCTTCAAAATACTACAACATAGAACATTCTTTTCAAGGAGACCTAATTTTGTAACATATTTAGTGTTATTTTAACTGTGTGCCAGATTCTGTGATTAAAAGTGTAAATCTGTTGCATATTTGATCTTAAATGCTTTTGAAAATAGACTGAGGGCTCTTGTTCATGTGTATAATTTTATCTATGTGTTACAAACATTTTGATGACTTTGGTGGTTCATTATTTTGCTACAAAGTCTTGAATGATCTATTGAAAAAATGTGTTGAGATTCTATTAACTTCACCATTTTTTATTTTTTCCTTCAGTCTCCACGTGTGAGCTATCAGGCCAGAACAAGACACGTGTACATCAAGATTTTTAATATAAGAGTTGAGTAGCACTGTTATACTTTTATTGAAGAAATCAGAATTGAAGTTGGAAAACTGGAAATGGCTTGATTTGCAGCCCTTTTGGGTCTCCTGCTCTCCTGGGGGGGAGTGTAAGAAAACGTGGGCTTCACTGGCCATATGGAAGAGTTTGAAGTCCACCTTAGGAGTAGTGAAAAAAATCACTGATGGGTTTTAAACAAAGGGGTGATATGATAATCTTTAAATCTGTGGTAGGATAATCTTTAATTTTCTTCTCTATTTTTTCCTTTCTTCACCATTTTTGATATCCTGGTCCTTTATTTCTTCTTGCCTCAGGATTTTTGGTGGGTATGGAATGTGGGCAAAGGAGGAGAAGCTGCTCAATGAACACAGGCATCCCTAGGTTTTGTAGAAGCCAAGCTCACAGAAAAAAATGAAACCTGTGTTTAAGTGGAGGGAGAGTCTGTGAGGACATCGTGGGAGAGGGTAATTTTTCCAACTCTGGGAAGGACTTGTGGTCAGAAGGCCCAGAGAGTGGCAGGTCCACACCTGTATTTCCTTACCCTGCTGAGAATGGACAACAGGGCCTCCAGGTGAGACTGGATCAGCACTGGGGCTCCCAGCCTACCCTCAGGCACAGGGACAGGGATCCTCATCTCTGAGAGATAAAAGGGCCCAGACACCTGGTATTTCAATAAAGAGCCCTGTTGGCTGAAGACCAAGAAGCTGCAGGGTCTTAATATGACTCAAAGGAAGGGGTTCCCTGATTTGTGACTGAAATTGAGCTACTCCATGATGCATCTGACTATGGCTCAGAATAAAATTAAAGCTCATTTAAAGAAATAAGACATTTCCTGTACATCTAACTTTATGGCTATACTTCATACAGACAATGGTCATTGCTATGGTTGAGTGTTCCCTCCAGAACTTACATTGAAATTTAATTGCTATTGTAACAGTGTTCAGAGGTAGGACCTTTAGGAGGTGATTATGTCCAGAAGACTCTGCCCTCATGAATGAGTTAATGTGCTCATGATGGGATGAGATACCTGATTTCTTCTATCTCTAGTGTTCCATTGACCTTCTGCCATGTTATGACACAGCAAGAAGGTACTCACCAGATATGGCCCTATAATCTTGGACTTCACAGCTTCCCAAACTGAGCCAAATAAGTGTCTATTATTTATAATTTACCCAGTCTATTATACTCCTTTATAGCAAAAACAAACAGACTAAGACAGTTGGCTAAGTGTTTAAAATAATAATTACACTTACAATATGAATTGGAAGAAAACAAGATGAGGTATATAGGGAATCCTAAGCAATAATCCTGTCCTGGTCAAAGTCTATTGGCATTTTCAAGTTTTATTTCTATGCATTCAACATTAAAGGAAAGATTGTTGGGCGTGGTGACACACGTCTGTAATCCCAGTGGCTCAAGAGGCTGAGGCAGGAGGATCCTGAGTTCAAAGCCAGCCTCAGCAAAAGCAAGGTGCTAAGCAACTCACTGAGACCCTGTCTCTAAATAAAATACAAAATAGGGCTGGGGATGTGGCTTAGTGGTCGAGTGCTCCTGAGTTCAATCCCTGGTATTCCTCCCCTAAAAAAGGCAAGATTATACATTTGTCAAACTGTCAAACAATATTTTCAACCCTGTTTGTGATATCTTTTTATAATATTAGTATTGATAAATTTGTTTTTTTTTTGGAGCCCACCTTAGGCTATAAATTTATAGATTAAGTAGATCTATAAAATAACATAATTTGTGTGAACCATTTTGCATTGATTATGTCATTTTTATTTGGTGGTTTAAAATGTGAAGTAAAAAGTTCTGATGTATTAAGGAATTCAAATATAGAAATGTTCAAGGAGGAAGCATCAGGTAAGAGTGCTTGGGGTTGGCAAGAAAAAGAAGATGATTGTGCTGCATCAAGAGTTCTGAGCTAGTGGCCAGAGCCACCGAGGACAGACTGCATGCAGAGGTAGGTGGAGAGGAATCAGTGCTTCAGGGTCTGTGAAAACTATTAGGGCCACAGTGAGGCTTTCCTGAATACCCTTGTAATGCCAGATTCATGGAACCCCAATAGACCTCCAGGAGCCGAATCTGATGCAATTACACAAGAGTCTTTATTGCAAGCTCGAGCCTGGACTCACAACTGCTTCTGACACAGTGGTCTCAGGGAGTGAGTCCTGGTCCTTTGTTCAGTGAGATTTTATAGGTTTTGGGGGGATACTCTATGCGTCACAACATCACACAGCAAATCATTCCATACAGTGGGAAAATCAAACAACAACCCTTAACATTGATTAGCACATTCACTGGCGGGAACAAGTTGGGTAGGGGTGATTGGTTAGAACTGAGGGGATTCCTTTGACTGATTGGTTTAGGCCACGAGAGGAGTATGTGCTGAATTACATGGTTTCCCAACATGTTATCAACCACCATAAATTACTGGGGGGTCATCTGGCATCCCAGGTATTTTCCCTGTCTCATGCTGATTGGAGGTTGCTAGGGGATTGCTATGGGTCCTCATCTAGCCTGACTGAGTCAGGGACACCTGGTGCCACAGATCTCTCCTGTTATTTACAGACAAACAACTCAGCAGGGTGGGTATGTGCCTAGGAGTGCTCTGTGGGGTTTTCCCAGGACAAGGGTCACTCCCCCTTCCTTAGGAGAGGCCTTGGAGTAGAAGCTGATTTCTCAAAAATGGAGTCACATCAGTTTCTCACCCTCAGAGTATGGTTAGTACCTGGAAAAAGTGATAAGAGGTCTTGGGATAGCTGACAGTGGAGAAGAGGACCACTTAGGTACCTTCCACTTCGAAAACAGAAAACCTACCAAGAGTGGCTTCCAAAGAAACATTGAATCTCATCTCATAACCAGAGGCCTGAAGGCAGGAAGCTTAGAGGAACTGTTTCATCTGTCCAGTGGCTTCAACATGGCCTGGGCTTGCCTCCACTAGTTCCAACCTGATAGATTTTCACCCTCAGGATATTGCCCTATGCTTGCAAGGTGATACTTTCAGTCATCAGACACCCAAGCCAGAGTCTCAAGCTGGAGAGAAAGGAAGGTGAGTCAGATGTTTTCCTCTGACCATGAAAAGAAGACCTTTCCAGAAACTCGCCCAGTATACATCATTGGTCAAACTCAGATCAGATCCCTTCTTGCTTCAAGGTGGCTTGGAAATCTAGTATTAGCAAAACAGAATTGGCATAACCACGACTGGCTGAGTTTAATTGGCATTTACCTCTGGAACCTGGACATAGTGTTGCTGCCCCAAACAAGTTCAATGTTTATCAGTAAAGAAGAAAGGGGAGGGAAATGGTTGTTAGGAGGTAACTCACCATGCTTCCTGCAGATCTGTAACAGTTATTTCGCAGGTGGATGGAGGGAGGGAGGTTCTGATGAGCAGAATACTCAATGGGAATTTGCATTTCTTTCAATCCATGCTCTAAGTAGGGTACCCTATAAGTTCCTTAAAGACAGGAATTATCTCAGTTTTGTTCATCTTTTTCTTTCTTTTGTTCCCAGCATCTAGCACAGTATGTGGCACATAGCAGCTCTAACACAAATAGATGCTCAGTAAATATTGCTTGATTGAGTGGATGATTATGTTACCTCTCAAGAGAAAGCTGAGATGCCTGAGTATAGATGGCCATCCATGTGGAGTAAGCTAACTTCCCGGCAGACATGGTGTATATCAGGGTTCAGTTCTCTTCTTCCTTAGTGCCCTGTGGTGAAATGTGACCCAGTTGCCATTTGATCAGAAACCCCTGCTGCCCTCATTCTTGAGTGACAGCTCACTCTCCTCTGCAGCATATGCCACAGGGCTATAGTTCTAGCTCCTTGTGTTCTGTTGCCACTTCTGGGCCACCTACACATGCCTCTCTACAAAAATAGCCTTCTCTTTCAGGTACCTGTAACTGTTACTGCTGTTTACCGGTGATGAGTCCTTGCTTCCCCAATGCTGAAGTTTAACACCAGAGAAGCACGCTGAGGCAAGTTTAGAGTGGAAAGTAGAAGTTTTATTAAAGGACAGCAGAAAAGACTTCTCCCGGAGGAAGAAGGGGACCCAAGAGGTGGAATCTGTGGAAGGGGGAGGTCTTCCCTCTTTTATAGCTAAGGTCTTCATTCAGCTTTCCCACATTCCTGTCCTTTGTTCTGTTTTCTTGCAGTGATGGCATGTAGGTTGGAAGGCCCAAAGGGTGGAGGACAGGTGGGCTGAAGGAGTAATCTGGGCAGGAAGGGCTTTTGGATTAGCATCTCCACGTTTGCTGGGAGCTGCTTCATTAACATTTCCTTGGATGGGCTCCATCTTCATCTTATTCAACATTAGACCCGATTTTCCTAACTACACTAACTATGTATCTTTAAATCTGGCTTCATAACCCTCCCTGTCATTGTCATCTACTTGGTTTCTCTTGTGTTTGCAGTACAGTCTGGCAATAGCCTCACCTCCTCATTACCTCTGGCATCACGTTTGATGGTCATGGAACTAACTCATCTGGCTCCTTGGTTTCACATTATCAAGGCTGTTCGACTTTCATGACTCTCATTCCACTCATTTCAAGTCACCTATTGCCATGGCCACTAGGACATTATTATTACCAGTTATGGCTCCACTTCAGAAATATTAAATATTGACATTTAGTTCTTCAATTATAACCTATTCTAGGTCCCTTTTCTTTTTGTTGGCTTCTTATCACATCTTCATATTTCCTAGTTCCTAGATTCCTTTGTATTTTCCCAGTACATCACCACCCTCTCCTTCTTGCCTTTGCTTCTTTCTTTCCTTGTCTGTCACACACTCTCTGGTGCCCTGCCACCACTCTCAGCAACCTATAAATAGCAGAAATGACATGGAATCTGGAGACTGATTTGTTCAGTTACTTATTACAAGATCCAAGATCGGTGACAGGGTCAGTGCTAGGGGCTGGTTTTCAATACTAGTGCTGTCCCTTGCTAGAAGTTTTAGTCAGCTTGTGTGCTGCTGTGACTAAAAGACCCCAAAATAACAACTTTAGAGGAGGAAAAATTTATTTGGGGGCTCAAGATTTCAGAGGTCTCACTCCACAGACAGCTGATGTCATTCCTGGGAGCTCAAGGTGAGGCAGAACATCATGGCAGAAAAGTGTGGCAGAGGCAAGTAGCTCACATGATGATCAGGAAGTAGGGACAGATTCCACTCACCAGAAACAAAAAATATACCCCAAAGGCACACCCCTAATGCCAAGCTCCTCTAGCCACATCCACACAACCTTCCCTTACCACTCAGTTCATCCCATTAGGAGATTAATTCACTGATTGGGGTAAGGCTCTAATAATCCAATCATTTCACCTCTAAATGTTCTTTCCTTGTCTCATATATGAGCTTTTGGGGTCAACCATACCACTAGCTGTGTGACATCAGGCCAGATCCCAGCATGAAGGAGATGGCACTAATCTGAGGAGGGTTTAGCAGAGGGATTATCTGCAAAGGTGAGGGCAGTTTCAAAATGAACCACAAGGCCGCTGGCATAGCCAAGGCTCCCAGGGTGAGGGGAGAGAGTTCCTTCATCAGCCCAGAAGGAGAGAGACCTGCAGAGAAGCCTTCCTTGAGAGGAATTATGTTGAGCCTGAAGAAGAAACCTGAGGAGTTAACTCGGGGACTCTTTTGAGGACCTCATTGATTAAACACCACTAAAAGCCAGAGGACAAAGTGGCCTTTGATGTCCTCCCCTCAGGACAGCCTCCCAGGGCCCACAGCAGCTTGGAAAAGAAGTAGGGGTGCACAGGGAAGATTCTTAGCAGGTTTCATTTCCTTTCTTAGCTTCAGTTTTTTTCATTTTCAGGTGTTAACTGATGTGTGTCAAGGACTTGATACAATGTCCAGCACATAAAAGTCACTTAAGAATATAATTAATTACTTCAATAATTATTTCAATCATTAATGTTTAGCGACATAACTAACAAAATAATTACCTTAATTGATACAGTTAGTAATTATTGAGCATCTTGCATGTTGGACACTGCTATGCAGTGGGGCCATGACTGTCTCAGGGCAGAAGTGGCCCTGCTCTTGTGAAGTTTGTGGGGAAATGCAACACTTCAGCATTCAAATAGGTAATTATTTAATGATAATATCGATAAGTATAAATTAAATGTGTATTTTTGTCCCTGTAGACTGTGGGCTCCTGAGTGCAGAATCTAGTTTATGAGTCAGAAACCTGAGAGACTAAAAATAGAATTTACTTTCTCTACAATGAAAATCTATATTTAAGATTATTTCTGGTACAGAAGACTATTCTCCTTACTTTGGGGTAAACTTTATCCCTTCAGAGATTTTTTTTTTTTTAAATTCAGACTCAAGTTTTTCTCAATCAGTTTGGATTTTCTCCTCTCTTTCTCTTTTGCATCTTCATGTAGAGAGGAATCAGTATTGTGTGTTGGTAGGAAGGACTTTTGGAGCTGGACAGACCTCTCGGTCTTGCTGGCTTCTTCCAGCAAAGCAAGTAGTCTGCCTGTTGAATTGATCAACTACAACCCCACTAGTATGTACAAAGGCAGCCAAGTCTCCCTTTGAGCCTGACGCACACTGTCCATGTGCCATTTGGGCTGCATCCTCCCACTGGGGTCTGTGACCCCCTCACCCAGGAATGCAAGATGTGCCCATGCCTACTGCTTCTCACTATTCTAATCTTCACTTCCGGGAGAAATATTTGTTGCCTCTGCACACCCCATCAGCAACACATAGACTTCCCAGGTAGCTCACCAAAGCCCCAGCACTCCATGCAACCTTCCCTTTCCCATGCAGAGCAGCACAGAGAATTCTGTGTGGCCTGCTGTCTTTGCAAAGCTCAGATAAGATGGTTGTTTCCAGGCCTTGCCAGTGCTGAGGGCCTTTATTCCCCAAAGCAATCTATTCCCTAAATTTCACCAAGGCAGCCAGACATAGATGTCCTTAGTCATACCTAAATGGAGTTCTAAGGTGCTCCTTTTCCTCCCCTACTCAGCCTTGAAGTTGTTCTTTCCCCTATTGGAAAGTCTTGCTCCCAACCATGAACAGATTGCATCTGTGGAGGCAGGATGGTCTGGCTTTTATCTAGTCTCCTTCCAATCTTTTGTTATGGCAGGAATCTAAGCCTAATTTCCTCTACTGCTTAGCCTTTTAAGTTACAACGTGCTGGATCTCACAAATCACAAGTCTTGGCTTGCATGGTCATTGCTTCTCTGTTCAAGAGCAGCATCCACACAGGGGAGGGAGGCAATGTGGAAATAGGAGGCAGGAAGCACAGTGAACTCTTCAGCATGTAACCAGCTGACTTAGATTTTACAGATCCAAACCCATGAGAAACTGAATGCATCCTAGACTTTCTAATCAGTTAAATTAATGAGGAGATTAATAAATCAATGAATTAATTGATATCCAGAGGAAGAGTTGAAACTCTGGCTTATTAGCCATCCTGGCTTATTCTGAGAGTGCTGTGCAGTCTACTGAACCAGTGTGAATAGTCACAGTGCTGCTGGTGTTGATTAGAATACTGCATTACATCGCCTTGGATTCTTCTAGAAGGAGAATTCCTAGGGGAGACAATGAGGCCAAATCTGTTTCAAGGGAAAACATTTGGTTAATATAACCCCTAGGAAATCAGCAATAGCCCCCCACCCCAATCTGAAGAGTGTTTGAGGATTGTTATGAAGACAAAACAAAAGCCAAGCTACTGAGAGTTTTCTTGTGTGTGTAAGTCACAGCTGCTAACCAAACAGTCATTTGAGGCTACCCTACTGCATTTCTTTCGTCTATAACAAACTTGTGACTTGCTTTCAGTTGAGTGTCTGTTTCAGTTTTCTCCCCATATGTTTCTGAAGCATTTGGAGAAAGTGGAAATTACTCCAACGGAATCCATCTGCCAATGGTAAAAATTAGGGAGGAATTACAAATAGTTGAGGAGATGTTCTTAAAATGCAATCTGATCTTGATAAATGGGGGACATGGGCTGAAATTAGTAAAAGGAAATTTAATCAAGTAGCTCATGTAGGGAGAAATGAAACCTAATATTTAACGGAGTAAAATCTGCTTCAATAATATTGCCAAGCATGCTTTCAGGGATTTGGCTATTAATGCAATGGTTATGAATCATGTGAATGTGTTAAAATGACAACCGCGGTATAGTTTTACATCTATGGAAATATCACAAATAAAATTACTTTAGAAAGATCATTTCATCATTTTCACATGAGACAATTAATTGACTGCTGTAACTAAAGCAAACAAGGTGAACAGCAGATTTGGAAAATGAAATAGCCTCACGCAACTCATATTGGTGAAGTGAATATTCTCTGATGCCCAGAAAAAGATGTAAGAGGAGGAGGCCTATCTGTAGAAAATGTTCTGTGCAAAAACAGAAAGACTGCTCCTTGGCTTTTGATTCTGTCTTGTGGCAGTGTCCTTTCCTCTGTCTGAACTATTATGTTGAAAATAGGTGTGCGATCAATATGTCTTCTGTGACAATCTCAGGTCAGGATGGCCCTGATGGAATCCTTGCCTGCACACCCACCCTGGCCATTTGGGCCCCAGTTACATAGACCTAGATTAATTATAAATGTGATTTGTAACATCCCCAACATAGATCTATTTATGGCCATTTCCATTTTTTAATATGTAGTAAACATCTGTTAATCTGTCAGTTGAAACAAGCTGGGAATTTTCAGTGATCTTCATCTTGGTACCAGATTCCAGGTTCTACTCTGCCTTCCCAGCACCCTGCATCTGACATGAGATGATATGGAATGACCATCATCCAAAATCCCTTCTACTTCATGTAATTTTATTGCCTTAATTGAGAACCTTACAAGGTATATTTTTAACTTTATAAAGGGTATCATAATGTATGTACTTCTTTTCACTTATGTTTACCACTTACGCTATGGACATTGCCACATCCATCCACATTGTTGTGTGTTACTGTGGTTTATTCATTTTTACTCCTATACAATATTTCACAGTGTAAATATCCATATTCTCTCCTTTTGGTAGACACTGGGTCATTTCTAGGTTTCTGGCACTATAAACAGTGGTACTACTATATACATTCTAGTAAATTTATTTTACTAGAACAGATTTTCCTAGATCATCTTCATCATTATTCAGATACTCCCCAGTAACTCTTATGCTAAATTCACCTGTTTCTCTACTTATTCTATATTCTCTCACTATGGCTCTTGTTAGGTAACTATATTATCCCTTCTAGCCAAGACTCAGCCTAAGTACTGTCTCTACTTTCTCAGTGTCTACCTTCTCTTCAACTTCTATACCCTCTACTCTGCCCAAACTATTTTTGCTAATGTTATCAGTGATTTCCATGTTGCTTAATCCAATGAACATTTTCCATCAACCTTATTAGAGCTGCTAGCCATATGTGACTCACTTAAGCAAACTTCCTTCTTAAAACGCTTTTCTTCTTCTTTTCACTTCCATGTCACCCATTCTCTTGCTTTTTTTTCCTTTTCTGTCTGTATTTTAGCTCTTCCTCCTGTACTTACTATTTAGTGATAAATATTGGAATTCAGGTTAGTTCTAGGTATCTTTCTCTTCTCCCTCAATACTCTCCCACAGGTAGTCCCATTGATACCTATGATCTCAGAAAAATTCTCAGTAGCATCTCCCTGACTTTACTCTCAGAACTGTCCCAGTTTGGATGGTAAATTACATAACTTCCCTACTTAGACACCGAAAACTTCCAGTTCATCCATGGCCTCTCATGGCCATGATTTTTTTTTTTTAAATCAAATCATTTACCAATCTCTTTCTTTGGCTATTTTACATTTACTCCAAACTTAACATTCCTATAATTGGACCTTTCCTTCTCAAGCCCATTTCTCCTAGTTTCCATCTTTAAAAACTGGTATCTCCACTCACTTGTTGTTTGAGTGCTAAACTCTGGAGATTGGGGTGTGGGGTGGGGTGTGTGTATTTGTGATTTCCTATTCCTTAGCCCATCCATCTCTAAGACCTATCGGTTCTAACCCATTACTGATACAGACAAAAGCCACCATACCCTACTGCCTGGAAACTGTGAAGGGCTCTTAACTGACTCCTCAACTCCATTTTTCTCCTTCTCTGTGTCACATTATTTCACCATCTGCTGAAAACCTTTCCACAACTCGCCATTACACTCAGCAAAAAATCACACTACTTCCCCGGCTTTGGAGGCTCTGAGAGTTCTGTCTCCTGGCTACTGGTGTGTCCTCAGCCTGAGTCATTCTGCTCCTTTTTACCCGACTCTCGGGGCACATTCTCAGCTCATCCAATGCAGCCAGCCCTCTGTGTCTCAGGTCTCAGCACATGGAGTCCTCTCCCACACAGGCCCATTCTTAACCTGGCTAATGCTTATTTATTCTTTAGGTCTCAGCTCAAAGACTACTTCTGCTGGAAAATGGCCTCATTTGGCAGTGGTGGTGAAGTGGAATATCATTTTTTTTCCAATTCCAGAGTAAAACATTTTGCTTATGAAATTATGAAATATGCCCCCCAATACCATCCACAATCCCATCATTCATAAATATAGTCAACATTCTGGTGTGTGCTTTTACAAATCTTTTCTCTATGAACATAACATAAGTATCAGTTGCTGAGATGACCCAAAGTCCTGTACTTAATGAGAGACATTTACATATAATTCACATTAGGCCTACTTGTTTACATTAGAAAAATTTTTCCCCCTTGCATTGTCTCTAAGAGGTTGGGCAAACAGTTCTCCTGGTCACATCTTGCTTCAATTTCCTGCTTCCACTGCTGTTTTGATCTTCCTTGTGTCTTATCTGTTGTGTAAACTCAGATATGGGACACAGCCCTTTATCCTTGATCCCAAGATTCTTCTTGCTGGGGGTGGGGCTGGAAAATGTGGCAGAAGAGCACAGTATTCCCTTAAAATGTCTGTTTTCAAAACTCCTTTATCTGCTCCAAAGTGAGGGCACCTCACTATCCACTAGTGCAAGCTGCCACTGCATGGCCAGTCTCCCTCTCAACAAATGCCTCTCCTCACTCAGTCCTCCACCTGCCCCAGCGTCGGTAACTTTCCATGTGGGCAACAACTCAATGTGCTGTCTGTTCTTTTGGTTCTTTCCAGGCTATTTTCTGGAAGCTCTCAGTTTCCATGCTCAATCTTCTCAAGTATCTTTCCTAACAATGGTAATTTAGGCTGGGAGAAGCCTTGCAATTCCTCCACTGGGTAGATACAGTTCTCACCAGCTGCTGTTTTAAATGTCAGCCCACCCCCTTTGCATAAAGCAATGCTTTCCTCCCTCCCCCAGCTGGTATCATACAACCTATGCTGGTTTGAGAACTACTTTATTCAACAATCAGTGGGGAACATCGAGGCATAGGTATTGAGTTAAGTACATCATTTAATGAACTGTGGTGGATTCCATTCCCTGCAAAGTTGTCAGAAATGCAGATTCTCAGGCTTTGTGACAGGTTCAATCCTTCAGTGTCTACATTTTGGTTCCTAGGACATTTATATATACATGAAGTTTTGAGATACACTAGAGTATGACCTTTCTATGACTTTAATAAGAACCAAATAGCATTTTTTTCAGTTGTAAAAACTATAAGACAATTATGGACATTTATATAGCTATTTGTGCTGTGAAAGAGCCAGTTTTACTCCTTAAATGTGACTCAGATGTCAAAACACAAAATGCTTTGTGAGAATAAGGATATCTTCAAGGACTGTGCTACACCTTGGCTGAAGAAAATCATAGAATATGAATTTCACATTATAATTTTATGGGAAGTTAAAATAGCAATTTGGTGTTTGTAAAAATGATAAAAATCTTATTTTGTCTTTTCAAATAGAATGATTTTAAGATATATGTATATAAATACATATGTCTAAAATGCCTTTTGCTTTTGACTTATTAAAAGCATAGTTACCTTGGTATTTATCCAAAAGAACTCAAATCAGCATACTACCATAATATATGCACACCAATTTTATAACAGTGCAATTCACAAGAGCCAAGTATGGAACTAGCCCAGGTGCCCATCAATAGAAGAATGGGTAAAGAAAATATAGTAGATATACAAAATGGAGTTTTTACTCAACCATAAAGAAAAATGAAATTATGTTATTTACTGCTGTTAAATGGATGGAACTGAAGAACATTATGCTAAGTGAAATAAGCCAGACTCAGAAAGTCAAGGGTTAAAATGTTTCCTTTCACATGTGGAAGTCAGAGAGAGAGGGGGGCAGGTCAGGGGAAGAGCAGGAGAGAGTGAGAGAGAGTGAGAGAAATAGTAAAAGGAGGATCTCATGAAAATAGAAGGGAGACCCATAGAGTAGAGAAAGGATATCAAGTGGGAGGAAGGAGGTGAGGGTATGGGGAAGTCCTGAGGAAATAAATCTGCTAAATTATGTTACGTCCATGTATGAATATACCTCAATGAATCCCATATACATATACATATATATGTACATATATAATTATAAGGCACTAGTTGAAATAATAAAAAAAATAGAAGGGAGGTCAGTAGAGTAAGTGGCCCCGGGGAAGGAGGTGGAGAGGAAAAGGGAAGGGACTAGGGGATGAGATTGATTAAATTATGCTATGTGTAGGTATGTATATGGCAGCAGAAAATAAGAAGAGAGACAAATAATTCCCACTACTATGTATAATGCACCCAAATTTTTAAAACAAAAATATCCAAAACAAAACAAAGCAAGAACATAATTACTCTAATTGGAGTCTTTGAAGAGTGACTACTGTGACTCATAGTAAGGATGGAATATACTTAACGGTCTAGGTCAAACTGAAAGCTGTGATACGGTTTAATCTGGAATCCCAAGTAAATATAGGAAAAATAAAACTGTACTCCTGGTGCTCATGTTGCAGGAGCCTATAGTGAGCAAATTGCTTTTTCATTGAAAACAAATCAAAGATTAACTTCCCAACATTACTTCTAATTTGTTTCTTTTTTAGAGTTCTTGGAAACTGTTGATTTAACTAGTGAGTTATTTGCTGTGCAGGAATAGCTGTGAGAAAATACCATTTTTTAAAACCCCTCCACTGAAAAGTCATCTAGCCCATTTTTTTTTCTGCTCACATTTGCAGAGTTTCAGCTTCCCAGCTGGCAAAAGCATTAAGGCTGAGTATGTTTCCAATTAGAAGCAAGATTTTCCTGATGCACGGTCCAAGGTTACACAGTGGTCCACAGAGGATTTGTGGAGACCTTTTCCTCTTTGTCTTCTTATTTTCTGCTGCTGTTACACAGAGAGTTTGCAGAACTTTGGCTGCTGAACAAGATGTAAAAATTTCTGAAAAATTAGTTCATTAGGAAGTAGCAATTGCATCTGAGCAAAGAGAATGCACCATTTCAGATGTGTTTCCTTGGAAATAACTTTCAGGAAGTCAGAGAGTTAAAATCCAGAAGGGCATTGTTTCACAAATGGAAGCTGTTTGTACATGTGCCAGTGGGAATTGTTTTAGAATGTTCATTTTAGGACAGAACAGAATGAAATAACATACTCTAAAATATTTCACTGAGTAATGCACTTACATGTTTTCCAAAGTTTTGAAGGGAGGAGAGAAAAGCCAAAGTAAAGGTGAAAAGTGGCCCCTCAGCCACTTTTATAACACTTCATTTATAACATAAATTCCTCCTGAAAGGTTATGAGGATTGAAAAATATATTCTAATATTGCACACAGGTATTACAAAAAGGTAGTCACCTTACACTTTGCCATCAGTCTATCAGACATATTCTTGAAAAAATTATTCTGTTTTTATGTTATGACATATTGCATATCACTTTAAAATAAAGACCTGAGGCTTGCTATGAAAGCTCTTCTTACATCCTACAAGTTATCAAGAAGTAGTTGATACAGGCTGAGAATTCCTAATCCAAAACTTCATTCTCCAAAATCTGAAGCGTTTTGAGCACCAGCAGGACACCACAAGTGGAAAATTCCACACTGGACTTCTGCAAGGTGCAACTAAAGATATTATTATATGAAGTTCCCATCCAGCAAGATATATAAGGCATACATGAAACAAATGAATTTTATCTTTAGACTTAGGTCCTATCTCCAGGATATCTCATTATGTATATGCAAATATCCCCAAATTCAAAAATTCTCCAATCCAAAATTCTTCTGGTCCCAAGCATTTCCAGAAATGGAGGCCCAATCCCTACTGCACATATCAAAGGCACTTAACCTGAAATTAAAAAGAAACATAGCTAGAAGGAGATAAGTATATTTACAAAATTCAATACCAAGGACATTTTCATAAATCACAATGTAAACAGTAGTAATTACTAGTTGTTTTCTATATGTACATGTCATGCAGGTCAAATAAGAAGTCTATCCACTTACACGATAAAGACATTATTTGGTAATATTCACAAAGACCAATTAATAATGGCATTTGTTGAAATAAAAAGAACAAGTTTTCAGAAATATTTCAATGTCTGTCTCAGTATTCAAGTTTAGATTTAGCAGAATCTGTATTTGTATCTAAGTTCTTTGTGATTCTAAAGTATTACTTACATGAAGAAATAGTTGGAAATCTGAGCTACATGTGGACTTACAGGGGGACCCTCCCACTCTCTAGAATGTGGTCCTCTGTTCAATATCCATGTGTGTGTACCTCATACATACCACAAATGGAATACTGATGGGCATTAGGTTTTTTTTTATTGCTAATTGAACAGACTCAAAGTGGAACTCATTGGAATGAGAATCTAGACATTTTAGAAGATGCTTGCTTCATGTTGTCATTGCAAAATCAGTTATTATTAAAATGGCCTTCCCAATGGGAGGGGGGTTCTTGCTTTCTGGTCCCAGCCTCCACTCTCCTTTCAACTTGATTGTTACCTGTCTTCCAGCTGCTGTTCCACTTCCATTTTTGTCCCCTTGCAATCCATCTTCATGTGACAGCCAGAATATTGTGTTTTTTGAAGTTCACCAGCATTTTTTAATCATAGTAAAATATTATTAACATAAAATTTACTGTTTTAACCATCTTAGAGGTACACGTCAGTGGCAGTGAGTACTTTCATATTGTTGCACTCCCATCACTATTATCCATTTTCAGAAATTTCCCATCTTCCAGACTGAAACTCTGATCACTAAATAGTTAATTCTCTATTTCTTTCTCCCACCCCTGCACCTCTGTAAACACCATTCCACTTTACTACTGTGTATCTCTGAATTTGAACACACTGGATACCTCATGTAGGTGGAAACTTACTATATACTTGGTTTTTTTGTGTGTGTCTGGCTTATTTCACTTAGCATAATGTCCTCAGGATTTATCCATGGTGTAGCATGCATCAAGATTTCCTTCCTTTTCAACACTGAATAATATTCCATTGTATGTAGAGACAACATTTTGTTTCTTTGTTCATCCATCAATGGACATGTAGGGTTGCTTCCATCCCTGGGCTGCTGTTGGGTGTGAAAATATCTCTTTGAGATACTGCTTTGGATTCTATTAGATAAATGCAGAGAAGTGGGACTGCTGGATCATATGGTAATACTATTTTTAATATTTTGAGGAACTGTCATACTGTTTTCCACAGCAGCTGTAGCGTTTCACATTCTCACCAGCAGTACACCAGGATTTCAGCTTCTCTGCATCCTTGCCAACATGTGCTACTTTTTTTTTTTAATAATAGCTATTCCACTGGGTAAGCAAAGTAATATTTTAAAAACACAAATTTAAAAATGTGTCTTCCTGCTTGAAACTCTCCATGGTTTTTCATTACTCCTTCCAACAGCCATCAAACCTGTTCACATCTGATCCCTGTTTGGTTTTATTTGCCCATTTGGGGCCTCTCCCTTGCCTAGCCCCTGATATCTTTTGACTTCCTAGGACACTCTGTACTCTATTACATTCCAAGACTTTTGTATTTGTTCTTTTCTGTGCCAGGACTGTCCTCTTCCTTCACTTTGCATGGATGGTTGCTTATGCCCTTTTGGGTCATATGACAGTTACTAAAGACCCCTTGTAAGGATACCTCCCCATCCCTTTTGTTATTCTCTGAATCTTGTTCATTTTCTCTGTAGCATCTACCTATAATGAGTTCATTTCTTCCTTGCTTCCTGCTTGCTTTCAACAGAATATAAACTTAATGGAGGGCAAAACCAGTTGCCTTCTCATAGCCAGGTAGGATTGTAATAAATGCTCAATGATTTTGGAATTAAGTCACATGAGTTAGTAACCAAATTGCAAAAAGGTCATGGAAATCCACTATGTATTGGAAACTTTTCCCTCTAAAAATAGAACCTGTTCAATTTCTTTGATTTATCAAAAGAAAAGCATTTCAGAGAATAAATTTGTTGCCTAAAATCTTGTAAACTTTTTTCTTTTAATATATGTGTGTTTAGTATTAAGTAAACTACATAGTTGAATATTTATATTGCTAGACTCAAAATTGCTAAACAATTGTAGCAAGATTGGCTTCTTCCTAAAACTAAGCTGTTAAAATTATTTCTATTTTTAAAAGTTATATATTAAAAGGTAACAAAGCACAATACCATTTAATTCAAGCATTTTTACGCCACCAAGTAAAGGATTAAGTTATCACTTTTTTAGTTTTCTTGCAGTGCTGGTGCTGGGGATTGAACCCAGGACCTAGCTAGCATATACTAGGCAGGTGCTCTACCTCTGAGCTCCACCCCAAACCCCTAGGCTATCACTTTTATCTGAAATCAAGCCTATTTTATCCCAGTGTTCTACAATAACTATGAAAACATCAAATAATTTACCGAAGAAATGTTTTTAAAGCAGTTTTAAGAGTATGTGGGAGGGAAACTGAGAAGTTTTAATCTTTACTCATTTTAATTTCATATTACTCATCTTGGGGTGGGAGGCTAGGAATACCAGTTTCAGTTATAGAGTTTACACATTAAAAGAGTAAATGAATTGCCTGGGATTCATTGAGTAAAAATGTTTCCTATACTGACAATTTGAAAACTCTCTCTCTGAACATTTACATACCAGCATCTAGATGTGAAGATTTTATTAATCCTGCTTAATGTTTAGGAGTCCTTTAGTCTGGAAACTTCTCCCTTCTCACTGCTATCATGTATTTTATCCTCTTCTTTGACTTCTTTTGACAGTTCATTTCACTTTTTTTCCACACATTTTCTTTTTTTAAACCTGTCTTTTCTGTTATTTGTTACACATCGTTTTAAACAGACATCCCCTATTATTTCTAAATCAGTTGTTCTCAGATTTCAGCATGAATTAGAATCATGGATGGGGAACTTGCTAGAAAATTGTTGGGTTTCACCCTCAGAGTTTCTGATTCAGTAGTTCCTGGGGTATAGTCCAAAACATTGAGTTTCTAACAAGTTCTCTGGTGATTTTGATGCTACTGGGATGTGGACCACAAGTATGGCTAAGGATCTATACCACATGTCTAACTAACTCCCAGGTGATGTTGAAGCTACTGGTCTTTGGGCCATCCTCTGAGTAGCAAGAATCTAGAACAGTGATTCCCAAATTCTGAATCTTGGACCAATAGCATCAAAATTACCTGAGAATTTTTAATTATAAATGCAATTCCTTAAACCCCATCTAAAACCTACTAAATTAGAATCTGCATTTTCACAAGATTATCAGGTGGCCAGTAAGTAAAATCAAGTTGAGAACCCCTGTTCTAGATCACATGGTTGCCATTATGCTGATTTTATTGTATAGCCCCTTGATTAAATTCATGTTTTAGATAATATTTTATACATTATTTAAAGACCTTTAATGACTTTTAAAAATCGTAATCTTGATTATGAATATATTTTCTCAAAATATTCTGAAGTTTCTTATTATGAACTTGAATTTTTTTTGTCTCTTAAATTATTTATGCTCCTTCCAGTTTTCCTTGTTCAGATTGTTAATCTTGTTTCTTGTATTTGTTATCTCTCCTGTGGTAACAAGTGATCCCAGAAATTGCTATGGATCATAAGAACAAAAGTGTGTTTCTTGTTTATCTTCTATGTTGATTGAAGTTCAAGGATGGTTCTACTCTTCTCCTCGTGTCATTTATCCTAGGAGACTGAAGGAGGAATCTTAATATGGACAATTCCTTTCTTTAGGCTGAAGAAAAAGAGAAAGAGGGTTGACAGAAACACACACGAGCTCTTAGGAATTGTACTTGGTTATGGGGCTTATCACATCTGTTCACATGCTATGCCAAAGCAAGTTGTAAGGGTAAGCCCAATGTCAAGAACATAGGAAGCACATCTTTTTGCAGGAGGTACAAGTCACAGGTCCATGACATATGTTACAGGGAGGGGAATCCTGTTACAGGAAGGGGAAGTAAATAATGTCCTTCAGTTATATTATATGATGTTGGTCTTCTTCAAAGACCTGAATATATATAACCAACCTATATTGGAATGAATTTCCTCCGAAGTGGTACATATCTGTTTTTCTTGCAGACTTCTCCCTAGAATACCTAGAATGAGAGGAATACTATTTATTGCTATGAGAAGGAGTGGTGTGTTTCCATCGGCTGAATTCTCTGTACACTGCCTGTGTATGAAGCAGGCAGGTGCCTCTTGCTAACAACTCCTGGGGTGGTTTATGCTCGTTATTCCCGCAGGATTGTCTCATTAGAAGGAAGCATATGGGAGGTAGAGTAGAAGGAGAAGGAAGCATCCTTAGACCAAAGGATATTGGTCTAAAAGCTTGTAACATGCTTGAACTTTGTTGCAATCAAATTCCACCGTGGAAGTAGTGGTGTGGGTGTTATAGAGGGTCCTTCAGCCCAGGTTTGGGGTTTAGGTATTTTCTCCAGCACTGTAGGAAGCCAGTGGAGGATTCTAAACAGGGAAGCATCAGAATCTGATGAAAAAACCTCTTCCTCTTGGAAATGATGAACAATTTAATAAAAAAGAATATTTGTTATATACATCATTTGTTATGAAGAATGTTAAAATGGGAGCACTTAGAGGCTATTTTGACCCAATCTAAGGAATTTTTTAAATCAATCAGGGTCCAATCATCTGACTAAAGTTATACTAGTTATTTAAACAAAGGGAATCAAATATAAAGAATTGTTGTCTATTCCCAGCACTAAAAAAAAAAAAAAAAATGTTAGGCACTTGTGGAGTTGTCAGCTGGTGAGTGAAGGGTGAAGAGGAAATACTGGGGTGTTATGGAAACAGCAGCCATGGGAAGCAGCTCCAGGGCTCAAGCTTGGGAGCAGAGAAAAAGTTGAGATTGTTGACACTTAGAAGCTTACAGGAGGGACCCATTAATCTGAGACCCAGAACTCTGAGGAGGGACCTGCATGGCTGATGATGTTACCAAGCCTTAAATTTCTCTGGGGGGCCTCTCTGGTGTATTTCCTGCCACACCCCTCAGGATTAACCACTGTCCTGACTTGATTCCCATGAATTTCTTAAGGTTTTACCACACATGTATGTAGCCAAACATTATGTTGTTTAGTATTTTCTGGTTTTAACTACTAAGAATAGTATCTTCTAAATATTTTCTTCTAAAAGTTTCATAGTTTTGGCTCTTCTTTTAGGCACAGGATCCATCTTGGGTTGATTGTTTAAATCTCAGGAGGTTTATCTTTCCCACAGTGGCCCTGCTCTGGGCAGGCTCAGAACAGACACTGAGAACTGGGTAACTGTCAGCAACCATGAAAGAGGGATGCTGACATCCTCTCTGGATGACAGTGGGGACAGCTGACCAGCCCCACCAGCTCCTAATGATGAATGGACAGTGTGTACTCTGGCACTGGCCTGGGTTGACTCTTGTTTTTCTCGGAAGTCTTTCTTTTGAGTGGCTTGTCATGGTTGATTTATATGTCATTTTGGTTAGGCCACAGTAGCCAGATATTTGGTCAAACACTAGATGTTTCAATGAGGGTGTGTTTTATATGAGATTAAGATTTCAATCAGCAGACTTTGAGAAGAGCACATTACCCTCCATAATGGGCATGAGCCTTGGAGATCAGTTGAAGCCTTTCGATAGACAGACCTCCCCTATGGGAGGAAGAATTTTGTCTGAGGCTGCCTTTGACTCCAGGTGCAGTCTCAAATCTTCCCGGGGTCTCCAGCCTGCGGGTTTTGAACCTCCAACCTCCATCATCTCACAAGCCCATTTCTTACAATTCCTCAGTACGTTCAGGTGGTTCTCAATTTACCCAGGTTAATGTCCCAATAAACCCATCATAAGTTGAAAATATCATAAACCAGAAATGCAGGTTATAACCCCAGCATACTAAACATCATAACTTAGCTTGCCAAACACCTCAGCTTCACACAGTATACTGGAGAGTAGGTACTGCCTTTCATCTTGGTAACTGTATGGCTTGATGCTGTTGCCCAGAATCACAGGAGAACCACACTGCATAATACTAGCCGAGGAAACCATCAAAATTCATGACTTAAAGTATACTTTCTACTGAATGCTTGTTGTTTTCACACTGTCATAAAGTCAAAAAACTAAGTTGAAGGCCATCTGAATGCACAGCCCATTGGTCCTGCTTCCCTGGAGAACTCGGGATAATGCCTGGTCTTTTTGTGGAGTTTTGGGAGATGGGAAAGCTTGTCCTTCAAAGCGGTTACTAGGCTCTCTGTTGGGTTCCTTAGGAGGTGGTGTGTCTGACTGGATCAGCAGAGGGGACAGTGGGGTGATATCTGCTGGATGCTTGTCCAGGGTTCTACAATCAAGGAAGAAAGGAGGATGCATACTGGTGAGATTGAAAATGGAAAATGACCTGCCTAGCGGGTCCCGTCCCTTCTCTGAATTCTTTACCTAAAGTAGGAGGAAGCAATAGGTGTTCTTCTGCTATGTGAGACTCAAGCTTTTCAAGGGTTATGTTCCTACAGTGTGCCAGGCTCTGCAGGAACTATGGGATGGAATAATTTTAGCTACTTGAAGAAATGTCCCTTTTTTTGTTCTCTTTATGGACACATACTGCTTTCCCAGCATCTTGATCTTGACTTCAATGGGCGGTTGCTCCCTGTGTGGGGTGGGGGCAGGGCAGGTCCTGGACTCACGAGTGTTTCCTGACAAAGAGACCCAAGCAGTTGTGCTAAGCTCTGCCGTCCTGGGCCCCCTAAGAATGATAGAAATGTCTTCGCCTATTTGTGAATTGCCCTCTCCTTGCATACTTAGATGACAAGCATTAGCAATATTTTTTGCAAGGGTTGTCCAAATCCCTGGGCTTAATAGAAGAATCTGTAAAGTCCACGCTCTGGGGGCTTACCAAGGAGGTGCTTGTCCAGAAAACACATGGCTCTCATCATATGCTCAGGGAGGCTAAGGCTGAGCCAGTTTTGTGGTCTGTGTTCTGGACAATCAGTGGATAAAACAGAAGATCAGAGACTACTAAGTCATCTTTGTGGCTGAACATTGCTATCGACAATCCTTTAAAGTCTTAAGCCATGATTCTTCAAGTCCTTTGTAGAGCTGGAAAGCAAAACCAAAAAACTTTAGGGCATCTTGCATGGAGGAAAAAGTAATTTAAAGCATTTAACTAGGTAAATACTTACTTTTTGATGTTGTAGATTGAAAAAATATTTTCTCCATGGATGTTGACCATACTAACCCCGGCTTTAGAGTTAATGCCTGAAAAGAGAAGATACATTTGTCCAGGGGTAATTCAGACCCCCAAGGCTGTGAATAAAAAAGCAAACTGCAAAAGAAAAGACAGCCTGGATGTGTATCCACACATCTTGATAACTACACTTGATTTATAAATGGCAGTATCAAATCTTTAGAATTTTATAAGTATTCTTCCATGATATAACTCATTTCCTCTCTAAGGGTACTGTTACAGATGGTGTGTGTGCAATATTTTAACAATTTATCCACAGTCATTTAAAGATATACAATAACATTTATGCACATTATAATATTTAGCAAGATGGGAAAAACAAAGCTTGTCTTTAATGATATTCAGAAATACTCCAAGCAGAAAAACCCTGCACATTCTTTTTTTCTATACATTTATAAGTCACTGCAAGAAGATAATTAATTCCCCTGTTAGTAGTATTTTTAAATGAATCATACTCCAGTCAAGGGGGGCTCCAGGCCTCTACTTGTGCTATTTCAGATAAAAGTCTTAAGAGCCCCAGTGAGCTAAGCTTGTCACCCATCCCTCTGGGTGACATTCACAAGGAGAGTCTCCACCTGCATGAGATGTGGCTGGGGTGACTTGCAGGGAGATCAGAGGACACACGCAGCTGATCAAAGGAGGCACATAGTGTATTTCTTCTCTCAGAGATAAAAGTGACTTTATGGGCCACAGTTAAGGGTACGGGGACTTCCTTGAAAGACAGAAATGACTTTGAGTCCTGGAAACCTGGAATCAGGATAGACAGAGGAAACAGGTAATGGTATGAAGACATTGCTTTTCTTTCCTTCCTTTTCCTTCTCTTTTCCCTCCCTCTTTTCTTTCCTTCCCTCTTCTTTCTTTTTTTTTTGTGTGTGTCTCTCTCTCCCCACTTACAGTTTGTAGTTACATTTAAAAATTAAAATACTAATTTATTAACAAATTTAACTTAACCCAATATACCCAAAATATAATCATGTGAATATATGATAAATATAAAAATGACTATTGAGATGCATTTCAGTTTTTGGTGCTGGGGGACTAACCTTTTCACATTGTGTGTATTTCACGGCACACCTCAATTTGGATGAGCCACATTTCCAGTGCTCAGCGGTTCACGTAGCTCATGCCGCTTTCCTGGACAGTTCATGCCTGAGGCAAGAAATGCACAGCATTGGCAATGCTGTGGTTGATCATCGCAGTTTGGGGAGAACTATTTAGGAGGCTCTGATAAGAAACGTTGTTCAGTCCTGGCATATAAGTGCCTTGATCTGTATTGTATCTTTATTTATATCTTTCAGGATATCTCAATCCCACACAGCAATGATTATATCAAGAAAAATTTCCTTCCAGGAGCCCACGGAGGAATTTGCCAGGTCTAGGGTCCCCAAATTCCACTGGATTGAGATGGACACAAGGAAAATGGCTTTCTGAGGTTTCATAGTCTGGCGCACACAGATGGTGTCATCTTCATCTTCTAATGAAGACAGACGGTGTGTCAAGGGGCTTTGAGAGAATCATGCCATGTAGTAGAAATCACTGTCTAAAACCCTAAGAGGCCTAAAGCCACATAAAGGTAGAGGTGGAGTTAACAAAGGATAAAGCACGTGAGTGAGAGGAAATAGAGAAGATGCATGGGACAATATTGCAAGTGGCAAATAAAGCTTTGGGGTGGTCATGCTTTTAAATATGGCCAGTTTGGGACCTAGAAGACCTCCAGATTTCTACCTTCACAGTTCTCCAAACTTAAAATTCTTGATACACTGTTAGGGATTTCTGAGGCTGCAGAGACCAGGAATTTGAGATGTGTGGCTGATTCACCGGCTAGCATGACAATCTCCTGCCCTCTTCCCTAGAGAGCAGCCAGCATGAATTTATGAAGACACTTATCAGGTTAACTTGTTTACAAACAAACAAACAACAACAACAACAAAAAAAACATGCAGAAGAAAAGACAAGTGCTCAGGAAATTTAGCTTCACAAAGAACTCACAGGATGGACCCTGCCAGGTTGCTCTGTCTGGTCCTGTACTTCTTCCTGCAGCCAGCTGGTTCCTCAGATACCCTATGCTGCTTCCACCTGAGGACATTTGCACCTATTTGTAGTTTGATAGTTAAGAGGCTGATCCAGGAACCAGTGAGCTGGGCTCTGCTGCTGCAGGGTGCAGACACACTGCACCTCCATTCTCTTACCTGTGGCAAGGTGATACTATTAGCATCTCTGTTTCCTGGAGTAGTGAGGAAGATTAAATGATGAAGCAAATTAATTAATGTGTATGAATGCTGGAAATAGTGCCTTGTATTGAAAAAGTGAAAAGAGAAAAAAATGGGCTTGTTGCAAATTTGTGTAGCGGCAAAATGTGTTCTGACACGAGGCCATTGTTGATTGATGCTGCTTAGTGAGATCAATCAATGTTTCCTGCAGCAATGTGGATGATTGATGGTGAGGCGAGGCCCTGACTCTGCCTAGGGTACTGTGTGCAATGAGGTATATGCACTGTAGCTTTTTCTAAAACCTAAAACTTCCAACCTGGAACTACCTTTCTCCAAGGGTCTTATATGTGGGATTATGAGTGGGACACCATTCTTCAAAGTTCAGCTTGCCATTCACCTGTGCAGAGTGGCCTTCTGCCCTCCTCCCCAGGCAGCTCCCTCCTTTGGCAAGACCTTTGATTTCCTGACTCTATTTACTTCTCCTCATCAAACTTCCCCCTATCTGAAATTATCTTATTTGACTTCTGGTTTTAATAACCATTTGTTTCCTGACAGGTTCAATAATCACATCTCCAGTGAGGACTTCACTCACCCTTGAACTCCATATTGTCTGTACAAGTGATAACCTGATGTCTCCACTTGGAAGTCCCAAAATGGAACTTCTGAGGCCTCTCTGCTGCTCCTCACATACTTTTCCCATTTCCATGTCAAGGTCAGTGGTGGCTCCAGCCTTTCAGAAACATAGTCTTCCTTGTCTTCCTCTCTCTTCTACCCACATGTATTTCCCATCAAATACTCAAAAGTCCATGGGAGGTCTGACCCCCTCAGGGTACTTCTGCCATTTCTGGTCTAGTGCAAGTCACCTTGGCTTCTTGGCTGGATTCCCAGGCCCTTCCCAGTAGCTTCTGTGGCAGCCTCCTTGGTTCCCTGGCCTCAGCACCTGTGCTATCACAGCTCATCTCCTGCAGACTCACTGGCCGGCCGCTCTCTTTCTCCCCACCTAGTTTTCTCCCTCTGGGCTCACTCTCTCATGTTTTCAAATACTTAACCCAGTAATCATATCCTATTCAGAGGGTCTTACCTGACTGCTCATTAACATTTCAAATTTTTGCCATTCTTATATGTCCTATACCATTCTCTACCTAGTGTCCTCATGACATGTAATGCTTTCTAACTACCCCCTGGACCTCCCTGGATGCATCACACCATACTTTTATGGCCACTGGAAGTCCCCAGGAAGATTACCTGGCACCCACCACATTCCGGAGAGCCACAGAAGGGGGGAGGGTTTGAGTAGCCTGAGAGCAGGCTCCCTGAGCTCTGCCACCATCTTGGCAGACAGCAAGGTGTGTTCCTCCATGGGCAGTGAGGCCCTCTGAAGTAACCACCCTGTTCCCTCATGTCTGCTGAGGCAAAACTGGACACAGTTGTGCTTTTGATGAAGCCATACTCAGCTTGGTAACCATCCCTGTGTGTTTTCTCCTTGGCCCACTTCACCCCACTCCCTTATTCCTGCCATAAGCTCTACTTCAAGTTCTATATTTTAAGGAACCCAGTGTAAATCACAAACATAGATGTGAATTCTTATCCTTGCTCGTTTCTATTTACTCTCCTAGTATATAAACCAAGTCTATGTGTTTCATCCAGTTCTGTGTCCTCAGAGCCTGGAATAATGTCTGGTACATTGAAGGTGTTCAATTAGTTGACTACCCTGATGGTTTAGCTGAATGTTATCTTGTCTGTCCCAATAGAACTTACCTTCTATGAATCAAGGACGTTGCCATCTTTCTCAATATTGTTTCTCCAGCTATTATAATAATTGTGGAATATTTTAGTTTTCCATAGGTATTTTAAAATAAATATATGAATGAAACCAGGAGAAAGCAATACATAGAATGTTATTGAGGGACACATAGTCATTGAAAATTGGAGACATATCCATGGAAGTTTCTATAAATTCCAGAAACCGGGTCAACTCAATCAGAGGGGTTGATTATTATACTTGAATTTATAAGATTATACTTGACTCTATTATACTTGAATATACAAGATTATTATACTTGAATGGGGATGGCTTCATCAGAACTTTCATAAAATCTTCGGTATGTTTTTATACAAACATTTCAAAATTAAATTTCAATGATCTTGGACAAGAGGAACAAGATGTAGCACCTGGTGGCCCATGCACCCTCAAATGCAATGGCCCAGTGTGATTGTACCTGGTGTCCCATCCAAAGTCTACATATCTCGCCTCCATGCACTTGATATGCCTACATCTTCCCAGAACACATGCCCCTTAGAGCATTCTCTTGACATAACCCACCCTGCTTCGCCTGATTCTATGGTGCGCCTTGATATGAGTTTAGTTCATATTAGTTCTACATGAGGGTTTATTTATTTTCCCCTTTTCAACCCATTCAAATCAATAACTTTTTTCAAATTGAGATCCTATGTGCCAGGTACTGTTAGGCTTTTGTGATGTCTGTCAGTCAGGGCACCCATAGAAAACAAAAGGCACAATTGAACTGAGATAATTCAAGGAGAGTTTACAAATCAGGGGACTGCTTATAAAGGTGTGGGGGACTATGAAGTCTCGTGGGCTGATGCAGTGGCTGGAACCAGTAGTCAGCCCTCCCCTGAATGCTCTTCCCAGGCCAAGACTACCACCAATCAGGATATTTCAAAGTTATAACTCCGGCTGACATTGTTGATAAAATTTGCTTTACTTTCTACTACGGCAAATGGGATACTTATGTAATGACCTTGAAGGTCAAGTCTGCATATAAAATCACGGACCATGGTACCAGAGCCAGGTGATGAGGGACAGTGCTGACTCCTCTTCCTCTTCATCATTTCCCCAGTTCTCTATACAAAACGCTTCGCAATCTCCTGGACAGACACCCTAGCCTAGGCATCCAAACTCTGTCCACAGTTCCACAAATAACTTCCCCTTGGTCACCTTTGGTCTGGGAGTGGGCATACCAGTGCCACAACCCTCTGCTCACCCTGGACAGAACAGGACAAGACCTGCACAGACCCAGGAAGCTGGCTTGGATCAATTTGGGTGGACAATTCAGGGTTCTAGGTACCAGTACATTCTATAAGAGGGGAGCTTAGGTAAGCTTGGTTAGGGGCTCACGTGCTGGAGCTGAGGGTTACCTTGATAGTCACAGCAGCAGAGCTGCCCTGCTCTGTGAAGAGATGGCCTGTGAGTGGTGTTGCCTTTGAGCAGGAGTGACCTCTTTCTAGAGACAAGTCATCTGCAGATAACTTTGCAAGAAGGGAACTAAGGGCCCCAACCTCCCTCTGACCCCAGAGTTTCACTGGCTGGGAGCTCTGGTGATGGGCCTCCCAAGGCCAGAGAGAAGGAAGCACAGAGTGAGACTGGAGGAGCAAAGCCAGGGTACCAGGTACAGGATTCCTCAGGGAGCAAACAGACCCTGTCCCTGACCTCACCCACAGTGAGTGCTTTCACCAGCACAGAAAAGAAGCCTGGGAGGTGCCCATGGTCTGACTGTGACTGGGCCTTAGGGAAAGCCCCAAGAGGATCCTGTAATCTGCCCATCCTTTGACCTCTATGCCTTGCAATAACTGAGCTTTCCAAGTTCCTGGATAAAGAGAGAGAGGCAGAAGGAGCCATCTACAGTTGTTAATGGATGTTGTCATTTAGTAAGGTCCCGGAAACAGGGATTTATAGGACTGGTGTTATCATTCATTTCCCAAACCTTTGTTACCACTGAGATTCTGTTTGTGTTTGAGCTTTCCAATGTGACATTTAAAGTGTCTCTTACCTGGTCTCTGTAAGATTTTTCTTTTGGTCACTGGAAGCAGTCTCATTTATAGAAGGCTAAGGTGAGGAGAGCAAGAAACTTGTCTTGAGTGACAAAAACTCAGTACAGTAACCAAGACAAATGAAATTTTTTATGTAGTATTAAAAAAAAAGTCAAAATGAATGGAAAAAATACATGATAGCAATAGCAAAATTTTAAATAAAGACATTTTCAGTATACCAGAGTTAAAACAGCAGAACGTTTATGTTGCCATTAACAGTAAAACTCATATAGATTTCTTGTAATCAGAGACAAAAGAAGGGCATGTAGTGAAAAACACCAGCCAAGGTTGTGGTAACTATTTATGGTGGGCTTAACTGAGCAGCCTCAGTTGGAACAGCTGGCCTGGGGCTCTGCTTTGGGGGATGATTCTGCAATGGGTTCGTTCTGCCATCTAGTGGTCATATTGCGATACAAGCCATTCTCTATTCCGGAGTCTCTTTTGAGGGGAAAGGAGATTAAACATGAAAAGATACAGGGCAAGGAAATAAACAATTATTAAAAATTCTCCTGGCCAAAAAAGTTTTGGAGTTATGCACAAATCCAACTAATTGTTTTATATTTAATGTTTCCCTTCATTAAATGTGAATTGGACTCCTATGTTCAAGGAACTGTGCCGGATGCTGTGTATGGAATGGTGAATAAGCGTGATAAGGCCTCTGTCTCCACAGAGCTTTAAGAGAGCCTGGGCAGGAGGGACTATACAATTCTCATACCATCCCATTTTGTTACACAACAATCAAGAACCCTGGAGAGAGCTGGAAAGAGAAAGTGATTTGTAAAAGTCATTTCTTTGGTGACAGATCACAGACATAGGGGCCACTTGTGTACATTTTCCATTGATACTGTCGTCTTTCTCACCTGAGAGAAAAATTGTCCTTACAGTGCTGATACAAGTGTCTTGAAGCCAATCCTCTTAATATTGGCTCTGGAGGAAACATTTAGGGCATATTTCAGATATGGGTTAGGGAAGGAATTCCACTGCCCTCTGTCAGGACTGACTTCTGTCTGACTTAAATCAATTGATCCTGCCAAGAAATTCCATGAGTGCTGAATATGAGGATGATACCCAATTTAAGAGTCATCTTTGTTTTACCTGATTTTTAAACTAACACGGTGGGGGAGGGGGGAGGGGAGCAATGACTTACCCCTTGTACTTGGCCAACAACTGTCTCATTCTCTTCCTTTTAAACTGAACTGTTTCCTACTCTGAATCTCAAAAAGACCAAGGCATCAGGGATGTCACTAATCCCTCCTCCTGCTGATCTCTTACAGCTTCATTTTTCTACATGCAGGGCACTGGATGCTCAACAACAATACTGCTTATGTTGATAAAAACAGCAAAATTGGATGAGGCACAAAGTGGCATATATATTTAATATGTACTGCATCCAGTTTATTATGAATAATATCAAATATGTATTTGGTTTCCAGTGAGCCCCAAAATATCCATTACCCAATTTATGAAAATTTTAGCATTGCTCATTTAGTAAGATTCTATGATATTTAATTCATTTTGCTTGTTTTTTTCCTTTTTTAAACTAAAGATTTAAACAAATCCCAGATATTTCATTTTTATAAACATTATTAGGAACTCCTTAAAAAACTGGAGACATACACCCCCACCCCCACACACATATTGGGGCAGGGGTGGCTCACATGTTTATGAAAACTGACAAGTTCTAAGATCTGGCAAGGTAGGAACCCAGGGAGTTGATGTGTAGTTCCATTCTGAAAGCATGCAGGTTCAACATATAGATGAGATGATTTTTTTTCAATTCAAGTCTGAAGGCAGGAAAAGAACAATGTTCTAACTTGAGCAGTTAGGCAGGTGGGTTTCCCTGCTACTAGCTGAGGCTCAAGTATTCACCTGATTGGGTAGGGCCCAATGGAAGGAGGGAAAGTGGTTTTACTTGGTCTACAATATGAGTTAATTTCATTAAAAAAAAAATCCACCCCTATAGACACACCCAGAATAATGTGTGACCTAATATCTGGGCATCCTATGGACTAGTTAGATTGGGACTATCACAGAGGTGACAGCCAAATTCTCCATGTACAGGTGTTTCCCTGTAGGGATGAGTGAGGACTCTGTGGGGTGGCTGTGTGACTATCTACCTCTGCAAAAATGTTTTCCCAATGCAGCTGTAGATTTTTGAACTGCTAAAAGGTGCTAGAAACTGTGTAAGATAATTAAAAAGATGGTGGTAATTTCCTTTGATGTCAAGAACCTCCTACAAAGCTGAGTTCAAGGTCAAGGTGCAGATGAAAAAGCTAAAGGTCAGAAGTGTATATGGAACTGATGGGGAGTGACAGTCTAGTGCCAGGCATGAGCAGGTCTCTCTGGACTGGTAGCACATGCTCAGGTAAATCCAGAGCCAGGAAAACATTAGGGGAATTCTTAATTTTCTCATCTGGTTTTCAGTAAAGGGAAGGAAACCAGGGCATCCTAAGGAGAAGGTAGGATCAGGTGGTTACCAGCCTTAGCGGGAGCTCTATATTATAGGTGCAGATCTCTTTTTAGCTTGGAAAACTCTGGGACAGTCCCTGGAGAGAGGGACATCTAGTTTTATGGTGAGAGCATGGCAAAGCTGGGTCCTGGGCTTCTGCCCTCTATGTGGAGACTGGAGGGTGGTGCAGATCATGTGGCAGGGACACAGGGGCCAGGTACCACTTCTCATCCTGTTCAAATTGCTCATCAGGTCCCGAGTGGACCAACAGTGTAAGCTTGCCTTTGCTGAGGAAAGAACTCCTCTTTATAACAGAAAGAACCTCCCCCCGGTTTTCTTCCTTCCAAATAAAGCTTTGCTGTTGTTATTTTTTTTAAGACATCACATAAGATCTTTAATCGATGTCACACATACATCACTTTATGATCTTCCAAATGCTTACTTCATCTTAGATGTTTATGTATCCCTTTTCTTTCTAGTGACCTCACTTCTACTACTATGTCCCCTAACTGTGTTACATTTTATAGCATTTTAATGATACCTTTAAAGGAGAAATCCCACCCGCTTTCATTTTATTCTTGCAGTAATACAAACATATTGTTGCAATTTATTTTCTGTAAGCTAAGACAAAGGAAAGCAAAATAACTCACTGAAAATTCCACAGCACCAGCTCCATTTCCTAAACACTGGCCCTCTGAGAGGGATTGTTGAGTAGAGGACGGGAGCCACAGCAGTGTTACTGGGGGCATCTTCATACTTCATTGCTGCAGCTTCACAGACTAGTGCCCCTTACTTAGGGGGAGGAGGACTCAGTTATCTAAACAGTGTCTATTTCATGTAGACACTTTGACAAATTTGTTTACCCTTCTCTCCTTAAAAAATAAAAATCCCAAAGTCCTTGCTCTGTCCTTCCCTATTTCTTGCTCTAAAAGGTATCAATTTGGGAAGTCCTGGAAATAGAATCAGTGGGAAGAGCTATTCCAGGCTAACTGGTACATAAGCTCTGATGCATGAGGTGTTCAAGCCAATTTACATAAGACTTTACTTGGGACTGAATTAAAATTATCAAAATAAGTTATATTTAATATAATGTAAAAATGATGACAACTGCACATAAGTTTTAGAATAAAGAAGAAGGAATAGATCCATCTCCATCAGATGCCTTTGAGTATGGAAAGATATGTTGTTAGTCAGCTTTCCACTGCTGTGACAGAATACCTGAGAAAAATAACTTAAAGGAGAAAAAAGTTGTTTTGGCTCACAGTTTCAGAGGTTTTAGTCCATGGTCAGTTGGTCCCATCAGTGTGGGCCTGTGGTGAGGCAGAACACTATGGTGGACAGCATGTGGCAGAGCAGAGCTGCTCATCTCATGGCATCTAAGAAGGAGGGAGGGAGAGAGGAAAGAGAGGGCCAGGGATACCTTTTTAGGTATGGCCCCATGGACCCACTTCCTCCAACTGCAAACCATCTCTAAGTTTCCACCACCTCCCAACCTGTCACCATTTGGGGACCAAACTTTTAACACATGAGCTATGGGCGAAGACATTCCAGATTCATACTAAAACAGTGTTTATGATAACTTTGGATAATAGTTTATTCACCTTCACTTGTCAGAAATTTTTTAGTATTTAAAAAATTAAACAATTGTATTAAATCTTCACATACTATTTACAAACTTCCTTTTAAAAATAAACTCCCCCCACCATTTCAATAATATTCATCTACTTAAGCACTCTAAGCAATTAAAAACATAACTTTAATGGTATTATTATTAAAGGCTGGGCATGGTGGAACACACCTGTAATCCCAATGACTTGGGAGGCTGAAGCAGGAGAATTGCAAATTTGAGGTGAGCTTCAGCAACAGTAAGGCCCTAAGCAACCGAGTGAGACCCTATCTCAAAATAAAAAATAAAATAGGGCTGGGGAAGTAGCTCAGTGGTAAAGCATAACTGGGTTAACTACCTGGTATCCACCTCCCAGTAGTACATTAAAAATTTTAAAATCAGACAAAAACATAACCTTTCAGGTTTACAAAACTGCTCAACATAGGACTAGAACAATGGAAGTGGGGTATGGTGGTGCGTGTCTGTAAACTCAGTGACTTACTTGGGCCTGAGGCAGGAGGATGGCAAGTTCGAGGCCAGCTTCAGCAACTTGTGAATCTGTGTCTCATAATTTTAAAAGGAGGCTGGAGATGTTGTTCAGTGGAAGAATGCCTCTGGGTTCAATCCCCAGTTAAAAACAAAGACAGTGGAATGCAATGGTCATCATTACCCTAATATATGTATGAAGACACAAAGGATGTGACATTTTGTGTACAGCCAGAAATATAAAAAATTGTGCTCTATATGTGTAATATGAATTGTAAAGCATTCTGTTGTCATATATAACAAATTAAAATTAAAGAGAGGAAAGAAAAAAGATAATATAAACAAAAATGTCAATAAAAGATCAATAGTTAAAAAACAAAACAAAACAAAGCAAAATCCAAAAAAGCATTTAAAGCAATTGAGATGGATACTTCCTTATCTTTGCTTTTACAGCAGAATTTGTCCTCATTTGTTTCCAAGGCCTTCTTTCTAAGATTTCAGGTCTCAATGATATTAGTAGAACCAACCATTAAAAAAAGAAAGAAAGAAAAGAAAAAAGAACGATGTAGCTTCAGGCTGCAGAAGTTGCAAGGTCTAGGCCCAGAGTCCTTGGGTGTGGGCTGGCTGGTGCAGCCCAGGAGCTCCAGACCTGCACACTGATCATCGAGTCTTTCAGGCATGTTTTCAGTCCTGGTCTCTCAGGTAGATATTGATTTTTTGAGACTTGGTGTCCTCTCAGCCTCTCATAGTTGAGCACAACCATTGTCCTACCATTATGATTCACTGACCCATTAGAAACTTTTCTCTGTGTGTTCTGATTTAGTGCTTTGAACAATGATTTGTGGGTTATCTAAAGGTTTTAACTTTGGGAGATAAGAAAGTTGGTCTGATTAATGAACTCTTCTGTCCATCTTTCTGTTTTATCTTTCTTCAATGCATTGTTGAAACTTCTTCTAAGTTTGTTATTTTGTGTGACTGTCAGAGGTGGTTCAATGCAGGCCCCCCCTGATTATTATGTAAGCCCAGGATATTGATCAGATCCTCCAGTTCTGGGGAGGTATGAAGTGTCCCCCAAAAGCTCATTGTGAGACAATACAAGAATTCTTAGAAGTGAATAATTAAATGAAGAGAGCTGTGACACTAATGTAGATTAACTGGGCCATAACTATAGACAGGGAGGCTGTGACTGAGGAAGTAGATCACTGAGGGTGTGTCTTTGGGGTTTATTTTTTGTCCTTGGTGAGTGGAGCTCCTCTGTGCTTCCTGGTTGCCATGTCCTGAGTTGTTGTCCTGTCACACCCTCTGACCATGATGTTCTGTCTCACCTTGGGCCCAAGCCATGGAGTCAGCCAACCATGGACTGAACCTCTGCATCTGTGAGCCCAAATAAACATTAACTCCTTCAGGTTGTTCTTGTCAGTTCTTTTGGTCACAGCAATGAAAAGCTAAATCAAATTTCTTTTATTTCTGTGTTAGCTCACTCCCAATTGTTTTGTTTACTCTTCTTTCCTATGTACCCATTACATATTACACACATAAATTTAGGTACTAATGCAGCAGCATAGCTTATGTGTGCAAACATACATATCCTTGTACATAGGTACCTTTATATACATAGAGCATAAATACATATCTCTTAATGAAATAACAAGTGATTTAAACATCAATCTTATTTTCATCTTTTTTGTATTACAAGTTTAATTTTGTACTAATTATTTTAACTTTTCACTTTGACTCTGATTTTTGACCTCATGGTCTTTTACAGATCAAACCATTCCAATTAACCATAATACTAAAACTGATTTTATTATTTAATATTTGAATCATCACAAATGCTCAATGAGAACCTTGGAAGTGGATGCTTTGATCTCTCCTCACTGTCCCTGTATTTCACCACATTACCCTTGTTTTCTGGCACCTACAGGATGCTTCCAGCTCCTCCTAGGTATTTTCCTCCAGCCTGTTCACTCTGAGTTCCCCTTCCCTGACCACACTGTGGCAAGGGTTAGTCCCACTCTGTTTGCTCTCTGTCCAGACACCTTCCCAGGAAGAATGTGGAATGGGCTTTTCCTACAATTCCAGCAGATCTCCAAATTTCCTTTTACTGGTCCTGTGAAAGCCTCATATTTTCAAGCCTGGCATTTCCTTCTGCAATTAATTTGCAGTGTTTTAATACTGTATTATTCAACATTTACCATCACAGATCATTGAGGACACTGAGGAACCAAGACTTGACTTTACTTGTGGTATGGACCCAGCCAGGAGGGCTGTTGGAGTGGGGGCCAATTTTTATAAGTTGTCAGATTTATAGTAAACATTGAATGCCATGATGACTATTACTTTTCTAAGCTATCTGGCATCTACAGAAAATCACACAAGTAATGTTTGGGTAACAAAAAGTCCATTATATAAAATACATCTGAGCCAGGCACGGTGGTGTACACCTGTAATCCTGGCGATTTGGGAGGCTGAGGCAGGAGGATTGCAAGTTCCAGGCCAGCTTCAGCATCAATTCCCAGTACCATAAATAAATAAATAGAATCTGGCAGACTAAATTCCAAGACTTTTAACCTAACTCATGATTCAAAATATAAAATTCATAATCAACTCCATTGATCGTGTGGAAGGATTGAGTAGCATCCTTTGGATCTTTGAAACTGGCTGCTGACTCTCTGGCTGTGAAGTTGGGAAGGATCACCGTCTTTCCAGACCTAGTCCACACCTTGGCTTTTTCTGCTGGCATTTACCCTTTCATGGAGGAGGAACCTCTAAACTTTTCCACTTTTTGAAAAACATGACACAACTGAGTAAGATGTCAGCAACAGGAGGATTGGCTTCCTGATATTGGCACAGACCTGATGAGAGTCCTAACACAGAGAATGGTAGTTGTTTGCCTCATAAAAGAGGAGCTGGGAGAAGGATTCCTATGACAGGAAGTAGTGGAAACAGGCAGCGTTAATTAACAATAAGACCAGTGGATGGGCATTTTGGGGTTCACTTTTGAAAGCTCTGATGAACCCTGCTGTGAGTTTGCCTCCCTCTGTCGTGGGCTTTGGGCTTGGGTAATCTGCAGAGAAATGGCTGTACCCCAGACCCCGAGTTCCTCGACAGAACACAGACCCTCTCTGGAGATTATTTCCCATGAGTTGCAGGAAAAGACACAAAGAGGTCTCCTATGGATTTCTCCTGTGCCAACAATCTCCATACTCTATATCCCACTGGTTTTTCCCTAATTGTTACTTATTTAAGATATAAGAAAATGTAATCCGTATGCACCCATATTCCATAAATTTCACTATTAAAAATGTTGTTTTGTAAGAGCCTTTTGAAGTCCAAGAAAACTTTGGAATCATTTTTATGAGACTTTAAAAATCTTTCTTCTTAGGGGCAGGAAGTTATATTTTGCCAAGAATAAATGAATTCAAATAGCAAAGGGATTGGGCTTGACTTGTGCTGCCAAACCCACAGTGTTTCAGTGGCTTCTCAACTGGGCCAAGTGCATTTTCCCAGTTCTGAGAGTCAGGGCTGGTATCTAAAGTTTCAGACTAACATGTTATTACTTATAAATAATTATTTTAGTATGCCAGTTGTTCTTAATGTAAAAAGTTTGGCTTCTTTGTTTTTTTTTTAAACCACTTTGATTCTACAGTCAAGGAAGAGATTATTGATTTTACAAATCAGTCCTTTATTAGGATTTGTTAAAGTTATCTAGAAAAAATATGAATTTTATTACCTCTTTGATATTTCTTGAATGTTCTTTCTTCCTTCCTTCCTATTAATTTAAGATAATATAATGCTTTGTAAATTTCATGACCACATTCTAAAACAGTTTTAGGAGTGTTTCCTGAAAGGAAAATTATGATAAACAACAATCAATGTTGGTAACCATGAAAAATTCATGGAAACTTTAATGAAAACATCAATTATGTCAAAAGAGGGCTCCTCATTCTAAAGAAGTTTTTCTAAATAGAATTAATAGCAAATCCTGATACCATTTTAAGGCAATTTATTGATTTATAAATGACAATATTTAGTCTGTCAGTCTTTTCTCCAGGTGCTGGCCCTTCATCTCTCTTCAGTATAAGGTTTCCCAGTTTTATTTGCTTGTTCTCTTTTCCTGCTACCCCTGAACTGCCACCTTTAATTCCACTTCAGTATTGATTGTTATCAATATTGTGATCATCATCATCATCATTATTTTACTTGACCGCTTCCAAGGCTCTGCATAATTCTGGATATTTCTCTCATAGGCTCAGGCCTGATGGCTTCTGGCTTTCTGTGCCATTCGGTCCTCTTTCACAGTGTGTCAGCCCACACACTGCTCAGGCACTGCCAGTCACCAGATCACTAGCTCCAGGTTTCCTGACTGCCCTGAAGGAAAGGAAGGAGATGGTTCCTTTGGCTCCAGCTAGGGGTGTGTGCAGAAGCCTGGCCTATTCTCTGCAGTACTCTACCAGTCTGTGGTCAGGATGGAAGCCTGCTGCTGGGGATTGGGGCATTGAGTCTGCTTCTGTGGGGTGATCATTTGGGAGACCCACTATGTGCCAGATATTGGAGCCCAGTGCTTTGTAGACAAGACAAATAAAACAGAGGCTGATGGTTATGATGGGGTGCAATAAGAAGAAGCTGCTCAGAGGAGGCAGTAATGAATGGTGCTGCAGAGGGTTGGCAGGGAAGACTTCCCAGAGGAAGAGGTTCTTGCACTGAGGTTGTGAGAGATGGACAAGAGAAGACAAGACCATTCAAAGAAGAGGTAGCCACTAATGCAAAGCCACAGAGTAGGAAACACTGGGAATGTTGTAGACAAAATACAAGTACAGTTGGCTTTCCTTATCAGTAGGTTTTGCTTCTGCAGATACAACCAACAGAGGATGGAAAAAGTTTAAAATCACAAATTCAATGCAGTCTCCATCAAAATACCAATGACACCCATCATAGAACTAGAAAAGTATTTCTAAAACTCATATGGAAGTATGAAGGACTCAGAATAGCCAAAGCAATCTTGAGGAAAAAGAAAAAGCTAGACGCCTCACTATACCTGATTCCAAGACAGAGCCATAGTAATCAAAACTGCATGGGATTGGCATAAAAGTGGACACAAAATAGCCCCCAAATAACCCCTCCATCTACATCCAACAGATTCTTGCCAAAGGTGCAAAACCTTTGGCAAATACTTTGAAGAAAGGAACTTCAATAAATGATGCTGGGAAAACTGGATATACATATATGGAAGAACAAAACTAGTCCCCTCCTTCTTACCCTGTACATACATCGGCTCAAAATGGATCACAGACCTAAACATAAAACCTGAAATTATGAAGCTACTAGAAGAAAACAGAGGAAACACCATAAGACATCAGTATAGGCGATAACATTTTGGATAAGACTCCCCAAAGCACAGGCAATAAAAACAAAAAATAGATAAATGGGACTATATCACAGTATGAAGCTTCTGCATGGGAAAGGAAACAATCAACAGAGTGAAGAAACAACCTACAGAATGGGAGAAAACATTCATCCAACAAACAATTAATATCCAGAGTACAGGGAAGTCAAAATAACCCTAATCAAATAAGAAAAATAGGCAAATGATCCAAATAGACATAGTGTTCGACAGAAGAAATATAAATTGCCAATGGATTTGTGAAAAAATAATCAATAGTATTCCCATCAGGAAAATGCAAATCAAATTCTCAATGAGATATCATCCAACCCAACCTAAAATGGTTATGTCAAAAAGACAAAAACAAAACAAATGCTTGTGAGAATGTGGAAGAAGGGGAAGTCTTATTTATACACTGTTGGTGAGAATGTCAATTAGTTTGGTCATTATAGAAAACAGCATGGAGATTCTTCAAAAAATGAAAACTAGATTTAAGATATGATCTAGCTATCCTACTTCTGGGTGTTCATTCAGAGGAAATAAAATCAGCATATTGAAGAGATTCCTGCACTCCCCTGTTTATTGCAGCGTGATTCACAGTAGCTAAAATTTGGCAATCCAGGTACCCTTCAATAGATGAATGCATTAAGAAAATGTGGTATAGATATACAATAGAATATGATTTAGCCATAAAATCCTGCCATTTGTAGCAAAATGGATATAAATGGAAGACCTTAATTGAAATTATTGGTACATATCTTATTATTATGAGGTACATATCTTATTTTTCATATAGGGGAATTATAAAATATCTATCTGAAAGTAGAATATTGATTACTAGAGATTCAGAGTGATGGGGTAGAGGTAGGAGAGAGGGAGGTTGGGTTAGCAGGTCCTGAGACACAAGGAGAAGGAATAAATTCTAGTGTTCCACAGCACAGTGGGGCAAGTGTAGTTCACAATGTCCTAATATATATTTTTAGGAAGAACTAAAAGAGAGATATCCAAGGCCCAGAACATAAAGAACATAAAGCAATAATAAGGGAATGGAAATGCTAATCACCCTGACCTGATCAGCACAGGCTGTATACCTGTGTTAAAATATCACACTGTACTGCATAAATTTGTACAATAATTGTATGTTCATAAAAAATTTGAAAAACAGAAACAACAACAAATAAGAATACAACAATAAAGATATTACAAATAAAGGGCTGTATAACAACTATCTACATATTGTTTGCATTGTATTCGGTATTTTAAGCAGTCTACAGATGACTTAAAGCTTATGGAAATGTGGGTCAGATGCAAATACTATGCTATTTTGTATAATGAACTTGAGCATTTGTGGATTTTGGAATCCAAAAGGGGTCCTGGAACCAATGCCCCAAGGAACAGAGGGACTGTAAATATGTTTTGAAAGAATTCGGTGACAAAGAGGAGACACAGTGAAAGTCACCCAAAGACTTAAAGTAAAGGAGGGGTATGATTTGACTCCTCTGGTAAGAGGTGTGGTGGTTGGATTGGTGGGAAGGATGAGGAGACAGGGCCTGCAATCAGACAGACTAGAGAGGAGCCTAGACCAGCAGGCAAGGGAATGAAGGGTAAGGACTGAGAGGGGCAGTTTCCATTGTTAGGAATGAGTCCATTCTTTTTATACTTTGCAGTAAGGAAAGGTGAGTACAAGCCCTTTGGAATTAGATGCTAATCCTCATCCAACTCCTCCTTCCCTAGAACACTATATTCTGCACCTTTGTCAAGGGTGCTTATGACCTGATTGTGGGAGAAACATGCACAATGACCCATACATATAAATGAATATATATGTGTGTGTAACATAAAACATACATAGACCTGTGTATCAGAATTCTCCAGAGAAGCAGAACCCAAGGTGTGTGTGTGTGTGTGTGTGTGTGTGTGTGTGTAAGAGAGAGAGAGAGAGAGAGAGAGAGAGATTTAAGGAATTGGCTCCAGAATTCACTCTTGCTGGGGGTAGGTCTCTCTTTTTGTTTGATCAGGTCTCCAACTGATTTGATGAGGCCCACCCATATGATGGAGGGTAATCTGGTTTTATTCAAAGTCTACCGATTTTAACGTAATTCAATCTAAAATTACTTACCCAGACCCATCTAGACTAGTGTTTGACAAAACAACTAGACACCCTAGCTTAACAGTTGATGTAAAATTACCCATCACAAAAACCTTGCTTTACTTTTTTGTGCTCCCCATAAAAGGATGAATTCTAGCAAGTCATGGAATCTGATAATGTGATATATGTGTATTTAGTTCCCGCTATGTACTTGCCAAACTAAGGTGCTTTTTTTCAGGGCTTGCAGTTTAAAATTTGCTTGTATGTATATTATCTTATCTGATCTCAACCATTTTGAGAATTATGGTGATTCTCTAAACTCATTTCACAATGGAAGAAATGAAAACTCAAAGCAGGTTTGGACTTGCCCAGGGGGAAGAGGCCCACTCAGGGTCTTAAGCCAGGGCCTTGGGTTCCCTACCTGGGTCTCCCCTGGCCCTGACTCCGGGCTTTTTGAGGCACTGCCCCAGGTACATGGAAGTGGAGATGACAAAAACACAGTCATCCTCACCTTGAGGACTTTGTGGTCACACTTAGCTGGCTAAATACAATAGGACCTTAATAAAGGCAAGAGCAAAGTTCTCTGAAACTCTGAAGATGGAGGAATTCATTCAATTTGGGGTGGGGAGGGTTCTCACAATAACCACACAGAATTGGAGAATTTGACAGTGCTCTCTCTCTCTCTCTCTCTCTCTCTCTCTCTCTCTCTCTCTCTCTCTCTCTCTCTCTCTCTCTCTCTCTTTTCCAGGCCTGCTCAGACAGCTTCTAATGTTCTTGTCACTCATTTACCTTATTACTTGTTTATGCAGAAGGCAACCAAATTAATGATTAAAATGTTCATCCAAACACTTTGGGAAGAAGGAAGTGGGAAAAGTGGGGAATAAAAAGGGGGACAATATTAAATGAATTTCTTGAATGTTCCATTTTGTTTTAATTGCTTAAAATATAATCTTAAAAACTAGGAAAGAGGCATCCTTTGAAGATAATGTCTGTCCTACAGAAGATGTGTGTGTGTGTGTGTGTGTGTGTGTGTGTGTGTGTGTGCACGCTTTGCCTCTCAGGGATGAAGAAATGACCCAGGATTGTTTGTCCTGGTGAATTATCCTCTGAAATTCAGACACTTGGGATTCATCATCATAATTTTGAGCTCACTTCCAATTTTAAACTTTCATAGCCTAAAAGAATAGAGATGTTTTCCAAAACAATGAGGGAATTATTTGAGCATTTGCTTCTAGCCCAATATTAAATACCTAAACTATATTGATTGGTCAATTGCATTTTTTACCCATACCCTTTTCTTAAGGATTTATCGTGTCCTGTCCATTAACAATGGGAAGGTAGGAATTCTGACACTTTTACTGGTGAAGATGAGACCAAGGCGCCTGGGTAATAGGATACTTGGGGAGTTTCCATGCAGAGCCCATTCCTGAGCCTTTCTGTCAATTGTTCTCATTCTGTTTCAGGGCTGCGTCTACTGACTCCAGCTCCAATTTATTTCTCTTTGTTCTCAACAGTTGTCAATCACTCTTATGCTTACATGGTATTTATTTTGCCTTTGTATCTTCTGGAAGCTTCTGAAATAGCCCTTATTTGTCAGTTTGCCAGTCCTCTTGCCTTTGGAGTTAAGTTTAGTGAATTCACATAGGGAGTTTAATGATGCCCTTCGGAGAAATAAGACCCATGTCCCAGATGAACGTGGTTATATATCTGAGTACAGTGTAAATATAAATGGCATGGTTAGATTTTAATGTATGCTATTTGAACTAAATTTTAGTAATGAGAAATAGGGAGAGGCTCAAATGGTTTGTGATATAGATACCAATTCATATTTTATGATATGTACACCAAACAAGGAAATAACCAAGGTGAATGCCTTATTAGATATGAATTGGGGAAATTAACTTTAATGTGCAAAGTGACCTTTTGTACTGTAATTGCCAACATACTAAACTAGTCTGCATGAGGTCATGTTTTGGCAATTTGCTTATATTCATTTATCTTTTTGATGGGAATAGCAATGGTGGCATTGAAAATTGGTATCTCAAGAAAAACTGTAGAGATACAGTCATTGTATATAATATACTTTATGGTTTTATTTGAAAAAATACATTTTAATATAATATTTTTCTGTAGAAATCTGAGTAAAAATGATTTTTAAAGGATAGCTGGGAAGAGAGACATTTTAGAACTAAAAGTTTGAGGGATTAACAAATCAATGTGAATGCCTATTAATTATAATATAGCAAGTGGAAAACCTTTTATATATAATGATCTATAGAAAAAGAGCTCAAATATTCAGGAAGTCAAAGGACAGAGAAAGGTTTACCTGACAATTGACACCTGATACATATTTTAACCAAGTTAGATGTCCAGAGTTTTTATACTGGTATAATTCACATACAGAAGGGGAGTTTAACTTCTGTTGTGTGTTCTGGAAATTTCAGGGATTGAATGAGAGGCGCCATGGGTGAATTGCTCACAAAATTTTGTGATCAACACTACCCAAAAGTGGACACAAGAGGGCGCCAAGCCCGCAGGAGCTGAACGGAGATTTAATGGACGAAATAAACTCTGGCACTTAAAAATGAAGCCATGTTTATTTTATTCTGAGTAATATATTATGCACCTGCTTGTTTTATTTTTTAGACTGATTTGTGTCAAATGACTTTCCAGAAATGTGACATGTGTACTGGATCCAGGCAGAACTAATCTTTCAATGTAGAAGTGGTACTATTTTGTACAAACTATATTCCCTGATATAATGAAGTTTTACTTTATTGTACTTACTCTACAGAGAATTAAGACAATGTGACAAGTTGGCACATGTCTTTTCAAGCATTTTTGTCTCTGTAAGTCACTAAGGAATGCTCACTGGTTGTGAAACTAACACACACACACAGATCTAATTGTTATGGGCAAAGAGTCGTGAGTCTTTGTTCAGGGGGTTCAAAGGCTAATTTGGGGCTGAGATTTCTGGAAAAGAAACACATAAAATGGTTACTGAAGAAACTTGGGGAAGAAATACAGCATCTTTACTCTGTAAATATTTGGCTTGTATATGAGTTTGCTAGGGCTGCCCTAACAAAATACCACAGACCGGGTGAGTTTCACAGCAGAATTTATTTCCTCAGTTCTGGAGGCTGAAAGTCCAAGACAGAAGTGTTAGCTGGATTGATTTCTCCTGAGGTCTCTCTCCTTGCCTTGCAGAAGGTCACCTTGCCATGTCCTCACATGCTCTTTCCTCTGTGACCACACATTTCTGGAATCTCTTTATGTGTCCAAATTTTTTCCTCACTTATAAAGATACTAAGCAGATTGGATCAAGCCTAAAGGCCTTATTTTAACCTAATCACCTCATTAAAGCCCATATTTCCAAATACAGTCACATTCTGAGGTACTAGGGTTTAGGCCTCCAACATCAGAATTTTGAGGAGACACAATTCCGTCCCCAACATCTTGGTTCCTTGTTTGTAAAATTTTAAAGTGGTAGGGGCAAGGATATCCTTCTGTGTGAGTGTGTTTGTGATCAGCTTTCAGTGAAACAACCACCATGCCTGCACACATCAGATACCCACTATGCCTTTGCTGAGTGAGTGAATTTCTACTTTGAAAGGCCACCCATTTTGCTCTGCTTAAGCTTGCCTGAAACTTCAAATGCGGGACAGGTAGTAATTAACTGCTGAAAGAAAGACATAAATACTTCCTTTTAAACATTGACATTATGTCCATCTGGTGAAAGGAAAGGATAGAGGCAAATAAAGAGAGTTCAGGAAATGCTAAAAATTTCTTTGAGATAATTTCATTGAAAATTAACAAGTTGATTATTATGAAAACAGATTCCAATTTACACATAATGGCCAATCATCTAGCTTTCCTGGCCTTTGATGGAACCCTTCCTACCCAAATCAATCTGCTTTATACCCCTCCTGAGTGGTTATCAAGAGCTTCTCAGGTTAATTTGCCTTTCAGACTTCAACCGCTTAAAGATAATACATTTAACTCAATTATAAGCTTTTGGTCTTGTTCACAGTGCAATTTCTTCTGCCCCAGCAGCCCCGCCCCAATACTTCTCCTTCTGTGCCCACCCCTTATTTGGGTGCAGTAACCGAGTTCTTTATATAATTGGGCAACTTGCATGGATTTCCAAGGATTTCCAAAACTTGAGCTGAGAGGCCAGCAGTGGCAGTGAAAACTCGGGGATTCCTGTTTCCAAGAGAGGCTCTGCTATTTAAGGTACAATTTCTGGCCACATGGAGAGGAGGTGAAGTCTCCTGGGTGGACCAGCCAGCTGCAAGTGGGTCAGCTAGTAGCTTCCTGATACACTGCCTTGCCTGAGACCTGGATGTGCTAGCAAGTGGCACAGTTTGTCTGAGATCAAAGGGCCTGGCTGGAGGCACAGAAGGGAGCCAGGGACCCTTAGCTAGGTGGCTACTCATAATAATGTGCCCTCCCTCAAAGCATTTTTCTCCAGCTGTTGGATTTATCTATTGATTTTTTAAAAATCTCCATTTCTTTAATCAGAGACTTGGGCTAGAAGATGAGGCCTTCAATTGTGTTTGGACTTAAAACAAACACTCCATCTTTTCTGTCTCACCTTCAATTTTTCTCCCAGCCTTCAAAAAGACCCTTTCTCTTCCTCTTGTCTGTTGGACGTCCCCTTTTCAGGCTACTGTGATAAAGTTCTTGATACTTTCTTTCTCACAAGACTTTTAAAAAATCCTTCATGTTGGCAGGGAATTAACTCATGAATAAATGGATAATAATAACGGCTGACATTTTTGGAGCGCTGACTATTTGGCAGGCACTAAGCTGAGGGATTTGCTCGCATTATCTCACTTGATCCTCTCAACAGCTTTGTGATAAAGCCCACTTCACAAAGGAAGAACTAAAGCTGGGAGAGAGAGTTAAGTAGCTTGTCCTTGGTCATAGAATTAGGAAGCAGAAATGTTTGACTGTGTAGGACAGAAGAAAGGATATGGGTTTGGAATGAAAGTCCATGACTCTGAAACACACACACAACATAGAAGGTCAAAAAGCTAATTTTTATTACTTAACAGCTTCAAGCAGCCATTGTGTGTCCAGTACCCTAACAAAAGGGCTGAAGCCACAGAATTTGCCTATGGGGAGATTTTTTTAGTCCAGTTCAGGGGTCCCCCAACCTCTGCTACCTACTGGAAGGATCTGGGGATCTGTAAATATATAAATGTGTATAGGAATGCCTACTAGACCCCCTCCAGAGCATCATGCTTAAATGCAGTAGTTCAGTGACTCCTGTTGGGGTGCAAACCAGTAAGGGAGTTTTAAAAGCTCCTCAAGTGATTCTAACGGGCATAGTTTGGAAACCACTGATCTAGCTGCAGAATGAAGCTCTGACATGCTGATTGAGAAGCAGGACAGAGATAAATACATGAGGCATCCTGTAGCAGTTACTATTCCCCCAGGAATTTCCATCAGCCCTTTGCCACCAAAGTCGGGTCAGCGGACCTTTCAATCTGCTCCTTTTTTGCGTCCCTGACTTTGGTCTCGACAGGAGGTTACTCTGATTCACAAAGCCTTGGGGAACAATGGCCGTTTTGGTTCCTTTTTATAAGCACAAGGTTAAAGAAGGAGGTCCAGTTCACCTGGGTCTCCAGGCCCTGCCCTCCGCTCCCCTGCCTTCCTGCCTTGCACCCCTGCAGCTCTCTGCTCTCTCCCTGGGTGAGCTTTTGTTCTTCTTTTTCCACTTGTTTCCTTTTTTTGCTGCTTAAATTTTCTCATCATTTACTTCTCCTCATCTGTCACTCATCTATCTCCCTGATTAAAATTTGACAAGCTTAGTACTTTAAAAAAAAACAAAAAACACAAAACTTTTTTTTTTTTTAGAAGAACAAAAGCTCGAGTGTCTTTTGTGTACTCATTCAATCGGGAAATTCACACACGTTCTGCCCTCTTTCTACAAAATCCTATTCCATCCCGTGTGCCATTTCCTGTGCCCTTGCTGGGACCTGGTCACCTCATTATTTTTCAGGCTGTCCCTGTTGATCGCCCACTGTCCACGATGCTGCTGTTCTTCTTTCCTTGGTAGTTTTTAAATCATTCTGAAGATACAGAATTCCCCTTGCCTGTTACCATTACTCCATTTGGTGTTTAACTGTACTGAACATATTGAAAGGTTGAAAGAGACATTACTATTTTGGTTATTTATCTGTTGCCGAATGTACATGAAAAGATGGAGCTTTTTCTTCCAACGTTCATCAACAGCAGATAGGATTTTATGGCTATAGAGATTTTCAAGGCAATTATAGCTATTCATTTACATTTTACATATTGTTAAATTTTACTTATTTGGAGAATGTTAGAAAAATATAATGGTGATTTAAATGAAGCACCATGAAAGGATAGGGAAAAAGAAATAGTATAAAAGGAGAGTACAGAATTAAAGTCTGAAATGAATTCCAAAGAAGCATCACCAGTAGAACTGGGGAGGCCAAATACGAGAAGGGGAGTAGAGACGCACACTAGAACTATGTATAAACAGCTCTCAGGATAAAACGAGCAGGTAGGCAAAGGCTAAGCTTAGGATAAAACACTAGAAATTGAAAAATCAAAGAGTGGGAAAGAGAAATAACTTCTACGCTAGAAACAGCTTTTTTACTTACAAAGGTGGATACGTCAAAGAAAAAGAAACACAGGAATGAAGTCGTTCCAATCCTATTTCAAAAGGCACAACATCACACTTATGAATAAAAATGACCCTATTTGGAAACCTGGTTGAAGATTATTCATTCTCCAAATAATGAACTTCAGTAATTCGACACAAACAGAATGTAGAAGCAGCTTCACTCATGGAACCAGAAGATGGCACTATTGTCAATGTTTGCAGGGAAAATGCAGTCTTGTTTTCCAAGCTGGTTTCTGTGTGGTTCAGCCCAACAGACTGTACGTAAAGGACAATTATGTGTGGATTCTTGTTATATGGGTTTTCTGTAAAATACAACAAAATAATCCAAATCACTTTGGAACTCAAGAAAGATGATGCATGGCAGAAGATTTATATCCATATACCTGCTACACCTTGTGGCCCACGAAAATTCATCTTTCTATTGGCATTCAAAATTAGCTAGGTTTTTAGTTCATTTTCCCCATAATGGGCAAATAAATCTATTTCTAGGTGATTGAAGGGAAGCGATAGACTAATTGTATTATATTTCTAGGCTAGAATTATTGGAAATCTATAGAAATAATTGTGTTGCTCTTGCTTCCATAATTTAAAAACCTCTGTCTAGTTAAATATCACCACATTTCCCAGCGATGGTTGCTGACCTTACTATGGTAGGATATATTTATTATTCTCGTTCTTCAGACAAAAAGCTGCACAAGAAAAAACATTTTGATCTCATTCAGAGTAAATCTGAAACAAATCATGTCTCACTGTTAAAATTGCCTTGCAGTAACACATTTCTTGGAGTGTTCTTTCCAAATTTTTGAAAAATTAAATGAGTATCAAGCAAATTAGACTTGAAGAATAATTCCTGGACCTAAAAGGAAAATGACAACGAAAATCTCAATTAAATCTTTCCTTTCTTTTAAGTGTGCTTGTATGTGTTGGGGCTGTTAGTAAGGAGAAGAGGGGTAAGGTCAAGGTTAGGAGATGGGAGAATGGGGAGATATTTTAGCTTTGGTTATTTTTACTTTATACTAAATGTTGAATTTAATCTCATTCTTTGATTAAATATGATTCTAAAGCTATATTCCTAAAAAAATCACAACCTTAAAAAGAACATGTTTGAATGGAACCATAAAAAATTAGCCTGTAATTAAAGAATGAAGGTACATTCTGCCATGCTTTTAAAAAAAACTTTCTAAAAACTACATCTGATATTCTGTTAAATTGTTAATCCAGGTAAACTTCCTCCATTTATTCATACAGGTGGGTAAATTTCATCACAACCACATATGACTCAGACTTCCAAAAAGTAAAAACATGACATTTTTGGTTAATAATTATTTCAGCAACATTTCCCAAGCATCTTTTATATCACAAACAACGTGGATCCTGATTCAGCTCTTCTGGATTCCATAATAACAGATGGATTGTGAGACTGTTTACTGCTGCTTCCCACAGACTTCCTCTTTGTAAACTACTATATTATTTATGAATCAGAAAAGTTTCAAAGAAGCCTCCTATCTGATTACTGCTTACTGATGAACTTGCATCAGAGAAACTTTTCGTCTAATTATCCCAGTTTGTTATAAAGAACTGTTATTATTTCAAAGTCTGAATTTGTTAACTGGGTACTTTGCCTGCTACTCTGGACCATTCACTTACAAAGACCTTGTCAGATTACAGTAACTCTATCCTCAGGAAACAGGTAATAGTGAATATGTGGCGCTGAAAAAATTAAAGTAGGCTGATAATAAAAAATGTTTTTATAAATAGCATCCCTATACCAAATATTTTCAGATGTATTTAAAATGTGCTTTAGAAAAATATCACAAATAATTTTGGTTTCAAACTGGCTTATATTCATCGTTGTAGAAATCATGTCTACTTTTCTGCAGCAGCCCAGTAAATGGAATTTAAAGAAATTTTTGATCACTGAACTTGACATTTATAATTGTTGGTTTGAGTGTCGTGCAGGAATAAATGTAGAAAAGGAGTGGCACTGAAAAGTACCCCTTTAAAGTTTATTTGATCCATCCTGATTTTACAATTTATTGTAGCAATAGAACCAATTTTCTTTTCTGTGTGTGCTGCACAAAGATAGCCACACTGATAGGCTTTTAATTAGACACAAGAGGAGAAAAGACAACAAAACAAAGCAAAAATCCCCACTAAAATAAAGCCCTGCGAATAACTCTTACCCTGCCTTACAATTCTGTCCTTTGTACTATGCAATGATGTGCAACATGATTATGATTAATTCATCATGCCCCTCATAATAAACATACTTATCAAGAATTGTGGTCAATCACAATTGTTTGGGGACCTGAATCAGAGTTAGGAGTGTGTGTGTGTGTGTGTGTGTGTGTGTGTGTGTGTGTGTGTATGAGAGAGAGAGAGAGAGAGAGAGAGAGAGAGAGAGAGAGAGAGAGAGCGCGCGCCAGGACCAGTTACATCATCATTCTATAAAAATATAATGGTAAATAAGTCGATTGTGAGCTGGGCAAGGTCTCACCCTACCCTAGATGCAGTCCTCACTGGGACACTCACTGTCTGCAAGGGTACCTAGCTCTGAGGCCCACCAGCTGCAGGAACCTCAGGTTCCCAGCTCAACTAGGAGGGAGCCTGTGACAGATGCTTCGGCATTTTATGCAAATAGCAACTTCATGGATCAGTTTTCCTTCCCTCTGTGGAATATAAACATCTGGAAAGTAGAATTCCAAGAGCCTTAGCATATTAACAAACCAACAGAAATGACCAAACAGCACAGGTAACAGGGCAGAACTGGGATGTCAAAGAGGAATATGTTCATTAGAGTCTAGGTTTTGTTGTAATTTTTCCCTCTTCAAACCATGGGCTTTTTATCACTTCCTAGTATTTTTCTTCCCGTAAATCTGCAGTAATTGTCTATTTATTGTAAATATCTATTTCCCAGCCACTGCTCTACAGTTTTAGGGTAACACGGGTTTGTAGTCAGAATAAAGAAATAAACATGTTGGATAAAGACGTGTTTACAACAATTCTAAACAAAAGCGAAAACAAAACCAGAACATTCTTTCCAGAAAAAAAGTTTTCTTTTTATTTCCTCCAAAGTAGAATAAAGTTTTAAAGCTTAAGCTTTTAGGTATATTTGCAGTTAACTAATTACATTTTTAAAATATTACTTTGTCACTTAAAATGTACTTAAGAAAAATTATCAGCTTTGTGATTAAAGATATAGCAAATATCTATGTATATTCTGACATTCAGCTTCAGTTTCTAAACAGAGGTTACTAGAATTTCAATACATAAATAATTTTATAGTATTCATACATTTGCTTTAATAAGGCTTTCACATTGTACCTAATTTTATGTAAATGTTATTCAGATTTCAATCCAAGAGTTTTGTAGGAGAGGTTAAAGGGTGTTTATCTTGATTTGTTAAAATGCATCATTAAAATTAAGCAGTGACAAATATTATGACTTTTTAAATTGTTCTAAATCATTGTATTTGTTTATTAGCTTTGTGTTTATACAAAATATTTTAGCTCTTTAAATGTAACCTAATTTGATGAATTGTTCATACAGGAACTCTGATCAGAGGAAATGGATCTGGTAATCTTATAAAATCAGCCATTAGTTTATATTTTTATATAGTATTGTTTAATGAAATAAAATGGTATATATCACATTTAGAAAAATTAACAAGAGTAGAAATACAAAAAGAAGGTTTAGATTATTTTATTTTCTAAAATGCTACCTTTTGTGTGATTATCATGAAGGTTTGTGTTTAAAATGTATTTCCTAGATATATAGTTTTAATGCTTAAGAACATACTTATTTTAAATAATTATAATAAGACAAAATGACAAAAAAATTCATGAGTTTGTTTAAAAATGCTTCTGAAAAATGATATTTTAAGGAGGAAAGGAAAGGGATCAGAAGTGTCTCTTCATCAGAATAGACTATTATATTCCTAAATGTTACTTATTAAAAGTAATCAGTGAAGATAGAGTACAGATAAGGCAAGGCTCTAAATGAAACCTTAACCAAAAATTCAAAAATGCATTTCAGAATCAAGTATTAATAGAATAAACTTAATTTTAGTTTCTCATAAGTGCAGCTGCGTTTTCTATTTAATTACAGGTTTTCAACAGTAGTAATTTTTCCTTGACCTACTCAATCTCAAAAGTCAGAAAATTGCTTCTTTTTAAAAACTGACAATGGCACCGTATGTTTCCAAAGAAAAAAAGACAAATTACAGAAAACCATTAGTTTAAGCATATTTAAATAGCCAGAAAGAAGTTCTAATAGAAAACTTGATGAAATGCAAGTAAAAGTTATGAGCTCTTTTTATTGCACGGTATAACATGGGTGTTTCTTTCTTTTTCCCCAATAGTAAAATAAAAATGTGTTGAATAATTATAAACAGCCCAATCCATTAAAGATGACTTGTTTTTTGAAAGGAATGTTTTTATAATTGTAAATTCATAAAGATCTAATTTGCAGCCTGTGTCATAGATAAATAGAAAAAGGTGTTTTAAAAAGAAAAATTTAGCTTATGAAAAAGTCAGGAATAGGATAGGAAGGTAAGCAAAGAGGAGAACATCAGGCTTTGAATAAGCAAAAGACTGAAGCTAAGAATTTACTGACAAATAGAGAATCTTTATGATTTAAAATATTCAATGACAATGAAGAGTGCAAATAGGTTTTGTCTGAATGAAAAAAAAAAAAAAACAAACTTCCTGATTAAATAAAGTAGACTTCTCAACCACAAAGTAGAGGGAAATACAATTTTTTTGTTTTTTTTTAATATAGACTTTTAAAAATAATATGTTTTTATCAAACTGTTAAGCTTCCTTTGTGACTTGTGAATAATTTTTGGTTTAGAGGTCTGAGTCATTGGATCATTACAAAAAAATAAATTTAATAATCAACAGATAATTATTTGCTATTCAGTTTTCTTTTAAATGTCAAAAACATTTGTGTGTGTGTGTATGTATTGGGATTTCTCCGATTTTTAGGTGGAATTAAGGGCAAATTGTCTAGAAATGAGTTAAACTTGGCAAAAGAATAGTCTTCCTAAATCTTATTAATAATTTTCTTTTCATCCTTTGTAGTCCCAACACACAAATTAGGTCTTCATAATCAAACCATGGTTTCAATACCAGGTTAATTAAAGGGGCCAGCTCATAGATTCTGAACCATTGTACCACCAGGCTCTGTGGATAACAGCACATCCAGCCAGGAAGTCAAGGGAAGCTTTTAATAAAAATCAGAGATGTCAAGGCATTCAGTGCTTTGATCTCTGCTAATTTTGATAGAGTTGATATCAATCGAATGACTCAGAACTCCCTTCCAAGTGCAAAGACCCAGGTTGCCCTGGAAGTCAGAGGCTCAAATTACTGTAAAGTTTATATGGGAATACCACTGACGCTTAGCTTAATTTTTCCCCCTAGTGTTTCAAATGGATGTTATATTTTGTAATTTACTTAGTAAAATATCTCTTTTACAATCTGCTGTTGCTTGTGAGCAAGATCCAAGTTAGGGTGGCCCTCAAATGCTCAACCGCTTCCTTAGAGGCTATGAATTAGAAACAAAACCCTATGACTTAGAAAAGGGGCTACTTAACACTGGGGAAGAGTTGGGGTTTAGTCACATGGGTAGTGGTGAGTGCCTTTGAAAGGCAATTACAATGTTCATTCCTGGGATAAAAGCTCATGTAAAAAGGATTCTTTGGAGTAAGAGAGACCATGAAAATCTAAACAGAAAAAATAAATACACATATACACCCAAATTCTTGTAAATTATCAACCCACAAGAGGCTGACCGTATGTCAGTCAGTGACTGCAAACATTCTTACCAGTGAATAACAATGTACTGTATTGTCCTCATGAACAGTCGAGCTATAAAACAAATGCATAATAATTTTAGGCCCTTTTTTAGGGTGTAAGAATTTCATAAAGGAAGTCTTTTCAAAGCAAAGGAACTACAGATTTAATGTGAGATAATGTTTACTTGTTAATTGGTTGAGATGTAACAAAGGTAAAAATAAGCCATTAAGTCTATGAGAGAGGATATTGGGATACATTTTAAGGGTCTAGAGAACTAGCTCTAGGTCTAGAGAACTCTCTGTGTGTTAGCTTCTTCATACTTCACATGTAAGATGAAGATTTGGAGTTAGATGCTCTCTTGGGTCCTGGCAAGCTCTAAAATTCTACTACTTTAAAAGTTTGGATAAAAATGCCCCTGGGTTTCCCTTTTTATTTAAAAAGCATTGCTTCTATTTTTCAGTTAACTGATGCTATGTTAGCTTACTGTGTTATGTGCCCAGCTTTGTAAAAAGTTATAGACAATGCAGTTTGATATGCACAAAGGAATCAATTAAAGGTCATCGAGAAGGAAGAGTAAAATAACTATCGAGAGCAATGGATTGCAAGAATGAAATTTAAATATAGTAATAAAAAATGGGGAAATTCTAAGAAGCCATCACCCACTGAACAAGAGGGATTGCAAAGTAAGTAAACACCCTTCTCTCCTCTCCCCACCAAAATAAGGCCAAAGGAACAGAAAAGAAAGAAATGTGAACCATCTATATTCTTATAGGAGATTTACCACAAGTGTCCCTTTCATATCAAGGCAATTTTCATCTCTTGCATACTATATCTTGTAACTACTAAAAATATATAAGCACATTATTAAAATGTCAAAGCAGAGGTAAGAGTTTGAGGATGTGCACAAGTAGTTAGGTCAGGGCAGTAGAGAGGTCAGAGTTTGAGTGGCTAAGCCGGAAGGGAAAGAGGAAGTTGGGTAGTGAGGAAAAGAAAAAGGTGAGCAGGGTGAAAGGTCCATGTGAAAGAAATTACAATGTGAACAATTCACCACTTTACCCCCTCTTAGCAGCAATCTTGACCCTTTTTACCTTTAATCCTTTAAAACAAATTAAACTAAATCATCCATAGTCACTAAAGAAACCCTTTATAATGTCACAGTTGTAGTTCTTCTGTGAAGGCCATAGTGGCTTAGGAAAATCTCAGGGGCATCTACACCTAGTACTCTAAGCTCTTAAGACCTGTGGCATTACCTTATTGGCTATTGGTGTCTGGTGGCAGCCGGACATTAGTATTGTTGATGTCTTCTTCATTTGCTGGCAGCATGAGCTCTCCCCTGGGTGCTCTTCATTGCTGAGGCCTATAATAGATTGGCTTAAACCCTTTCCACCAGGGAAGATTTCTTGCAGTGAGATTCTGAGGCTGGACTAAAATTCTTGGCTGCCATGTATAGAGGACTCATCCAATGAAAGATGCTCTGATAAAGGGCTTGACTTAGCTGCCTGATAACGAAACAATGCAAGCTTTAACTCCCCAAATTTAACAATCAGAAAGGCAAGGGTCTTGACCAATAAGATGGCCTTGGACAGGTCTGGGTTGTCGAGACTAGGTAGCAGGCTTCAGAAGTCTTGAGTGCGTAGGCAATATCAAAATATATTCCCAAAGGATGAATGCAAACTTTAAATATGAGCTCCAGGAAGAATCTTTAAGAATAGTGATTATGACTCCAATCATTACTTTTAGGTAGGTTCATCTCTCTCTTACAATTGGTTCGCGGCGGATGGTTCTTACAAGAAAAGATCAAAATTTGGGGTTGATTTATGAGTCATGTAGGAATATTCAATTTCTAATTTTTATTTATTTTGTTTGAACTTTATCGTGTTTAGAAAGACTTGGAGCAAACGCCACTATCTCCACTCTTTCTCTGCAGCTCTTTTTCGCCTTGTCTCAGTCCTGTCACTTGCTGGTTACTGGTCATAGGTGATGGGTTGGCCGCATAATTGTATGCACCTAGAGATGGAGATGGAGAAGTTTAACTTCCCTCATCTCTCCAAGTTATTCTCTCTGGTTGTATAGTTACAACAGTTTGAGTTTCGGAATATATTTTACTCTAATGAGTATTTTTAAAGCAGGCACAGAGGTTGGGATAAACTTTATGAAAGGAAAGAAAGGATGTTATTTGGTGATGGTAACAATTTTGTAAGTTAGATCTCATGTTCCCATTTGTTTGAATTGCAATTTCAAAATATCCTTATGTTCATTTCAAGTACTTTTTCTCAGATTAAAAAATTCCTGAACATTAGGCTTTTAGATTTTTCTCTCCCCAACTCCTAAGTATTGACATGTAAATAAAAGTGACACTGAAATGCAAAAGAACAGACTTTGTCTTGTACACAACTGTCACCTTGAAGTCAATCAATTTAGCTCTCATCACGTGAAATTTATAAAGTTTAATACATCATCATTATAATATAGTAGCTTCCTTGAGTTTTTCACACTTTTTTTTTTTTTTTTTGTGGTGATGGGGATTGAACCCAGGGCCTTGTGCATGCAAGGCAAGCACTGTACCAACTGAGAGTTTTTCACACATTTTAATGATTGTTTACTTTTTATTAATATATTATTATTCAGAGAAAAATTATTTTCTTTCATATTATCCAAATATTTGTAGACCAATTAGGATGTAAAAAAGAATAGCAGTTTTCTCTGAAACTTCTCAATGAGTCATAGTGGGTTCAAAAACTAACCTATTCTCCTATGTCACATTAACCATGGAAATGTGGCTTTGGGGATTGGACATAATGAATCCTTCCCAGATAGTAAAATTGTCATTAGAAGAGTAATAAAATGCTGTTAACAGCATGAGCCACTTTGGGTTTTCTTTACTTGGTAAAGCTTCTGCTTTGAATTTCAGGTTATTACTCTGCTTATGAATGAGATCATCTTTAATGTCACTGAGATAAACTTTTAACAAATCTATAAACGCATGTGAAAAATAATAGCTCTTCTTTGGATATGTAGTGTGCCTTTTATGTCCACTGAATCATATGCACATTATGTTTTTATGAATACAAAGGTAAAACAATCAGTATTTCTGACTTTATCCATGATTTACAATATAAACTCTATTTGTGGATAGAAAAACAATTAGTAAAAGTTTGTGTAGGAATTTAGGGAGAAGGCATAGAATCTATAGAACTGGGATCTTGAATATAGGATATATCAAAATTGCTATTCTCCTTGAGTGATGGATTTAACCTTTTACTAAATTTGCCATATTATATTATTTTCTGTGGCATTAAACACTGGTATATAAGGAAAAAACTGGTCCTAGAAAAAGCCTCTAAGTGCAGTTGCCTTACACCTAAGTGATAAGCTAATCTAGAAAGAGAAAAATGGCCCAGAGACCTCTTTGTGTGAAGTATCTCAACATATTGCTGCCTGTTATATTGTACCGAACACATGCACTTCTGTTTAGTAATATTTTGGGGAGCTGAGATTTAGGGAAGAAAAGACTGTAGCATTTTTACAACTAATTCTAAAGTTTTATGGAATTATTTATTTATTGGTACTGCAATGAACATGCATTATTTGTAATAACATTTTCAATTTAACGTTTCTTTTCTGTTTAACTCTGATTTTTAGACCTTCGAGTTTTTCTTTGCTTTAGCTTGGGAAAACCAAATAAGTGCAAGTTTCCTCCAAGACACCTCATGAAAACATTTTTTTTTTTTTTAAATAAAATCAAGAGTGAAACGAGTCTATATTTATTTGGAAGATCATCTGACTACTGCTAAATGGAGTATCTCAATCTGAAAGTGAAATCTGTTTCACTGCTAAAAATTGCCAAGAGTTTTTTGACTGAGATTTGGGAATCTGCAGAAAATGTAAAAGTTTTTTTTTTTTTTTCTACAATAATCTGTTCAGTGAACAAGCTGTGAAAAATAGTTCTGTATTTTGTCCATGTGATGCAGCAGACGGTAAATTTCCATTTTAAAGAACGATATGAGTAGCTTCTGGCACCCATCTCTATTGCCTTACTCGAATCTACTTACACTGAGTTACAACAATGCAGTTTATTATTTCTTTAAAGCAAAAAAAAAAAAAAAACAAGGGATTTTTTTCCCCCACAGCTCAGCTCCATTCCTCTATCTGGGATCAGTAATGTGAGGGCACTTTGAAGCCTTATCAAATGTGCCTTAAAATACCACAATTATATTAAGAAGATACCATTTCCCTGCATTTAATGCTTTGCATTTGAAGAGCTTTAGAAACAATTTACTCTTTCTTTCTAAGCATATTATTTTGAGGTAGGTGGTCCCATAATGAACAGTTATTATAAACTGTTAAAGGATAATTTTTTTAAAAAGGTATAATTATGATTCTCATACAAACATAAGATGAACATGTGTTAAAAATTTTATTCATTAATTAATGAAGGAAGAAGATGTTACAACCTGCTCAGAGGAGAATTCAAATTCGCATTCACACGTGTAGGCACAGAAAGCATGCTAACATAAATTTACAAATAAATATAAAACTGGTCAATATGGGCAGGGCAATTATAACTTACATTTACAGGTCACAACTTATTTGTTCTGTGGGCCAGACTAATTTGCATTACTATTAATTTTCTGCAACTCACAGAGATGTAAAATAGTTCTAAGACAGTAAAAGGTGAGATGTGCTAGATGAGGACAGTTAATCTCTTGTGTTTATTTCAACCTTTCCCAATTTTTATCTAAAAATCTAATTAAAAAGTGCTTTGCCTATTTCCTACTCAGATTAATCAATTTTGTTTTCTGGCTCCGGTTTCCCTTTTAAATCAAGTGCCTAGAGCAATATCTGACACTTAGTAGGTAGTCCACGCACATTTGTTGAATGGATGAAATTATTCTCTTGTATTCTACTGAGCATTTGCCCAATACCCAGTAGTGTAAATGAGTATATTCCTTTTGTCTTCAAATCTCAAGGATATCAGAAAGATTCTGAAAGAAACTTGGGGTGGCCTTCAAGGCCTTCCCGTATACCTTTCTCTTGCATTTGATCTTTTCACAGTTAAGAATGCATCTAAGAAAGCATGAAATAAGTAAAAGCAGATCATGAGTCAAATATCCACTGTATTCCTAGTCCCCAGGTCGGGAGCATGAACTCCAAAGGGTGAGAACAATATCATGGCTGTGGAGTGAGAGGCCTCACAAGGCAAAGAAATCTTACCTTTCTGAGGACCTTAGTGTACTATGCTGGCTTCTGATGATTGCAAATCATATTCTGGTGACTACTTAGATTTTGATTAATATTAGTTGTTGCCAGAATTAATTTTTGTTCGTCCTTAATTTTTTTCAACTAGGTGATGACCTGAAGAATATTGGCTTCAGGATTACCAGGAGGGCTCTGATGTTCAAAAAGACATTGGTCTGATGCCTGACATTTGGTCTCTGGACTTGTCAATTGCAATGATCTCAATGATGTATATACACATTCTCTTGGGAGAGGTAAAGTTCTTTATGTTTTCAGTGTTCATTGAGAAGAAAAATCTAAAAACCAGGTTGTGATTTGCTCTTCTGTTAGAATTTTGATGGGGAAATGAGAATGTAAGACAGTGGGGACCCAATGTGAAGGGCAGGTCAGAGCAAGGCAGAGTTAACAAGGAGAAAATAGTACAAGGCAGAGGTCAGTGTCTTCAACAGACTGATATTCTAACACCCTTCTTGATGATGTGTCCTGTATTCTCTTACAGTTCACTAAATATTTTCATATATGTTATCTCAGTTACTCTCTATAATAATCCAGTATTTCCTCACTGTGAAAGGTGAACAACTTAGATTCCCAAAGTGTTTTTTTCTCCTACTCAAGGCAGACTTTTCTGCATGAATTAAATGACTAACATAATCAGTTTGTTCTCGTCCTCTATCTGGAAGATAGATGTTGATTGCCACATTATTTTTGTTGTGGTAGTCCATATCCTGCATGAAAACAACAAAGAAGACAAGACTCTGCAGCCACAGCCTGATTCATCTGCCATTTATAGGTGTGGTTTAGAATTTCCTTCCTCTCAGGTTTTGCTGTTACCACTGAAAAAATTAGTTCTATAAACACTTGAAGTCTTGACTCACTGTGGCTTTGTATTTTGTCATCCAATATTTTCAGATACAATAAAATTGAGTGAGGAAATCCTGGAACATTTCATCTATAACTCTGTATTAAAGCAGCAGGGGTTTTGGAACGAAAGTTGGACCTTGCAAAATAACACATCTTTTGAACATAAGCACAGATGATCTTCTGACAGTTTTCAATCTTAATAGCTAGTATGACTTTGGACAAATGACTTAATTTTCTTATCTGAAAGGAATAATATTTTCATTTTAGAATGTAGTGTAAGAATGAGGGACAATGAAGTATTCTTAGTTAAAAGATGTTATTTGAATGAGAAGCATTGTTACTATGCAAAGGAATAAGGGACATGAGTTATGTTATGATTAAATTTGCTTTTAAACTCTTGGAACTGAAAGACCAAAGAAGTTTGTGCTTATATATCATTTTGTGCACCACAGCTGTCTAATCACCAAAACGTGGTTTGGGATGGATTTTTAGTAAATGAATGAATAAATTTCATTCAAGAATTCCCCACTGGCTTTATTCTTTCTAGATCAGTAAACAGTTTTTGTAGCTTTGGGTGGCTCAGGGTGTGGAGAAAAATAACTGAGGTATATCCTTAAATGGCAGTGATTTTGTATGCACTGATTGAAATACCAGTATGGTAAAGTAATAAATTAACTTTAATGTATTTCAAAACACTTCCCCATTCACTCATTCTTTTCTTTACAATAAATTTTTATTTTAGACTTTGTCTCAACTACATTGATTTGAATCTTTGTCAATTTTGGCTATCCAGATACTCTTCTTTTTCCTTAAGTATTTGCCTTCCTTTTAAAAAATTGTGCCTCCACTAGTGCTTTTCCTTAGCACTGTCAGGGGGCAGTTGTTGGTTTGGACCAAGCAGACACTCTCTTTGGGGACATTAGGTGTGGAGGAAACCAGGCTGGAGTGTGATAGCATGCTCACAGGAGAGCGACAGGCGGCTGTAATGGTGGAGGCCTCTTTACCTGCAGTTCCTATGTAGGCCGGGTGCTTTCTGGCTTCCTATTTCTTGGCCCTTTGGTGTGTCCTTGATCCTGTCCATCCCTAAATCTACTCTTCCAGCTTTCTGTTCACTTACTGAGCTCCACAGAATTCTTCTAATGCACTGAGCTTTTAGTTAAAGTAGTCAGAATCCGTTTCTATAGCTTGCATCTGAGAACCTAGATCAAAACAGTGCAAAAACTTCTGAGGAATAGCAAGTTAATATAAGAAAAGTTCCAAGAACACTCTTGGTTCCTAGTTACCATTGAAATGTTGTCCAGTATTATTATTATCACTCTTAGCACTAGCACATGATGTCATAATTGCCTGTTTAATTTATCATTCTCGGACCTGAGTGCAAGCACTTTGCAAGAATTTTATCTTAGTTGTTTTTGCATCTAGCTCTGTACTTGGAATACAGTTGGTATTCAATAAATACGTATTGGTTGGACTAAAATATAAGTTAAATTTGGCATTATTAAGTACACTATGTGCCACAAATTCACTAAGTTCATTTTGATTCATTGTGTCTTACTATGTCTAAGTTAATATGAAGAATATAAAAATGAGGAAGTCATATTCTTTGTCCTTCCATCTTTAATAAATTTGTAATTTTGTAATGAAGATTGGATGAATTAAGAAACTCATGGGGCTGGGGCTGTGGCTCAGGGGTTGGGGTTGTGGCTCAGTGGTAGAGTGCTCCTCTTGCACACGCGAGGCCCTGGGTTTGATCCTAAGTACCACATAAAAATAAATAAATAAAATAAAGGTATTGTGTTCCACTACACTAAAAAATAAATATTAAAAAAGAAACTCATATTTAGCTTTATTTCTTTACATACACATTTCTTTTTCATGGAATTTGTAATATAATATTGTACAATAAATTTATCCCTGCTCTTCTGATTGGTTTCTCCCAACTGTGGGTGAAATTCAATGCTAAATATGTTAAAATTGATTTCAAAGACAAAAATGTACATATTCTATGATGTTATCTGGTGGCTTGGACCTCCATAATCAGGGATAACTGGGATTTTACTATATTTAATTAACATTCTGATCTTAATTGCTTTTATTCAAAGCAGAAATAGAACTTTGCATTCTGTACTAGAAGTTTATTTTATTTATAAAATGACCATGCACATTGTGGTCATTTATAAAATACTGATAAAAACAAATGACTCTCAAAATTGAATTGAGTATCCAGAATAATTATTTAACATTGCATGTACATGGTACTTATCAGAACACTTGGAAATAATTATAGCTATATTTCTACTTTGTAATATAGGAAGAAGGAAGTAGGACAAGAGTGGGTACCATCCCCAGGGCCTTCATTCTCACAAGTCTCATTATATAGTGACTTATAAGAAAGGAGTTTTACCAATGTGATCCTGCAATCTGTACACGTGGAAAAATGAGAATTCATACCTATTTGAATCAAATGTATGATATGTCAAGATCATTGTATTGTCTTGAGCAACTAATAAAAAAAAAAGAAAGGAGTTTTATAAGAACTGATGGCCTCACATCTCAGTGTTCTTAGGGCTGGGTTTTTCCATGTATGAACATCTACCTGTGGCTTCTCAGAATGTTGGATTCTGTGAGGTTTGGTCTGTCAACTCTTTTGTCTTCTCAAGACAGGAAACTTGCTCTAGAATGTAAATCATCTTTATCAGCAAGCACATGTTAAATTCAGTTAACATTTTTTTTTTTTTGGGTAAAAAACTTCATTGATGAAGAAATTGTGTTTATAGTCTGTCGGAAGCTCCTTATTTCATTGAAGACTGAAAATAGCCACTTACAGCCCAGACACTGTGAGTAGCATTGGCTAATATAAATCGTCTAGATTGGTTGATATAATGAAGTTTTAGGGCCATATAAAACACCTACTCAATAAAATATCTGGGGAGAAAAGTAACTAGAAATTTTCATTTTTATAAAGTTCTGAAAAGTTATCCTTGTCTACATTTAAAATTTGAGTACAATTGTTCTAAATAAATAGCAAAATGTCCTCAGAGCATTTTCAAGACATGGGGCAAAATTTAATTTTCAATTTTCCAAAAATGTGAAATTATACTATTTTATAAATTTCCATTAAAATGAGAGATTTACTCAATCTTTCTAAAGTGAATACCGATCTTAGTCCCTATGGTTTAGATGCAATTTTCTGGATTTTGATGTTGAGCATATTGAATGCAAATAGCAAAAACTTGTGGATACATATATTAACTTAGAGAGCTTTTCTAAATTTAAGGGAGATTTTCCTCCACTCTCCCACCATCATTAATTCAAAATAAGACCTTTACTTACTAACTTAGGAAAAAAGTATGAGTCTAAATGAGATTCTCACAAAATCTGTATTTGAGCAGAATGAGAACCTTCCTGTAACACTGGATAATCTTGAGGGTAAGTTTTTACTACAGAAATAAACAAAACAAACCAAATGTTTGTCTTCTCTGAAAGTTAAATTGTCTTGGCTCTTGAGGATGGATAAATATTTGATCAATGTCAGTTGACATGAATCATGCAGGTCCTTCATTTTGAGGACAATGTGAAGACAGACATGGGTCTGAGAGTCTAGATAAAACTCCCATAGCTTCAAAAAGCAGATAGACTAAATTGTTCTTCCTTTCTGGCCAGATACAGACTAAGAAAGGAGGGTGAAGTCTTTCTTAAATGATAACAGATAACTTCTCCTTCATCATGTAGGATTAGAAGGGTAGGTATGAAGGCAGGATGTGGCACAGACTGGGCTCACCCAGATTTTCTTGAGATGATCAAGAAAATTGAAATATTATTTTTAATACCAAACGTTTTTCTGTGGAGAGTATTATTTAATACTCTTGATTTCTCTGACTAGAACTCACTGATACCTGTTTCTTCTCTCCTCCTTGGCATGGGGAAGCCACCTTGCAATTGGGAGAGACATGTGACCCATGTTGGCCAATGGTCTGAGTGTAGGTGATGTCACCTTCAGGCTGAAGTGGAAGAGTAGGTGTTACTTAGCCATGCATTCTTCTGCTTCAGAAACTTAAAGGACTTCCTATTGAGAAGGTAAAGCTACAGGATCAAAGTAGCCTAGATTCCCCAGGTTCCTGAAGGTAACACATCTGCCCTGCAGTGCTGCCTGAATTTGCATGAATGAAAAATAAACCTTGGTAGTGCTGAGTCACAAAGATTGTGCGACTATTTGCTACCCCCACAGAGCCTGGCTTAACTCAGTAGTAAAATAATTTTGTAAACTGCCTTGGTTGGCTTGATTTTTTTCAATACCTGAAATAATTCAAATTTTGAAAAGTCTGGTTGAATCAGTGGAGATAAACTATTTGTTTGCATTCATTCACTAATTTGTTCAATGGTTCAGCAAAACAGGGAATATAGATTATCTGTCAACCCCTGTGTCATGCTAGTATTATGGTTCATAGCATGTGCTCTGGAATCACTTCCTGAGTTTGAGTAATGGTTTCACCATGTGTAAACTGTATTATTATTGTCACATTTTTACCTTCTTCTTCTTTAGCCTCTTTATTTCTTTATTTGTAAAATGGCAAACATACTAGTACCTGCCTAATAGAGTTTTGTGGAAGTAATAGGAGATAATATATGTAAAGCATTAGCATTGGGCCCCATTAAGTAAATGTTCAGAAAAGGTTAGCTATTATTATCTGATAACATCCGAGTCTTCCAGCAGATCCTATTTCAACTGAGAATTTCACAACATAGAAGCAAAATTTAAGTTTACAGTAATTCCAGGGTGAGTTTTATATTATCATCATAATAAATTACCACAAACTTAGCTCTTAAAACCACACAGATCTATTATTGCACAGTTCTATATACCAGAAGTCTGGGTTGGCATGGCTGGTTGCTCTGACTGCAGTTTCACAAAGCTGAAATCAAGGTATTGACTGGGGATGCTTGCTCAGAGTCTCTGGGAGAATCTGCTTCTCAGCTCCACTCAGGGTGTTGGTTCCTTGCAGGCTGTCAGCTCTCACCCTTAGCTCCTAGAGGCCTCGCAGTGAGGGTGACATCCCAGCACTGGGAACAGGGTATCAAGTATTTCTTACACTCAGAATTCTCCAACATCTTCTTTTACCTATTGACTCTTCTGCCCGGAGCTGGAGAACTCTGCCTTTCAGGACTCATGTGATTAGATTGGATCCACCCAGATAATCCAAGTAATTTTCCTATTTTAGGGTTTTTAACCTTTCTTCTGTCTGCATAATCTGAATGTTATACCACCTCTTCACAGGTTCCAGGAATTAGGACATGGGCATCTTTGGGAGACCCTATGTTAGCCTATACAGTTCCTTGGGTCCATGATATATACCTTTTTGTGATCTTAATAATTAAATTGCATATATTGAGTGCCTTCTGTGTGCTGGGTATTGTACTATATGACTCTATATCCCTAATTTTCTCATTTCAAACAATATTGCAAAAAAGTTATTTTATTTATTTTTTTAATTTTAAAGATATGGAACTGATGCTTAAAAGGATTCTTGAATTTGACCAGATTGAAGATTTATATAATTGAGGAGGGATTCCAAACCAGGTCAGTCTGACAGTCTCTTTTGGAACTTTTACCATACTACATGTCCATAATGATCACTAAGGCCCCTTTTCACATCTCTGTTTGACCCATTATTCAAGACCAATAGAATTCCATAATGGCAGTGGTTCAATACATGATGTTTCATTTTTCTCTCTAAAGCCATCTAAATGCTTACATGTGTCTGAGACTCAAACTTATTTTGGTGGCTTTTGGTGCTTTGGGTCAACATGAGGAGGGAGGTGGGATGGTGCCAGCTGAGAGAGGATAGACACTGTCTACATTACAAAATGATAATGGCTGATATTTCTAAAAAAACAATTATATGCTGGGCCTTGTGCTAAGTAAGCACTTTTCAAGAAGCCTTGGCACTGATTTAATTAAGTTTATGAGGTAGGTGCCACCATCATCTCCATTTTACAGAGCATGAAATTAAAGTACAGAGTTCCGTAACTCACCTTAGATCTTGCAGCTAGAAAGCCAGGATTTGAACCCAAGCCCTAGAGCTACCTTATATTTTAATATTATCAAGAATTAATAGTATCTATGTTTTTGTGATTTTGCTATAGCAATCTGTCATTCCTTCTCTTTCTCTGTCCTCCAGTGGAGTGGACTGGGGCTTGGGCTGTTGGCTAGAGGCAGATAGATAAGATGATAAACCAGGGCAGGTGTGGATTAGAGGATGGCATTTAGCCTGCCAGTTCCTCTCCCCAACTTGGGAGTAAATGGGCCCCTGGCAATGGGACAGCTTGAACTGCTTGTTGGCTGGTATGCTATAGAATAAAGAAGAGAGACCCCTGTCTCCCAAAGATGCCCATGCCCTGACACCAAATTCAGTAACCATTTGAGCCGATTACCCTTCCCCAGCCCAGAACACTCCATCTGTTGGTGGACGGTTGTGTCATTATAGGCAACATTTGTCCTCGCAAACTGTTGTGCTGAGCAGCTGCTTTTTCCTACCTTTATTCCTTTCTCCTTCAGAAGTGGGGACATGGTAAAGCATATTCCTGAGAGTCTGTGTGCACTTTTATTTATTTACTTTTGTTCTGATTTAGGCTCTTGCCACAAATATCTTGAAAACAGTCTTACATATGTGACTGTTTTAAAATGCTTTTGAAGCAAGTTGTTAAAAAATGATATAGTTTTTTTTTGTGTGTGTGTGTAGTTGCAACATGAAAAGCTTTCAGTCATACATTAATAGAATAAAAGAGGAAATTAATAACTTCTTTTTAAAATAATATACTCCAGAGAAAAAGAATGTATAGATATTTTAGGAAGAATGTCATATCCTCTAGATTTGTTTCAGATATTATTGAATTTGACAGTCTACAATTTGGAAGGATATAAGTTATGAAGACAGTTGCAAGTTTGGTCATAATGACAGAATTGACTAGAACATTTTTATATACAGAAGAAGTATGTAATGGTGATACATGGGCTGAATCAAGACTTGCTTGTGGTTTTGTGTAGTAACACATGAAGACGTCAGATGAAACGCAGATAACTTCACATCCTTATGTGGACTAACATTCCCTTGAAAAGATATTTTAACTTAACATTGAAAAACAATGCAGATTAAAATGCCTTCTTAACCATTGGGCTGGAAACTTAACTATATTATCATTGTCTTTCCCTGTTTTTTCTTTAAGTGCTATGGATATCTTGCAAAATACATTGTATGAGACTACATTTTATTTTGCTGCCCTTAATCTGAACTACAGAACCTTTAATCTGAAAGCTTCCCATAGTCAGTGCTGATATGATTGAATTTAATTTTAATACCTTAAAAATTCAAGGTATGATGATGATGATGTAAATTTTTTTGTCCTATTACCTGTTTTAATGTAACCCTTTAATATCATGCAGAAAAAACTGAACTTCAAATTGATAGAAGGTGATCTGGCAAATTTTTTTCCTTTCATTAATTTAAAAAGAAACTTTGTGAAATAAAATGTTTCTTAAGCCCCTGCCAATTAAAAATACACACTAAAAATCATCTCAAATATAATAGAAATGTAATGCTCAACAGCTGAAGGCTGCCATTTGGAGAACTTTGACGAGGCTGTGGAGAGGTAGAGTCAATTTCACCTGTTGACAGCAGTGGAAATGTGGCTCAGGAGTTTTCAAGTTGTAAATATGTTCTGGTTCCATTCTAAAATGAAAAGCTGTCAACTCATTTTAGAAACAGACTCATTCAATTTTAAATTCTCCCTTGTCTAATAATTGTAAACTATGATACAAATGCTACCCTTTATTAACTTTTTTTGTGTGATGAATTATTAGATCAACAAAGGCTGACCTAATAATTGTATAAAACCTTAAAACACTACTCAAGAGCAGCAAATTTGAGATTCTTAATAGACTTCTGTGTTCTGATGAGCATGTATTCAATCTCGCATTCCTCATGAAATGGGAAGTTTGAAATGGCTTTTTATAAAACAATTGCAGGCTGAAAGCACTGTTGCAGTTTTCAGCAAAGCTTAATATCATTTTGAACCTTGCAATCTTACCACAGGGACTTTTTAAAAACCCTAAAATTATTTAGTAAGCTCTTTTGAGGGATGATCCTCCATTTTTCTTTCTTTATATTTTCATCTCCATAATTTAATACAGCACCAGACACTTAACACTTAATGACTTCATCATTTATTAAAGACCAGTGCAAATACCACCAACAGAAAACAAAATCATTCACTTATCCACTCAGCAAACAGTTATTGTGTAAAACACTGGTTGAGTCCTAGAGCTTCAGTAATGAACAAAACAGGGTCTTTGCTGTCATGGAGCTTACAGGCAAAGAAACCAAACCCTTTTTTTTTTCTTTATCAGAAACAATTTCTAGTGGTACTTTTGAAAATAAAAATCTCTGGTTACAAGATAAAATTTTTCAGCTGATTTCTAGCTGTGGTATATTTTTGAAATGCCAAATAGCCATAGACTTCTATTTACTTCATTTAACTTTTACTGGATTTTTTTGAAAATGAACAGATAATTATAAAACACTATGCATGTACTTCCTGGTACATCATGTCTGAGAAGACTTCCACTTTGCTGAAATCTTTTTAGTCTAAGATTTACTTGTTTAATAAAGTCAAACCATAGGTCTTAGTTTCCACTTCTATTCAGGGAAAATGGTCCCATGTGGGAAGTTCTGCTGCTCTGTTCAGTGTTAATAGCCTCCTAGTCATTAAGCACAAATACTAGTATGTTGGTAAACTTATATAACATTAAATTGAATTTGTATTTATTATGTGCTTTGCATCATGCTAAACATTTTATGTGCATTAGTACATGTAATTCTTAGGGCAACTTCATGAGGTAGTTTTTCTTATTCACATTTTATAGGTAAATGGAATATCAAGATGTAACTTGAGCAAGGTCTGCAAAGCTAGAAAAAGGTGGGAAAGACTGGCACTACAGAAATGATGCTCACAATCACTGAGGTTAAATATTGGCTAAAGAAAACTCTGATATAACTCTAGGACTCCTGGGGCATACAGAGGCACATGAAGGAAGAGTGAATAAGTGTCCCTCCTAGAGGGACTTCTTTGGTCCTTCTGACTGGGAGACTAAGACTTGGAGAGGTGTTCCACTCAGCATTCTCCAAGAAGCCAGTTTAGGGTTATTTTCTTTCTTTCCTCCATTACAGCTCCAACAAATCAAGTAGGGTTAAAATTCAATTAATTAAACTTTGAATCACACTTTTTTTGATATAGGAAACTAAGGACAGCAATAATGGTTAAAAATTAAATATATCAGGCTGTAGATGTAGTTTGATTGGTAGAGCATTTGCCTAGCATGAAAGAAGCCCTGGGTTTAATACCTAGTACTGCTAAAATAAAGAAAGAAAAATCTATCACAAAAACTATAGGAGTAAAAAGAAAATGTTATTACAAGAGAAATAGAGCCACATCAAATATTCACAAGATAGTAATAACCACATAAGAACTTCAACATTTTTTTCTTTACTTCTCTGTCCCTCTCCAAGCTCTTAGCTGCCTTCTGATTTTCCCCCCATTTTTGGTGAGAGTGGGTAGCTCTGCATACAAAATGTGCATTTGGGTCCTTGTGCTATAAAAGTGGAAAGTTAGCTAGGATTTTCTTTATATGAATTTTATAATAATATGAGACTATAACAACACTTGGAAAGAAAGTCTTGATTTCAATAAGCTGCATTTGTGAGGAGCGTAATGTCTTCATTTGCTGGAAAGACATGTTTAAACATAATGGCACAATGAGTGGTGAATTTGGCTATGAAGATAGAAAAATCTTTTGTGGTGATGTCATGCCCTGGTGATATGGCTCTGCCTGAAGACTCACACTTCACCTGCATCTGTGACCACCCTATTGGACAAAAAATGAAATTATTGAAAGTTTTAACTTGATGAGTGGGAATAGTGAGACTGTTTGTGTCTCCTTGTGGATGTTCCTGGTAAGGCAGTTTCCGGATTTTAGAAACTGTACGGTACAATTCTGTTGTCCTAGTCAGGCCTCTTGAAAATAAGCAAGGCAAGAAGGATGCTGGTATGACCGAAAGCCAGGTTAACTGCAAGTAGAGATCACCTGTTAACACCCAATGATGGTGCCAAAGACTATGATTTTAAGTTGTAGTTTGGCATGAGAATTGAAGAAGCTTTGTGGCCAAGGAGCTTTTCTAGTGCTAAGTATGGGTGCTGGTGGATAATAGATACTTCTAAAATGATGGTCTGATTTCCCCTATAGAAAACAGAGTTGTACTTGGTTAGGTGTCATCTGAGAGTGTGAGGAAGAAGGCAGGTTTTAATGAGAATTTTCAGATCGATACAGCAAGAATCAAGATGAAATGATTATTAGTACTACCCAGGGCTCAGGGTGCGGGATTATTTCTGAACACTAGCCCCAGAGGTGTCCTGCAGCCTCACAATAAAGTTCTTGTGATTCATTACCATCTTGCCATGAACTTGAACTTTAATGTAACTGCAGCTCCTTGTATTGCAGTAGACCAACTTGAGAACATATTAATATCAGAGACTGTTTAAACAGAGCAATAAAACGACAACACACTACTTTAACTAAACCCAGCTTGCAGGCTAATTTTAAGGCAGCCCAGTTGGAGGATGCTCATACATTAATTAACTCTAATAGCCAGGAAGGAAAGGAGGGGAAAAGAGGTTGAAAGGCATTGTTAAAAAAAAGAAAAGAAAGAGAAAAAAAATCCAAAGAACTCATGCTCAATTTCTTTCTGCCTTTTTTTTTAGGTGTTTAACACTTGTACAATTTGGTCAAATTATGGTCAGGACAGCAAGGGAAGCCAGTTAGCTTTAAAAGACAGAGAGCTTGTGAGACAGGACATGATTACTTTGCTGAATCCCCACTTTTTTTTTTCTTCCAAAAGAGACAAAGGGAAATACTTAAGAACCAATAGTGACGGCAACGAGGCAATCATTGAGTTGCAGGATACCTTTGTCTCTGGGGGGCACGCAGTAATTTTTACATGTCTGCCACTGAGTGTCAAACCTTTTCTTTTCTTCTTCTTTCCATTCTGGATGGCCAAACTGATTATCTAAAATAGAAAATTAGCACACAATGGGTTTACTCTGCGATACCCCTTATGCAACTAATGGCAAAGCTTGTTAATTGGTTGTAAATGCCAGCAGGTTGCCAGGATAATACTTCAGAAATAAGCGGGTATTCTGATAATTACAGCAATCTTCATCTATAAAAGCTTAAGTAGATGAAGTAGTGGCTGGCTTAAAACCAAGATTTATCCCGCTGCACTCACATTAAAAGAAAAAATAAGATGAAAACAATAATGTAACAAAACAATTATATAGCAGGAAGCTTTGTAGGTTTTAGAGATTGTGAAAACTCAGAAAGTAAAACAGTGCTGTAATAACCAGTTATGGAAAAATAGGCCATTTACATTTGTGTATAATTAAATAGTAGGCTATGCAATTTCACTTTTTAAAGTAAACTGCCTTTTCCTTTTTTTATAGGGCAACGTAGCCATAATTGCTGCATTAAAGCTTTAATGAAAGAAAAAAGCAGCAGATCAAGATGACATGGAACGTCTACATTTGCACCGTGTCGCTCTGCTTGTTTAGTAATGGGAAGCTACTGAGGAGATTAAAATTGCAGAATTCTTCATAGTTTGTTCTAAAATTGCTATAGGAAGATCATTCTGGGTCTAAAATACACACAATTTATTTTTCCACCTTCAATCTGCAAGAATTTAATGGCTTTCATAACTAGTAGGTGGTTGGAGATATGTTTTATATTAAAGAGAGAACTACTTTGGATCATAAAAATTATCAAAAGTGAACAGATCAGAATTTAAACCCTAAGGGATTTCCTGAGTGCATTAGAATATTGCCCCAAATATTATATTATAGTTTCTGTTTAACTTGAGCAGTATAAAAAAATTTCTTGTTCAAAATATCAACAGGTTGGTTTGTAATATTGTTTTTTTTTTAAAGTATATTTTGCAGTTTCTTTATCACTCCCAAGAACATCAGGAACTGGTGCAGATGACAGCCAACTCATACACCGAGGTAATGTTCTGGTAAGCTGTTAACTAGCATGTGGGCTGATTTAGTTTAAAAAAAAATAGTGATAGTCTCTCCTGTGAGCTTCTTTCTCCTAAGTTTGAAATATTCTTCAGATGTTATACTCCATATAGGTTGGCTATGTTTTCTGTAAACCATCCCTGGCAAATAATGTAGGCAGAGATTGGAAACCTTCATTATGTGTTACAGTACTGAGCAGAGGGTATGAAAACATGCTAAGAACACACCAGGCAAGAGAGCTAAGAAAAAAATACAAGGACATCAGTGCCAATGGCTAGAGTGATAAAAAGTAGCCTTTAAAATATTATATAAAATATGTGTGATCTTTTCTACCTTTTGCAAAAAGGACAATTCAAAAGTAACTCCTCATTAAAGAGAACCTGAGGAATAGACTCTCTAAAGGCCTAGGATTTTGGCTTTCGGGGTTAGCACTTTAAGAAAGTGACTCAATTGCTCCAGGGTTTTGTTTTGGTGTTTGTTTCTCACGGGGTTGATAAAATGCATCTCCATCTATGTGCAGCTCTTCTGGAATGAAAAACTTTAAATACATAGCCTTCTGGAGTGGCTGGCTTTCTCACAGAAATCAGAATATGGTCTTGGCATGGGGGCTGGAACCGCGGGTAAGCAGAGCACCCAGGAGGCAATGCGATCGCGGGGCAGAGCAGCCTGGGGTGGGCAAGGAACTGCGCCATCTCACAGGGAGCATCCGCAGCTACTTTTTAAAGAGTGCCACTGGAAAGGAGGCGAAGGGGAGGGGAAGGGAAAAGATGGGTATTCGAATCCCTGTAGAAGCAAGAAGAGATTCTCTTCTACCCACAAGTCCCATAGGTAACAGAAGTTAGCATGTTACCTGTGCAGACGTGGTGCTGCGGGAGGACCAATGTCTCAGGTCTTCGAGGCTGGCAGTTGCTGCCCTTAGCATGGGCACATAAGGCGCTTTGCTTCAGGTGGACTGATTTTAGATGTTCTTTTATTGACATCTTTACATGCGATTTGAAGGAGCAGGGATAATAGTAAAGGAAAACTTTCTTTCCAACTTGGTAGTTGGTAGCTTTGGGGATATGGGTCAAAGGGGGCAAGAGGTAAGCTTTCAGGGGAAGAAAACTAAAGGAAGAAAGCAAACTACTCAGAATAAGGAATGGGTGAAGGGGTTGGGGGAAGGAGGACAGGGAGCATGACCTAGGATGGCCTTTGCCTACTAGACACCTTGGACTTCACTCCCCTCCTCATCTATGAAACCTCAGTGAGAGGTCTGAGTAGATGGGCATCGTAAAACGAACCATGTCTACATGCAGGGAAAGAAAAACTTTTTTGAAAAGCTAAAATAAATAAATAAAATAAAATAAAAAATTAAAAAAAAATAAAAACATGAAATGAAATAAAGAGCAAATAAATATTTTTTTGTTAGTATGAGAACTTGTGGTAATTGCTTACATTTTTAATCATTTTTAAAAGAAGAAACTTTGTTTCTTTTGTGCTTAATTTAAATTCTTTATTATTTTTAATGATATGACATCGTTTTCCATATGATAACGAAATACTCATGTAACTTTACTGAACAACAAATGAACTAATTGGAGAGTTCAGTACATTTTTAGTTTTGTCTTTTATATGTGATGAACATTATCCCTTATTTCCTCTGGTGCTTTAATTCTATGTTGGTTGAAGTAACGTTCTTAAAGGACATTTTGATATCTGACATTTTTGACATCTTTGAAAATTTTTCAATATATAAGTAATGTACATAATTTGATCAACTTACATTATAATGTCCTTATGTTCCCATTGTATGTTTTTCCTGTCACTTATGCTTTGGTGAGGTACACACTGCACAGAGTAGGCACTTGAGGAATATTTGTGAATGAATTATTTTTAACTAAAGGGTGGAATTTTATTTTTTAGCTTTTCCAGGTCTTCATAATGAACACACTAAATTGATAAGCATTCTTGAAGAAATATTTTCAAAGCAGCTTGAGGGTTTGGTACTAAAAAGGCAAAGTTCTTTGACTAGAATTTTCTCCTAGGAGAGGAACATACTTCACATACATACAGAAAGCATAGCCTGCCATGCTGATATTATCCCTGCACGAATCGTGTGTTCGTCCTAAGAGTGAACATTTTCTCTGTTTCTGTGTCAGTTGTCACTAATCAGTTATGCATCTGATGTGCGGATCCATCAGGGAGCAGAATTTAAGTCATTTTGGCTTTAGCACAGGCGATATGCTTGTACAGGAGTTTACCAAAGCCCCTTTGATGCCTTTTCAGAAGGGGCCGTGCATATGTTATGGTACCTCTACAGCAGCAGTGACTGAGCTAGCTGACAAGTGACAGGAGGTTTTTTCCCCTCTTTGGTATTTCATGAAAGTGTGCACAAATCATAACAAGTTGCCTCTCTTTCACAAGACAGGGAACATTTCCCTTAAAGCACACATGGCTATATGGTGTGTTTGTGTACATGAAAATTCATGCTGCTATCAATTTTAATTTTGCCATTTTCGTTGTTTTTAAATTTCAGGTTTGAAGTTTTTGAAGAGGCTTAAATAATTGCTTTCAATTTCATCTTGACTGATTTTTAAAGGCTCTATTGAAGTCTTAATGGAAAAACAAGGTACTTTACCATTTAAAGAAAATGTAATGTACAAGTGACTCATTTCCCTTAGGCTGTTGCTTTATTTGTCAAGAAAACTCAATAAATAGTAAACACCTATTGTATGCCAGGAAGTCCTATGCTGGATAATAAGTAGCAGGCTATGATTCCCAATAATCTGTCTAAATTTCCATGTTTTAAAGCAGTATTAGCAGCAGCAACTATGAACATAAGAGCCCTTGCTCTGCTGTCTCTTTGTCAGATGTAGAATACTGAGCTCTGTGCTGTAAGAAATTGTGTAGCAGTTATTATAGCAATGTCCCCAATAAATGCAATTAAAACAGATGGGGGAGTGAAGAAGGAGGTTTTGGAGTCATAAGATCTGGGTGCAAATCTAGTATTGAACACTTATGAGCTGTTTTTACCCTGGGAATCAGAATCTTCATCTCTAAAATAAGGATAGTCAAGAGATTGATGCTCACATCATGTAGCATATTATTTGACATATAATAGATGCTCAATAAATTTTCTTCCTTTGAGCTTCCTATTCCTTCATGATCTCAGAATAGCAGGAGACTCTTTATGATTCTTCCTAAGTAAGTGCCAATCTAACTGTATTTTTTTTTAAGTAAACTAAGATCTTTAGGAGATAGGTTCCTGGGCCCATAGAAATAACTATCTGGCTGTGACAACCAAGATAAATGCCAGTAAAATGATCTGCTCTAAATAGCTAGTATACATCACACACACACACACACACACACACACACACACATATCATGTATATATCATGTATATGAAAATATATTCATTTTTTTTCTGGTCAGCAAATGAATTCTTTTAAAATTACTTTATAGTTATTGAGACAATGAGATGTACCCAAAGCACTAATTGATAATTTTCAACTACCCAAGGGTTTTCCTATAAATGAAGGTATAATAATTTAAAACAGTGAATTCAAGGTACAGAAGGAAGGGAAATTGAGGGGTGAATTCACTCTGAGGCCATCCTGAATCCATTTAGCATCGCATGGCTCTGACTGAAACCACAGATACCACTGCACAAGAACGACATTAAAGGTTGGACTAACATCCCTGGAAGAAAAGCTCTTTGTATCTGTGTGAGGACCACGTAGCGTGCAATGCTGGTGGCATTCCTGGACCCACCGGTAATTTGTGTAGACTTCACAGTGAGGCTCCCACTGCTAAGTCACTGGTGGGTGTTTGGTCCCTGAGTGTTTCCTCTCTCTCTCTCTCTCTCTCTCTCTCTCCCTTCATACCTTCTCTGTGGCTCACCTCGCTCTTCCCTCTGAGGACTCGGAGTGTGAATCCAAGCTTTTGAGATCCTGAGGAGGAAGAGTGTGCTTCCTTTTTCTTTACATATGAAGTGGCTTCTTTTTCTGTTTATATCTTCATGTGAACATTCTGGTTGGTAAGAATGACAGATTATTGGCTCAGCCACAATTTGCCTTACACATAACCTCGCTGCCAATTTCATTTAAAAAAAAAGATGTCTTCCTTCATGGAAGAAATAAGCATATCTTTGTTGTGGTAAAAAAAATAAAAATAAAAAGAATTCACACACAAAAAAACTGTTCTGTGAACTGAAATCTTTTATTAAGACAGAAACACCTGATTTCCACTGGGAGCCCCAGACACTGGGGATTTATTTAACCCACTTCTGGCTCTACCCTCTTGTGCATTCATTTTCATTTCAAATTATTTCAGGGTCGTTTTGAACCTAATATGAGCACTCTTTTGAGGCAAAATAATTATAATAATAATCATAATCATAATGCTGTCATCTTGCATAGTGTTTTCTATTCCAACTTCCTGGCTGAGTGGTGTTAGAAGATGTCAAAGAAGGAGATAATCCTGCACAAGTCATGTTTTCATACATTACTTCAATCTCAACAGCCTTCATGAACACAAAGTTGTCTAGCATATTTTTTTGCTGTGCTTTGAATGAGAATAATTAATAATTTGCTAAGACCTCAGAATAAAAAAAATGAAGACTTTTAATTCAGGTGGTGCAAGCTTATTATTGGGTGTAACAAAATCAATTGAGAAGCTTTTTAAAATCATGAAATACAATTAAAGAGAGAAGAAATGTTAATTAAATTTCTATAGTATTTAAGCAGTTTTAGGGATAAAACTAAGTAACTAGCTTATTCATGATTAATGGAAGATGGGCTGAATAATAATTATTTTGTGGTATATTTATCTTCTTTAGAGGTTAATTTGATTTAGATAAAAAAAGATGATGTTAACATTCTTTAATAGATTTCAGATCCCCTGGGGTAATTTTTACTTTATAACCCATTGTGTCCTTAATATGACTTTTTATATGTGACAATGTTTTATTCCTTAACGGACTGCAGTATTTAAGTATAAGTGATTGTATGACTTAAGGTCTTATTCCAGTTCTCTTAAATCTATACAGAAGCTTCAACTAAGAATTTTATTCTCAAAGTTTTAGAGACATCTGTCTTTCCTACAGAATACTACCAATTTGAGAATAATCAAAAGAAGAAAAGGTATTTTAAAACATTATCCTGGTTTGTACTGCATTAAAGAAAGCACATTTGATATATTATAGACTGTATAGAAACTATTTTCATGCAATTTTAGGTGCTGTATTAGGTCACTTTAGGAATAGGGTGAGAGAGTATTTAGGAGGAAAGGAATGCTTAGCTTCCGCTGGCAGTCCTTATACACACCTTGCAAATTATCATGCTGTCCATGTTGGGTATACATTAAGAAGTTAATATGCTGCTGTCATTCATACAAATAATATTAATACTATTGTGTTATTGGAGATTTTTGTGGTTTACTTATAAAATGAGATGAGTTATTTTGCAGGAGACACCATGTGCTATGAGCTAACTGATACACTAGGATCTGTGAAAAGTGTTCTGTTAAAGGCTCTAGAAAGAGTCAGGGATACAGTGCTTAGCTGTGATAGGAGTGGGTTTCTTGAAGGCACTAAAGCCTTTAAGAGGTTTGAAAGTTATGATGTCATTAATTAATAAGTGAGCTAATCAATACAGCAAGAACATACTGTAATGGCTTATAAGCATGATGGCTTTATAATGACTATGTATGAATGTTAATTGATTAAAACAAAGGGAAATTTCTATCTATTGGGTCAATAGTTTATGGATTATGACTACCTTTTAGTTTGAGATTGCTACTGAATTGTCCTTTCCCATCCACCCTCTCTAGAGGCCCTGCCATCTATTTGTCTGTTTTTAGTCAGAAATGCCTGTGAACAAGATACATTAGCCCAATCATTGGTACTAGAACCCAATAACACTTGTAAAGTCCCAGAGGTTTCTTACTGGGTGCCACTCTGGGACTTCATAGTGTACTCCTGAAAATTTCTATGTTTACTTCTTTAATGATATTGGATTTTATGTAAAATATTTATCATATAAATAGGCCACCTTGATATATTATCAAGGATTTCATATTTTTTTCTTTTTATTGCTTTATGTGTGTTCAGTTGAGAGATATATAGTAATATATTCTCTGTCAGGATAAGTGACCTAAACGATAAGACTGTTATTTATTCTAACGTCTATATTAAGAATCAAATACATGTAGAACATATTTAACATCAGAAACAAGAATTGGCAGATGGAATTTTACCTAGGAGACTCCTATTGGCAAGCATGGGAGTTGCTTATAACAGAGATATTATAGACTTAGGAATTGGTTATTGTAATACGGTTTGTGCTTAATAGAAAAGGGGTGTGCAGTTAATCCTTTATCATTCCAGACGGCAGTTCTCGCTTCGTCTCCCCCTTCAATTGCTATGCTAGCATTTTTTTTTTCTGTTTTATTGCTCCATTCTTGGAGGTCTGCTTTGGAGTGGTGCCAGTTATCTTTTTTCATTTAGGCAAATTTTACATCAAAATACTGATTTTATATTTGAGGAAACTGGTGGCTTTGGAATAGTATCCTTGTCAGCTTTTATATGAATGCGGATGAAGTTGAAAAAGCCAAATGGGAAGGGATCTTGTGAAAAACAGCAGTCCTCTGCCCAACAGACCTCTGCCTCTCCCCCAGTTCTCACTCCTCAGAGAGATACTCTCAAGTCTTCGAGCTGACTTTTTGTTTTCCTGGCATTTCCTTCTACATTTAAAATAACTTGCTTATACCACAGACTCCTCATTTTATAGTTAGATATTAGATATTTTATAGTTAGATATAGATATTATCTCCTGGTTTTTTTATGTGGACTATTGGAATTTAACACCTTGATACCTTCTCATCCTCCTCAACTTTCTTATTCCTCAGCTGAGGCCTTCTAAGGAAGACCCTTCTTAGAAGTTCCAGTGTTTACACTTCTCTCATCATTAAGCCTTACCCAGACCTTGATGAAGAAGTATATACCTTTTTTGGTATTTCGGTATGTTCAAACATCTCAGAAAACCCAAGAAGTGAGGCAAGGGAAGGGAGGCAAGAAGTTTTTCCCAGTTGGCATCAGTGTGTGTGTGTGGCCAGTGAGTCTGAGGGTGACTAATCTTAAGGAATAAACAGAAAAGAACTAGTAAAGGAGACTCAGAAAGAGTTTTCAAGGATGTCGGAGGAGAAAAGGTGGGGAGGAAGATGATAAATAAATGTCAAACATCAAGGTAGAGAGGGAGATGGTGAATAAATGTCAAAAGCCACAGAGAGAGTAGAATGAAACAGTCATTATTACCTATGTACATATATGACTGCATGACCAATGTGATTCTACAACATGTACAGTCAATCAGAAAAATGAGAAATTATACCCCATTTATGTATGATATATCAAAGTCTTATTCCAGTTCTCTTAAATCTCTAAATTCATTCTATTGTCATGTATTACTAATTTAGAACAAATTTTTAAAATTCAAAAAATTTAAAAAAATACCACAGAGAAATCAATGAAGAAAAAGACTGTAAAGTATCTGTTAGTCATGGCTGCCAGAGAATTGAGTTCCAAAGCCTCCGTACAGTGGGAGACAATGCATCATTTTAGATTATTCACTTGATGAACTTGGGTCTGAAGTAAATGAAAGAGAAGGCAGTTCAAAAACATATCTAGATGTAGATGGAAGAGTAAGTTCAAACAATTTTTTTTTGAGACATTAGAATATTTCTAAGAGAAGGTGTAAATTGAGAAAACGGTAGGTGATCAGCAGTCTTTTCCAATCATGCCTCTTTGACAATTGTCTTATAGTTTAATAACAATTTCTTCTGTTGATACTGTATCTTATGGTGTCTAAGGCTTTGAATAGTAACAGCAGTTACTATTGGGTCTTCTTTGTGTACACACACACACACACACACACACACACGAAGCTGGCGGTTTAGAAGACATGCCGACATTACATGATGGTGCCAGGATGTAGACATGGTCTCTACTCCGGTCCACAGACCTTTGAAATCCAGCTATCCTTTGAATTAGCCTTTACCCTTCTTTGGTTCTCAGTTGATCTTTGCTGCTAACAATTCCCTTTATTCTTATTTTTCTTGGCCAGGCTTATCTGTCCGTCTGCCTGCTGCTTTTATTTCCTTCAAATCCACAGCTATGTCATGTGTTGACTAACTTCATCACACCATAAAACTGCTGTTACTATTCAAATCGTACTATTCAGATCCAGACATTTTGCAATAGAAGGAGATTCCCTCCAGTTTAGTAACCTATTTTGGGGACATAATTTTGTATGACTGTCACTAGATTATCTCAAACAACATGTGGACTTAGAGCCATACATCAGGATAGAAAATAAAACCATTTTCTGTACTTGGAATTTACCTGATACTCATGGTGTTTTGGTGCTGAACTCTACATGCAAATATCCCTAGCAATAGGTTTGCTTCTCATTTCACATTTAAAAAACAACTTTTGTCACCCAGAGCACAAAGATTGCTTTATTAAATGGGTAGTGAAGAATCAGTGATGGTTTTCATTCTGTATTAGTAAAAATATTTGGCTACATGTAGGTTTCCTGAAAACAGTTTGATACAACCTTCATTAATTCAGACATATCCCTGTCTTCAAGGGGTACTCAGTCATATTTAAAAAAAAAAGTCAACATATTATTAGACATGACATGATGAGAACAGGATACCTTCTATAGGCATAATGGGCTGTAGGATCCCAGAGAGATGTTAAGTCTCCATCATGGAGCAGAAGCAATTCAAAGAATGCTTTCTGAAAGAAGTGATACTTGAACTTGTTAGATGATCAAGAGTGAGACAGGCAGAGGGGGAAAGGAAGGCAGCCAGGCAGAGGGACAACATTTTTATGTGCAAGCATGAGAAAACCTGGTGCATTATCAGAGGAACAAGTACGTGGAATGTCTGGAGTTAGAAGTGCCTATGGAACAGGTGGCAAGTGACAATTTCAGGAGGTGAACAGAGCCCAGACCCTCAAATGTCTTGCTTTTGAAGAAGTTGGGTTTTAGGGAATTTTGGGGAATTCACAGAAGGGTTTTGAGTCAGTGAGTCAGATAATGGAATTAGTCTTTTAGAAATATCAGCCAGTGGAACAGGATTAGAAGGAGGTGAGACTGGGGTCATGAGATCAGAACGCCAGTACAGAAATTGTCCTGGCATGAGCTAGCATTACAGGTGTGGATGAAGAAGAGAAAGAATAGAGAGACATTCAGAAGATAGAATCACTAGGCTCAAAGATAAATTTGGTGTAACAGGGTAGACAGAGGGACCTTGTAAATGGTCACATTGGCTTCTTGGTAATTCTTACTGGGAATTCCTAGTACTAATGTTCTGGGATATGCTCTAGGGGAGCCTGAGCTGGTTTATACACATGGAAACATATCGATGTATCTCTATAATCTGTAACTAGGATTTAAGAAGTTCTGAATGAACTGTCATTTAGATCAGTAAATGAACTGTCATTTAGGTCAGTGAAATAAAATTTCTTAAATCCAAAATATACAAAATTTTCATATTATTGTTACGATGTCTTTAACATTGTTGGGTACTTAGATTAAAATAACTCCTAGGTTTTGATCTATAGATCTCTACTTCTATTACTAATTGTGTGCAGATGCTGATTTAATTCTAAAATAAATTTTCTTCTTGTTTTGTTTTGTCTAAAGAGACATAACAATGCTCAAGGATGCTTCACCCCATTTCTGAAAAGCGTATGAAGATATGTTGAGATGGAGTGCTCAGTATTTCTTTTTCTAAGTATGACTGTTAATAAAAGTTGAAGGTTTTCATAAATCACGAAAATGTGAATATTCCAAACTCCCACCTCCAAAGCCAGAGAACTTCACTTGAAAAATTTCAGTCAATTGGACTTGGCATCTTGAAATATGAATGAGAAATTATTATATTTATTTTCTTCATCACTGAGAACAGTTTTTTTTTTTTTAGTTTTTAAAGGGAAAGTATACTTTTTATTTGCAAGCCTGGATAAATGCTCATTACGAATAATAGAGAAATAAAAAGAGCAATGTGTAAAATAGAAAATCAAAAGTTCCTTATAATCTATCATAATTCCGTCACTTGAGATAATGGTTAATTTTAGGGTATGTCTTCCAGATACATAAACATTGTCTTTTGTCAAAATAGTCTTTTTTATACCTTTATTTTATTTATTTATTTTTATGTGGTGCTGAGGATCAAGCCCAGTGCCTCCCACATGCTAGGTGAGCACTCTACCACTGAGCTACAACCCCAGCCCATGATACAACATGATCTGTAGCTTTCAATAACATGCTTTTCTCACCAACATGATATGGTTTCTTTCCATGCAAATAAATACAGACCTATGTTTTAATCTTGCTTTTACTTTATATATGTATAATTTATTTAGTCTTGTATTAATTTTTTTTAAAATTTAAATTCCCTTAAATTTTTAGCTAACAAAAGATATTGCTGATATTTTCCTTGTACATATATGTCTTTCACATTTTTCCATTCTTTCCCTTTCATGAATTCCTGGAGTAAAACCACTGAATTAGAGGTTGTAAATATTTAAAATTTTTATATATACAGCCATTCTTCAGCATCTGTGAGGTATAATAGATACTAAAGACTCTTAAATAAAATGGTTAGGTATTTGCATAACCTATGTACATTCTCCCATATACTTTAAATAATCTCTAGATTAACCTTTAATACCTAATCAATGTAAATTATGTATAAATAGTTACTGCACTATATAATTTAGGAAATAATGACAAGAAAAAAAAAGCCTGTACTTGCTAAGGACAAACTCAGGATTCTCCCCTGCCAAATACTTTCTTTCTGAGGTTCATTGAAATCAGTAGATAGAGAGGGCTGACTGTATTTTCAAATTAACAGATAGAAGTTGTACTACTAACTAAATATGAGAATATATTTCTCCACATAGTTTTATCCACCTTGGTAAAGTCAATTTGATCTTTCTTTTGCTTTGAAATAGGAAAAAATTTCATGACTAATTTGCCAATTTGGAACTTCTTGTAGTTTATATTTTTTTTAATATATTTTTTCTGTTTAAAATACTTATTACAGTTCTCTACTGATTTTTCTATTATGTAATTTATCATATATTTATTGGTCACAGAATTCTTCATATATCAAAGTCAAACTTTTTTTTACAGTTTATTTTTTAGAGATTTGCTAAGAACCTCTTCCTCACTAGATTATAAACAGAATAATTTTTAATGGTGAGGGAAACTACAGTTAAAAGATGAAGTAAAAATTAAAAAGGTAAGTGGGAAAAGTATTGCCAAAAAACAAAGGCAATTGGAAAAGATATATTTTTTGTAATAAAGGAGAAATTTGTTTAATTTAGAGTAAAATGTAAGGACTAGAGTATCTATTGCATGAGGCTGTCTGTCATGCTGGTTGTGATGTCCCCCTCTACAGTAGAACTTGGAGCATAGAAGTTGCTCTATAATATTTTTGGAATTAATGAAGGAATTTATGAATCCAGGTTTGCAAGAATGAACACATGAATACTTGGATTAGGAAAGATCAAGGACTCAGTATTATCCAAATCACTGAGAAGATGAGAACACTATCACTGCAATGGCATTCTACACTATTACTACAAAGCTGGTCATTTAAACTTCAAAATCCCTTTGACTGAAAATTTCAGTTTCCTGTCTGAGAATATTAAATTTGTGCCCTTGGTAACCATTAGTGTTGTATTAGAGTAGTATTAATCTTAAAAAAATTAGAAGATTAAAAGAGAATCAACAATGGAGTCAAGGAAAAACTGGGTAGGTCATTAGAAGAACATCATTATTATCATTGTTTAGTAAGTTACTTCCAAGTGAATGGCATAAGAATTGTTCTTTCTTGGGCAAGTCCCACTGTCTGACAAGCTTCTAAAGTGTAGGAGAAAATCTAAAGAATTAACTTCCCTTTCAATAGAAGACACGATGACTTACTGTTTTTATTTTAACCAATTTTTTGGTAATTTTAAGGTTATCATACATATAATTATGCCTAAATTCTGAGTTCCAAGTTGTAGAAAAATATAATAACCTTCCCTTTTTTTATTGTAGATACTTTCTTGGATGATTGAAAATAGCTTTTTATAAGCTGTGCTCTCTAACACTTTTTTCCCTGAAAGAATAATCTTTTTTTATTAGTATAATAGCTAATTTTAATTCTATGTGACACAAACCCCCTTAACTTTATATGGTATTTTATATAGTAATGTTTATTTCCTATACAAACTCTCGAGGATGTTTTATCTGTTTTATATCCCATTGAATTCTCCCTGAAACTGCACTAGTTTACAATAATTTTATTACTTTATTAATTAAACGTTTTCCAACAAGCTAGCTATGGCATTTCTTATCATCAAGGGTTCCATTAGTTTTTAATGGTGTGAGACAAAATTACCATTTACCCACATGCAATTTAAGAAGCATCATTAACACGGGAAAAGCACCAGGTGGGATTTCTAATAGTTACTGTTTCTCATTTTTGTTTTTATTTAAAAGGAATAACTGGTTTTGAGATTTTTTTTTTTGCTGCTATATTGCCAAATCTTCCTTTAGATTTTATGATCGAGATAATTTAAAATAATGTTCTTCTATTTCCTTAGGCACTATTCGACGATATTTTACTTATGTGCACACAGCTCCAGTCTAGCACTTTTCCCCTCACGGTGGTGTGAGTGTTGTCTGCAGACAGCAGAACAAAGAGGGACTCTTATGGACTTAAGCAGGGCTTTTGGCCAAGGGCAGTGTCCGTGGATTGGCCACAGTACTGTGTTTGTCATCAGAGAAGCAGGGATATTGGGACTAAAGTGATTTAGGGATCCTGAGGACCAAAAGAAATTCTAGGATCCTTGCTAGGGAGCAGAAGCATTAATTTATTGCTGCAGATCATACAAATTTTTGAAAAGAGGTCATATGTCATAGGTTAAATAGTTCTTGCCCTCTTGAACTACTATAAAGTGAATATAAGAGGATCAATTAGAAATATTCAGCAAAGTTCATAATGACATAGATGATCTTAGAAGACTGGGAAAATACAAGCATCTTGCAGTTCAGTGTATTATAAAACATATAGAACATGATCAGTCATTAACAAGAGGCAAAACACAACAAAAATATAAGTAGGAATATAGAAAACCAGTTTGTGCAATTCTTTCAATGTTTTATTTTATTGGAGAATTCTGCTCTGGTAAATAAAAGAATTGGAATAGTAGAGAGTAATCTGTTTCACAAAATCAGGGTTTGATTAACACTGAAAGTTTTTGACACAATTTAGATTAAAATTGACCTATATTTCAAGATAGTTCTCATGCAGGGATAGGAAGAATTAAATGACAGTATACCAACTCGACTCAGGAAAGCATGCTAATACTTCTTTAACAATCTCCTAGAAAATATTGTATAAATTTTATTTTACCTGAACAATCTATTGGAAAAAATGAAACTGTTGGCCTGCTATCTAGTCAGCATGTCCTTTCTTTCTTTCTTTCTTTCAAGTAGTTTGTAAATAAATGAATGAATGTTTTGAATTTGACCACAGAGCAGGGGGACACTGTTTAATCCATTTTCAAACAGAATGGTCTACTTTGGGGAATCTTTGTAAAATAGCTTCAGTAAAACTCAGTTCAATTAATATTTATTTATCACTTAGTATAAGTTAATCATGTGATAAATGTTATATCTTTTTTAGTGCACCATATTGCATTAAGAACTGTGTGTTTCCTTCTAAAGGGAATTGCTAAATTAAAAGAGTTTTTTCTAAAAAAAAAGATGAGAGGAAAAAATATGAATGAAATACAAAATCTTCTAAATGTGGAAGTTTTGATACCTAAGAAGTAGCTTACTTTTTAGGATGAAGGTATTTTATAACAAGCTGAATCTGCATTTCCTCTCATATCACTGTGCATTTTTAGTTAATATCCCACTACATGTGTCTGCATATGGAAAATACCTAAGCTTATTTATAACAGTAGTACATGTATGGGTACTTTATCTTTGTATGTTTGTTGGCTCTCTTGTTAGTATATCAATTCTGTATTTGCATTGCCCATGAAAGAAAAAAAAACAACAGTTATTTTGATTAGCTTCTATGTATATTTGCTCCGTGATATTGCTCTATTTTGAATTTGACTGATGTTAATTATTAAATTTTAAACAAGTTACTTTGTCCATCACTTTGAATCAGAAATGATATTTGAATAGATTTTTTTTTCAGCATTGGAACATGGGGAAAAAAAATCACTCTACGAATTCTTTTCTTGAACAATTATCACAATTTGTTGGGTGTGTTATATTTTATTTGAGCTGACTGTTATTGACACTAGATTTCCAGGGATCCAGTAAAGCATTTTGGTGTGGCTGGATTCCTAGCATTTGTCTGTCTCCTTTCAGTGTGCTTTTATTGTGCTTGAAGCTGACAGAAAATTGCTATAGCCAATCACCAAAAAGTGCTTATTTTTTTATGATGTTTTATTTTCATTGCTCAACATTAACATAATGAAACTTTAGATTTTTCTATTAAAACAATGCAGTACATGTGAAGTGTCATGATGAATGACAATTTCTTGTGATATACATTTTGGTGCTTGTAAAATAAAGATTGACATTAGAGCTTCCTGGATTAGATACTCCAGTTTTATTTGGAGGCTTTGTAAAAAGGAAGCACATGTTACACACACACACACACGTTTAAGTATTAATCCTCACCAGAAGAAAGACAATAAGAAATATTTATTAGAGTATGACTATTTCTATTAATATTGTCTTTCATCATCTACCAAGCTTTCAATGCTTTGAAAATATTGAGGCCTTGTTCCTTCGAACTACATTTTTTATAGAAGAGGATGCATGCAATATGGGATTGCATGTCAGTATTGATTCTCAGAGGCAGTACACATAGTATGAAAGAGGTTTTTTTTTTTTTTTTTTGGAAACAGTGATCCATTAAGAAAATGCCCTCATTTTCCTTTGTATGGATAGCATGAGGTTGGCAAACTTTAAAAATAAAATTCTTGGGTTTCCCTATAATGAGCTTCAATGACTCAGTTTTTAATCATTTTTAATTAAATGACACATAAATTAAGATACAGTAATGGTTACATGATTAGGCCGGAATAGATAGGTCACAAAAGTCTGAAATTAAAATCCAAACTTATGGAATATACATGCTATAAAAAATTAAGTGGCAGATATCAAAGGTCTAATTCTCTAGCAACTGAGGGAAAAAAGCAGAAGAGAGAGGGATCAGGACATTTAACTTTTGCTGTCACGTATCACCTCTTGCTCTCTGTATGCATAGGTTGATAACTTAATTGCATACTCCGAAGGGCTGGGCAAGACTAGAGAAAGAAAACCCAAAGTGGCTTATATAGGAAAGCTTTGGGATCAGAGACCATTTGCTTCCTGTCTTATCCCAAGAATCCCTGGACAAGTCACTTCTCAGACTTGGTTAAATTTTCTCATCTGCAAATAGGAAACCAGGATTGGATTGTTGTAAGATGCAAATGGAACAAAGCAGCAAAAGCTCCTTCTACAGGGCTTGGGAATACATAATTTTTATCACAAATCAAATTTGTGTTGTTCTTACTTCTAGCAGACAGAGTTACCCATTAGATGGCTTGGTTTTTGACATTTATTTATTTAATAACCAGGATTTTGATAATTAAATATACTATCCTTGGAAAAAGCAGGTAACATTTCTATGTGCCTGGCATAGTGCCAATCATGCATTCCTTGAAGTGAATGCTGTGTATGCACACATGCATCATCTTATTTTATTCTCTCCAAACATCTATGAAATAGTAGGTATCTCCATTGTCACAGTTGTAAATATGAGTAAATGGGGTCCAGACAGAGTAAATATCCTGTTCAATATCTTTACCTTAGTAAGAGGTGAAAGTGGGATTAAAATATAGGTAGTTCCCAAGCCCACATATTTAGCACAAGGAAGAAATTTACAGACTGTGCATTAAATGAACACAAACAATTTATTTTAGTACTGGGTCACAAGAATCCTGGGGCACTGAGAAGCAAGAAGAGTCAACTACAGAAGGAAAAAAATACAGAGAAAGAGATACTTGATATATTAAAATGAAAAATAATCTACAGAAGGTGAATGGATGAATGGATTGGAGAGTCTCATTAATATGTTTGCAGTGGTTATGATTTTTTTAAAATTTATTTAGGTACTAGGGAGTGAACCCAGAGGCGCTTTACCACTGAGCCACATTGCTAGCCCTTTTTATTTATTTAGTTTTATTTATTTATTTATTTTTATTGGTTGTTCAAAACATTACAAAGCTCTTGACATATCATATTTCATACATTAGATTCAAGTGGGTTATGAACTCCCATTTTTACCCCAATTACAGATTGCAGAATCACATCGGTTACACATCCACATTTTTACATGATGCCATATTAGTGACTGCTGTATTCTGCTACCTTTCCTATCCTCTATTATCCCCCCTCCCCTCCCCTCCCATCTTCTCTCTCTACCCCATCTACTACAATTCATTTCTCTCCTTGTTTGATTTATATTGAAGTTTCTCTTCTCTGAGGCTCAGTTTTCCCAGTTGATAATGAGCCTGTTGGACAAAACAAATTCCAGTATATTTTCTGATTCTACCTAAATGTTCTTCATGAGGTCTTATCAGCTACAAATACATTTCCTCTTCTCCATGTATGGCTCAGCAGGGATCCCAACTAATATTTGGTCATCTCTAGGGTTGTAAGTTGATAGTGACTCATTTGTTAAGACATTGAGGGAAGTTTGGTGGTGATGGAGAGGGAAAGAGACTGGGAAATATGGAGACCAAGGGAACCCTCATTTAGTAGGGAAAGCAAATTATGCTGGCAGATTTCTCTCTCATACCCACACTCTTCTGTTACTATCTAACAAAGAAATCCATGTAAATGGAATCTTGTCATGTTTGATATTTTAAATCAATAACCTGACTTCTCCTCTTAAACTCTTGGATTTAGTGCTATGGAGAAATGAAGGGTGATCTGCACCAGCCTTTTACCCCCATCTGAACGACTACATGTGTGTCCAGGAAAAATGTGGTAATCAGATCTTATCCACTGAAGTCTGTTTGTTCTGCCTTAATAGCAACCTTAGAAATGATTCATTTTGCCAAGCATGGTAGTTCACACCTATAATCCCAACTGCTCAGGAGGCTGAGGCAGGAGGTTTGTGAGTTCAAGAGCAGCCTCAGCAACTTATCCAGGCCCTAAGCAATTCAGCGAGACCCTGTCCCTAAAAAATATGTGGCTTAGTGGTTAAGTGTCCCTGAGTTCAATCCCCAGTACAAAACCAAGCAATCAACCAAACAAACAAAAAAGAAAAACATAACCAAAAAATAATGCATTTTATTTTTCCTGGTGCAACATGAGATAAAGGCACAGTGATGAATTATGACGTGTGTGGAGCCTGGAATTAGGAGCAAGAGGCTCTAGGTACACTCATCACCATCAGGTAGGCATGTTGCTGAAAGGATCAAGTGTCAGACAACTTGGTTCAAGGTTTGATCCAGCATCTGTAAGCTGAAGCTTCCTTTTCTCAACATGGTGACAATTCCTGTGAGGTACCACAGGTTATCCCAGAACTGTCCTAAATTATGAGACAATGTCATGGAAGTGCTTTATAAGCCATAAATCACAGATGTGAAGTAAGATGTGGCCCCTTAGAAGGGCTTAGTTGAAGGCACTCTTACATAATAACAGCAACATCGCCAAAATAAAGTCTGCATAAAAGCAGGATAAGTGTTCACAGACATCCATGGGCATAAATAACAAGACAAATAAAGTGCACCACAATTTAAGTGCTGAAGAGGTTATATGATATTAAAGAGGAAAGTTGGCAAAGAAGTCAGCCAAGGTAAATTTCTGTATCTTCTAAGTTATCTTAACATTTTAATTAGCTTGCAAATGCAAAGAATGTGCTGGTTAATGGAATTTGGGAAAATAGAAACTTAGAAAACAGAATTACCAAGAAAACATTAGACATTTTAAGTGCCTGAAATTTTAAATGCATGCTTTAAACTACGCACTTATCCAAATTGCCACAAATAATACTTTATGGTAGAAATTGCCCTAGAAAATGCTAGTATCTTCTATGTACCTTGAATAAGTGTCTTAAGCATCCAATAAGAGTCAAGTAAATATATCAGCTCATCTCATTGGTGAACTTTAGTGGCCAATTAGATAAAAATAAGCAAATGCCTGAAGTCACTTTACAGCAGAGTTTCTCCACCTAGACACCACTGACATCTTGGACCACATAATTATTTGTTGTTTGGGGATGTCCTGTGAACCAAAAGATGTTTAGCAGCATTACTGGCTTCTATTTGTAAAATGCCTGTAGTACCCCTCTGCTGTTACAACTCAAATTGTCCCTAGATATTTTATCCCCACTATTCTTTGGGGGATAAAGCCATGGATGTTTGAAAGTCTAAAACCATCCAATGCTCTACAGTGATATTTGATAGCCAACAAATGACAGCTTTGCTGACTCAGAATTCAGAAAGTTCTAGAATGGTAAAATTAGAGATGTTATATTATAGAGAATAAATGGGTATATATTTAAATGTTTTTGTGTTCCTAACATATCCCCTAGTTTTACTTTCTAATGCTCTCTCTCTCTCTTGTATTTTGGGTTGTTGTGGAAATGTATAATTCTCTCCATGATTAGACAATGTGCTTCTGGGGACAGGGTTGTATTTCGAAGGCTCTCTATCTTTTCCTCTTCTAGCTCTGCAGTCTCCCACATTTTCATCTGTCTCCTGAATTTCATTGTCACATCTTAGCTGACTCCCAAAGTAGATAGAAATTCAGCCTTGCTTAGCTGCCTGTCTAGCACTTTGAAATCATTATGTTCCCCATTGAGCTCATCTTCCCCTTGACCTGTCCCTACTCTGGTCTTTTGCTTTTTTTTGTTTTTATTTTTTTTTAATTTTTTATTTTTTGTTGTTAGCTCATCATCTTCTAGGCACCTGGGTACCTCTTAGGGTCAACTTTATCTTTTCTTCTTTGCCTCCTCTGCAAATCAATTACCAAGCCTTGTCATTTCTAACTCTGCAGTCACCCTCTTAATCCTTCATTTTCCAACCAATACTCTAAGACATACACACCCTATCCCACCACTGCCCTTCCTGCCTCCAGTCCTGCTATGTAAGGTTTATTTCATATTGATATTCCAGAAGCATCCACTCCAACAAGTCCTCTAAAGCCCTCTAAAGACTGACCCTAACTTACTTCTTCAGATTTATTTATTTTTTTTTACTACTAGAGCTAAAAATATTTTGTCCTTATTTTTTACTATGAGAAGTTTAACTTTTTTGGGGACTGTATCACTTATTGGTTTTAAAAATATAAACTATTTGCTATGAATTTTTCTTTTGGGGTTTTGATAAGTTAGATTAACATATGAGAAAAATATACAAATTCCCTTTAAAGTCTGAAATACATACAGAAGAAGTCTGAGAGTCTACTTCTACTTAAGTACTCTAAAGTTACTTTAAAGATTATTTTAGAGAACTACAATATGCAGATGGTTATAAAAAAAAAAAACTTTACATGGAATTCATGCATCCCTGAGGTTGATACTGTTTATTTTGCTTCTTGGAATTTAACATACAGCAGGCCTTCATTACCTCCTCATCTTATGGTAGGACATGAATATGTAAATTTAGTTTCCATATTTTAAAAAAATTGTGCATAAATCTCAATCTGCATTCCACTTCAATGGATGTTGAAAATACTTGCTTAGGAAAGGCTGATTCTACAAAGTTCAAATATGGAGGTAACAGAGAATGAGAGACAGTCATGCTATTTAGTAGCACTTATTGTCACGGCCACTGGTCCATTTATGGGAGGGGAGTGAACATACATTGAACTTGCTGCTTGTCATCAAGAATGCTGAAGCAGTGCCATGGGAGAGGGCCTTGGCTTGAGCCCAGATTGGTAGTAAATGTAGGCCATTACTAGCTGACGTCTGTTTGATGGCCTGTGTGAAATGAGTTGGTGGTCTCAGTCCAGTTATTAGAAGACAGGTGTCTACATCTCAAACATCATGACAATTGGCACTAATTGGCACCTTTGTTGGAAATCTCAGTAGAAAAGCCAAGGAATGAATGGGAGGAGGACAGAAGTTACTGCTGCCTTAGATAAAAGAAGTCTTTGGGGGATATAAGCAGAATATAATACCTATTGTAAGAGCAGTATTTTCATAAGATCTAGACCCTTTCAACATTGTAAATCTTTACTTTTTTTTTTCAGTTATCTGCCTATCATCTCTTATTTCCTTATTTTCTTTTCCACTCTCACATGTCCTTTTATTTTAGAAGTGAACTTTGGACCCACTTTCTCATTTCTTACCCCAGGGAACATGTGTTGAGATGAAAGATCACCTGCTTGGATATCTACTGCATTCCTTTACCAGTTCAACCTCAGATTCCTGTTCCCAGTTTTCTTCCTGGATTTGTGATAAACTTCAGTTTTCATGTACATAAAAGATCTAAGTATATTATTTCGATTGCTGCCTGTTAATGGGTTTTTCTTTCGCTGCATGCATAACTTGGTTGTATTGTGATATATGCCTCTTAAATTCTGCTCTCTTTCCCACTGTTCTGTGAACTTTGAGTCTAGGGCCCTTGCTTGATTCATTTTAGCACTCCATTAGTGCACATATTAGGTACTCAGTAAATGTATAAAAGAAAGAAACAATGAATAAATGAATGCATTCCTAGCCTGTAGGAGACATACAGCTACATCTAAGAGCGAAATGAGGAGTAAATATAAAATAAACAGATTCTAAAAGACAAAATAGCAGGAATTCATAATTCTGTTCTACTTGGTGCCTTTGAAATTCTCCCACTCTCATTTGGAATGGTTGTTTAGTGTTCCAATCCATGCAGGCTATCTTACACAATTGCTTTGTAATCAGCATAATTTAGCTTGCTAACCTATGAGCCTGCTTCAGTGTGTGTTTATAAGGGCAATTTCTGTGCTCTCAGGATTTATAATCCCACCACAATTAAATCCAGTGTTTTTCATTTTATTTGAATTAGTTATTTAATGAATATAATTTTGTCGATCTTAACTGATGAAGTTATTTAAGAATAAAGGGAAGAACTTCAAAATTATGAAAAACAATGAGTGTATTTTGATACTGCAAATAAATGTATTAGAATTCTTTTACTCATATATATTAGAAGCATGTAAATGTTCCTGGTGTTTTTGCTATTTTTTAAAACATAATTTATAAAAATTCAAAAAAGTACTATTTTAAAATTGTAAACCTAAAAATAGCTGTCAAAATATGTCTAAAAGAAGCTCAATTTGACTTATTTTGATTATTTAATTGAATACATTACTAATGTTCAAAGTAGGACTTAAATATAGCAAATGGTGAATGTAAATTAGTATATGTTGACAAAAACCATAATAAATAAAGCACATAGACTGAATAAAATTTTAAAATTTCTAAAATTATTTGTTAAGCATTTTAACTAGTAAAATCCTTTTTCTTTGTCTATATCTACAGATGACTTTTGACTAGGATATTTCCCTAGAGATTTTTTTTTTTTGAGGAAAAAAAAGGTGTCACCTGAACATCTATCAGAAACAACTTCACAAATGTGACAATTTTAATGTTGTAATTTGCCAAGATGTATTTTCTTAGTTTAACATTACACATTTGTTTTGAATGCTAGACTATCAAGTAAATAGCAAATCTTTAAAACTCCTTTTAGTATTAAAACCAAGTAACTCTTGCATCAGTAGTTAGTAATGTGCTGTGCATTACTGGGAATCTCCATTGCAGCATATTTATAAAAAGCAAGGCAAAAGATGATGCTCAGGTCTGTGGCGTAAGAACACATACATTTGAAACCAAGGTAAATCAATTCAGATATTGCAATCTTTAATAGCAAAACAAGAAAGGCAGATTACCCTTGTACCCTTTCATTCTTTAATTTTATAGGTAATTTAAAATATCTTGTATTTTTAAAGTATGGGCTAAATGGTATATGTCAGGTAAGATTATTACCAAGATTAAGGCTTAGTGTAGAGTTCACATGCATATTAGTGCTGGTAGGTAATTCAGATCCATTTCAAGCAGCCAGTTTCTGCTTAGCACTTAAAAAAAAATATTTTCAGTAAAGCATATGATGTTGCAGACCCAACATAGATTTCTATTAACAATAATCAATTTGTAAGCTGATCAATGTGAGATTGACTATCTAAGGCATTTCAATATGTTATGCTTTCATGCCTCTTGATATTATCACTAGAAAATGCCTTGGATTTATTTCCTTGATGCTCATTGCAACAGTCTCTAGAAAGCATAGCTCATGGAATGGTTTTAAATTTCATCCCTTAATTCAGTTTATGGGGCCTCACCTTCAAAGTTTTTACATTCCCTTAAGACATATTTGTGCTCGTCTTTCTTTTTGATGGAGTTGTAATTAGTCCTGGGGAGCAGTTGTTTCCAATTAAGCAGGAGGAGAAAATCACGACTGAAGTTCTATAACAAATCATTAGGCATTCTGATATCAGATCAGTGTATTTTGAATTTTTGTGATAAAACTGTATTTAAAAAAATAATTCTGCCCATTTTTATTTGTTCTAAGCACATTTTTGCACTTATTGGCATTTCCTGAGAAGATAGGTATCTTTTGGGGGCTTCCCATAGAGAAGGTTTTTAACATACAAACCCACAGCATTTTGATGTAATTCATTTTATGCCGCATAAACAATACAATGCAAAATATCTTTTCTAACATTACAGCTTGTAGTACATGATCACAGTATTAATTTAACAAATTTTGAAATGAAGAAAATCTAAGTCCTCTTTTAAAAACATGAAGTGAGTCTTTTAATGAAATAAGTGTTTGCATCTCATGATTGATGACTTCATGTTATACTTTGAGTAGTGCCCCTATTACTGAACCTATTTTATGAAAATAAATTTTTTATAATTACAAAAGTTTTAGATTCTTACATCTAGAATTATGACATTTATTTTTGTGTGTATTATTCACTCTCTAAATGGCAAAAAGTTCTTTGAAGATATCAGTAAAATATCCAAGTAAAAATATGTAAAAACTTATCTTTGATAATAATAGATTCTTTAAGGAGATGAAAAATGAAAATCGCTATTTAGCATGAAATAGTTTTTGATAAGACACTGCAGGATATACAGAGTGTGGCTGCAGATTATTCCTTTTCTGTAGTTAAAAATATAGATGCCCATGCACACAAACAGATGTGGACAATATATACGATGTGTAGCTCACATTGATACTAATGGAACATACATAGGCATGTCAAGATCTAAAAGGTGCCCCTCGGGTTTTAAAAAATTCTGTTAATGCTGGAAAGGGAAGCTAATGTTTCCTTGACCTTTGAAATCAGTTCTGACTTTTATAGTGTCAAGAGCCAGCAATATGTAAAGAAAATACATCTGAAAAGTTTATCAATAGGCATGTATTTTTTATATTCAAATTCCAAGTAAAATCCAAACAGTCTTTGGCTGAAGAAAATGGATGTATTCTGTACCTTCTAAGGAACACTGCAAACTATCAAATAATTTCTTTGCTATTTGGAAACAATATAAAAAGTTTTGTAGAGCTTGCTAATAAGTGTGTGTGTGTGTGTATGTGTGTGTGTGTGTGTGTGTGTTTCTATGTGCATGCATGTGTATCTGGGGATGTAGTTGAAAAATATGGTAGAAGGAGTTGTCAATCAACTGATTCTGCAACATGCCTATATGATAAAAAAAAAATGTAGAATGTTACACTGTTGTATTTCAGATATATCTCCCTTCCAGATGCCGCAAAAAAGTTTCCTTGGTGTCTAATCAAGCAATGCTGCTTTTTCAGATTTGAAGGAGAACTCAGAAAGTTAGTTTTTTTTATTCTTCTTCATTTAAGTATTATTTTTTAATTGCAGCGTATTAAACATAAAATCTGGTACAATCTTTAAAAATAAATAGGACCTAACTATAAATGGGCCCTGTTGTGTTTTTATCTTTGACAAGCAAGTAATTGCTTCTCAAATTTATCAGTTTGTTTATGCAAAAACCATTTACCAAGCCTAGCTCAAAAGCATCAATTTCATCATTATCATCTTATTAATTTAGCCAAGCTATAACACAGCTGATTATTCCTGAGTAATATCCTCTGCAGCACATCATGTGTGGCAAAACCATCTGTACAGTACCTATTTAATAAATAAACCCTCGGCTAAATGTCTCTGTTTATTGAGAACTAATGTTTATAGAAAATATAATGGAACTCAATAAATAACTCAGCTTCATCAACCTGCATATGAATCAGTGCGAAGAACGCTGACATCATCACCTTTCAAGTACCAGAGAAAGCAAAATTACCCAAAAGAGCTATAGAGTCAATATTAAGGCATTAAAACTGCAATGAAGGCATATTAATGCTTAAAACTTCATTGTTGGCAGTGGAATTGGCACAATGGACATATTTTATAACTCTAGGAATACTTAGGCTTTATGGCTGCTTCTTTGTTGACTGCCTTGCACTTAATGTAGTTTTCCACTTTAAATAAAAAAAAAAAACCCTCAAGATCTTAAAAAAAAAAAAAAACAAGAAAATTGCTGATTCTAAGCATTCATTTTTAAAATAATGCAAACTGCTGATTCCAATTGTTCAGATTTAAGGAAAAAAAAAAGGCCAACTTCTTTAACTCCATGCTTCCTGAATTCATATTAGTAGTATCTAGATATTTTGAGGCAAAGGTTTTTAAAAATAGTCACAGGTTTCTTTTTTTCTTTTTTTAAGAGATTATTCTGTGTGACATCATTAGTACTGAGAATGATTTGATCATTTTGCAAAGAAAATTCAACCTATCCTGTTTTGAACTATGGTTAATATTTAAAGATGCATGACTGTTTAACATATTTACATTGATTCTCATCAGTAAGCTTTTAAAAATTTTAGATTAATAACTTGATCATGCTAGTATAAATTGAAAGAAAGCAAAGTCTCTTGAAAGGGATGAGAAAAATGGGTTCATTTCTTGTAACTTGTTTTTTAAGTCTATCTGCTCACATTTTGCTTTCCAAAAACAAAAGTTCACTGGAAATATCAAAAATCATTTTTTTTTCATATCCCAGGAACAGCCAGCCCTCACTGATCTCTGAATGCAACTTTACTTTGGAGCATCAGTACAGTCTACTTCTACCTTGGCGCCCCCTTATTAAATAGCTTAAAAATCTTCCCTTCCCCAGTGCTCATAGGACTTCAGATTTAGCTAAGGTCAAGCCCTGATGTAGTTGTTAAGGGAGGGAGATAGCAGGCTCTGACAAGTTGCTAGGGGCACCTCTGGCTCACTCTCCAGCTTTTGTCTCAACCTCATCTTGTGCAGCTCTGAGACTCACTTGGCTTACTTTTCTCCAGGTGACCACTTTGAAGACTTTTCTCCAGGGTCTCAAGGTCTTGTGTAGTTTGCATGATCAGAGCAGGGAGTTGCTGATAATACCTTTCAAATGTCTGTCTAAAAGCAGGGTGCTTTTTGTTTTGTTTGCTGCTACTGTTCAAAACATTTATTCTAAAGTCTCACAAAAGAAGGGGCAAAGTGTGATAAACCAAGAAGGTAAGGTCCTATAATCTGTAGACATCAGCTTTTCCCCCCTCCATGGATGTTGTAACCATTATGCTAAATGTACAGGGGTTTTTGTTTGTTTGTTTTTGTTTTTTAGTTTTTCAATGTATGCAGTGAGCTCTGTGGTTTGCACAAAGACTATCCATTCCCTAAATTTAGGAGGGCTTGGGGATAATTCTAACAGAATCCCTGTATCGCCTAAATTAGGCAAATGCCTTAAGCGAAATGAACACCACATCAAAGAGCAGAAAGATAGTGAAATGGTGCCAGTAATTGCCTTGTGGGGCAACTCAGCTTAAACAATTTAAAGCTTGCAAACACTGCACCCACACTACCAAGAAGAATACTTTTGTTCAAGGGTTTAAATTGCAAACTAGGGAGCCAACAATTTGAAAAACCCATTTGGGAGCCAGAGCACACATTGTGCCTCTGACATATGTCTATAAGTAAACCTGCATCTGGCGTGTCAGCAGTTTGAATAGCTTGGGTTTGATGACCAAAGTCAACTTTCCACACATTTTGTCACAATGAGGCCCAGATCAGCAAATGGGCTGTTGGATTGACTAACTGGGTATATCTACTTTAAGATGACCCCTGGTTTAAAAGAGTTAAAGTGGAAGAATGCCGGAGAACAAGCCATGTGCTGTCAAGTGGCTCGCACCCAGAGGACTCCTGAGATTACGCAAAGTAAATTTTAATCTATTTGTTCTGAGTCCACTTCAGTGTCTGGCCTGCCATTGTGTAATCCATAAAGTCACTTTCATCCCATTTTAAGAAATCAATTTTAGATATTTCTGACGGGAGGTGATGTCAGGCCTTACCATTTTGAGTCAAATCAAAATACCAATTCCAGTCAGCCACCTTGAGATGGGTAACAGCAAAGTGAATGTCTTTCTGATGCACAGAAAAGAGGGACAGTGTGCCTCCCATAAAACTTGAGTAATTTGGAAAATTTTGAATACAGTGGCTGGACACAGATATTAAATAAATCTGCCTTGGATCCATTTTTAAAGGAATAGAAATTTAGCTTCTATCTGTTAAGTGGTCCCATTACTAGGGACCACTGAATACTACATATCACAATTCAAGGTTTACAATGCCAAGCCATGGATGCAAAATGGGCCTTTCTCATAGGCTGGGCATATTCTTGGAAAAATCAGGAATTGGCAAATCTGGTATATATCTGTGGGAGATTTGGGTTTAAGGAGAAAAAAATTGACATAGGTGACACATATTTTGGCTTTCCTTCATTTTGTGGTAGAAACATCTTTAAGAAGAATAATGAATAGTTCCCAGAGACAACATTACAATGAATACCAGTTAGAAGATGGTCATTTTAGTTGGGTAATTTTAGCCCTGATAAAATATATTCATTTGTTCATTCATCTTACCATGCAGTTATATTTATCGGGTACGTACATTGTACTAGGTATTGGGATGCTATAATGAACATAGGATATGCATCCCAGTTCCACAGATTATACGATCTGGTGGGAAAATGAAAGGTCATAGAAATGAATGCAAAATTCAACTATGAGAGAGTTATGAAGGACAGACATGAAGTGAAGGTATTGAGAATATTTCAGTAAATGAAATAGGTCCTTAAAAAAAGGGATCCATGATGCATGCAAGGACCTGAAAAAATAGTGTGATTAGATAATGGCGAGCAAAAGAAATCTTGTGCAAAATACTAGGGTTTGATGTTAACAACTCTTTTTTTTCGTTAACCTATGTTCTTTTTCTTTTTCTTTTTTAGTTGTAGCTGGACACAATATCTTTATTTATTTATCTTAATGTGGTGCTGAGGACCGAACCCAGGGGCCCACACATGCCAGGCAAGCGCTCTACCACTGAGGCTGAGCCACAACCCCAGCCCTAATGTTAACTCTTTAGAGCAATGTTACAGTTAACCTATATCATCTTTGGTTCTATTATTCATTGTTTAGGGAACTTGCTACTGAGACCCTTGTCAGAAAATATTTTGTTTTCATCACCCAGTATTAAAATATTATTCACTACCTCAACTGATATTTTATTAAACACCCGCTCCATGCCTCATATAGGCCTTGGAAGTACATGGGCATGGTTTCTGCTCTCATGAACTTTCAATCTTTCAGAAAAGATAATCTTTAAATAAATTCAAGGGTGACAAGTGTTATAAAAGAGGAATATGTAGGTGTGACAAGGGAGCCATTGAGGTTGTGAGTCAGGGATGCTCTCTACAGAAATGATTGAAGCTGACATCTGAAGGGTATAAGATGTCCACTAAATACTGAAGGAGAAAATGGTAGGAGGTGAAATTAGAGAGAATTCAGAGCTTAAAGCCTTAGTAGTTACTATATTTTTGGTTGAAAACAAAAACTAATTTGATTTTTTTAAAATCTTGGACATAACAGTTGCTCTTTTCACATTTTCATTCTGAACCTTCAGGAATACACAAGCTTTGAGGAGTGAGGATATTTTCATGAAATAGCCCATCCTAGTACATACAGTTTAATTTCAGTCAGGTTCCTAAAGCATGCTGCTTGCTATGCAAGGGTCATTCTCATCCCTCTCATCCCTCTTACCAGACCCAAGAGTAGGGTCTTACTTGATAAGCTCCCTTTTGTATTTGGATCCCAATTAAAACAGTTGCACACTGCCTCTGGAGTCAGGATTATCTAAGCTGGGGAAAGAATGGGGCAGATGTTTATGACTACCTCTTTTTTCCTCCTTTGTTCTTATTATTTGTCTTTTAGGGAAGCTCGCATAAAATATATGAAATCTCTTTCCCCCATTATCCTCTAAGGGAGAAAAGGGAAAAGAGATGTTGGGAATTCTGAGCTGAAGCAGACAGAATGGTCAACTGAGCTGAAATAGGACTCACCATGGTTTATAGACTTCCAGAATTCTGTCCAGTTCTTTTTACCATCTGATAAGCAGCAAATTGCCTGAACCTCCCCACAATCTCCATTTCTGGGCTGTAGCTCCTTTTTATACCAGTGCTCAAACCAAAAACAGAAACTAGAGGGAGAGGTATTAAAAAATCCTGAAAATCCAATAATGGAGAATCCTAAGTAATTTATGTATGATGTGGCTCATACACCACTATATCAAACTCAGGGATTTTTATTGTGTATGCATCATCCTTTGAAGGAGAATAATGCTATGTTTCACACATAGACATGTGTGTGGCCTAAAATGTCATATCATCCTAGGTTTGTGTTTTAATATATTACATGTTCAGCATTCTACTCCTTATATAGAGAGGGATAGCTATATCAAAACATGTAGAAAATTAGTTGTGGCCTAGGAAATTAGAACTCTTAAAAATAATTTAAAGAAGAGTCCCCACATTTTATAATTTTTTTCCTATATTCAAGACCCCTTAGTTGAGGAAAAGCTACTTAGAATTTCTAGTTTTTTCCATTTCTTAGAACTGTTCATTCTGCTGAGTCAAGTAATATGGATGTCAATTTTCTTGCAAAGAAGGAAGAAAATAAGATTTACAAATATTCACTGCCATTTTTGGTAAAATTTACAACACAGTTTAGTCCAAGGAGGCATTTCCTATTTAATGCATTTTAATTATTTGTGTTTATTTTAACCTCTTTCCTATAAATCTGCAGTCACTCTGGCAAGCTAAATCATGGGGAATTCTGATGACTCCGTAAAGGCAGAGACAGATTTGACTAGATGGGAGGACTCAGGTGAGGAGGGCCTTTCCATCTACAGTGATGGTGTTCCCACAGCACACCGATGAAAAGCTTGTTGGAAATATACTAGGATATCCCTTCGTATCACTCAGTGTCCTCAGTGTCCTTTTGTCTCTTCATTTGTTGGTAGAATGTATCCAGTAATGCTAACGATGGGTTATTCCTACTGGTCCCGAATTTGCAAAACATAAGAGCTATATCAGGTGCCATTGTTTCGCTACCAATGTAAATCAGAGTAGGATAATTGTTTAAAGATTTTACAGCCATGATCCTTCACATAAAAAAGGTAGAATTTTTCTAGTGTCCCTGTGATTTGGAATTCCAGCAAAGGAAAGGGCTCCTAAAGTCTAGAATTGTTATTGCTTTTTTAATAGAATCTGAGTAATTGTCATTTCTTTAATTTTGTCCTATAAGAAAAGATCAAGAATGCCTCTATGTGTGGGATAAAGCTCATCTACCTTAAAAAATAATTTTTTGCTTGCTTCTGTTTAAATAGGGAGCTCTAGATAATCTAGCTCCATTTATATAGACAGTATAATTTGTGTGTGTGTGTGTGTGTGTGTGTGTGTGTGCGTGCGCGCGCTCATGTTGTGTAGTAATGGGGATCAAACCCAGGGGCACTCTACATCTGAGCTACATCCCTGGCCTTTTGTATTTTATTTATGAGGCAGGTCTTACTAAGTTGTAGAGGCTGTCCTCAAGCTTGGATACTCCTCCCTCAGCCTCCCTGTCATTGGGATTATGGGCATGCTCCACTGCCCTGGACTCTGGCAGTTTAAATTTTTAAAAAGTCATTTAGAGAATGGTCACCATCTGGTTGGTTAGACTGTTCTCAGGGTGATGGAGTAAGCGCTAACTACAGTCAACTCACTGACAAACCACAAAACATTTTGTTCACCTATAGTTACAGAGACATAATATTAAATATAGATTACTAATACATGATCTGAAAACTGTGGAAATTTTATTGAGTAAAGGGAAATAATAAGGAGGTCCTTTGTGAAATTATATTGCTTAATCCCATTAAGTTTCCAATATTTGAATCTCCAAATTAGTATTAAAATATTTGCCAGGTCAGTGGTTTTTAACCATATTGGACCCAACACACATTTTTTTTAAGAGAGAGAGAGAGAGAGAGAGAGAGAGAGAGAGAGAGAGAGAGAGAGAGAGAATCTTTTTTGTAGATGGACACAACACAATGCCTTTTTCATTTTTATGTGGTGCTGAGAATAGAACCCGGGTCGCCCCCGTGCTGGTGGTGGGGGGTGGGGGGGAGGCGCTGTATGCTGAGCCACAATCCCAGGCCCCAACACACCTTTTTGATAACATATGTTTTGTGATGCCTAATTTAGTAATCTTAAATGAAAGTCAGAAAATATCTACTTATACACACCATTAAAATTCTAATGCTATAATATACAATAAATATAAAAGGATAGGATAAATATACATATACATGTATAATATATATTATATATTTAAAAGGGAAGTATATGTAGTGTATAAATATATAATATATAAACATATATTTATATATATTAAGTAATTTGTAAATGCTCTGCCATCAGTACTTTAGTAGACAAAACACACAACAAAAAGTCCAAACCATCCTTTAAGTACTGGGATCCTCCCTCATGTAAACCATTCTTTGAGGGGTTTCAAGTGGTCTAGCAACACCCTGTTTTATTCTCTACACCATACCTGGTCCTAAACATGGAATTTGGCATGAAGGAAATCCCCAATAAAATGTTTATACAATGAATGTTGAAAGAACAATAACAACAAAACTTTTTCAGGAAATTATCACCTGGTTGACAGGTTAGTTTGGTAACACATGAAATGAAGCGTCAGTCCCCCCGCTTCCCAAGAACTGGATGCTCTGTGCCCTCCGTGGAAAGATACTTGAGGACATAGGTACCTGTCCTGCGCACCTGCCTACTGCGATGGACTGCTATGGGTTCTAAAATGTCAGGGCAGAGGATCAGTCATGCATTTTATTCGCTCTCTGTCAGCCTCCCTCTGCTCTGGATGCAGGTCCAGGTGCAGAGAACCAAGAGGTTAAGGAGGCCCTGTGCTTCTGAAGCAGCCAAGATAGGGTGCTTCCAACTTCCCTGGGTGCCAGAAGTCCTGGAGAAATGATTAAATGCATGTTCCCAGGCCAGCCTTTGAGATCGTGATCTATATTTTAAGCAAATTTTGGAGATAAATTCTCAAGTGGTTTGTGAATCCCACTATACGAAACATCAGACAAGGACAGAGAACCTAATGTGCTTCTCCTGAGAACTGTCATTATTTGGAATATGAATGGTAACCCTTATGTGAATTTTGAGAAGCATCATGAAAGGGAATTTCTTATATTCATTTTATAAATACGGTGCATACAAAGGATGAGAGTGCATACTTTTAAGACTTCATTTATAAGACATGCTGCTTGTAAAATAGTATTGTTTTAACATTCATGTGACAGTAAAAATGATCTTGATTATAGGTGGTGCAATTGTATTTGTTTTCTTTTGCGAGTATTGCAAATTGGAATGTATTGAAGATGGAAATATGCTGAGGAGAATAAAAAGTTGTTCTGCCGTGAAAGATGAGTTGTTTGTGTGGGGGGAGATCTTTAAATATCTAATATCAATTTTATTTTTTTCTTTGTTTCTTATTTTCTGCTATATTTAGAAAAGCTATTTTGAATTAGTGATGTGAGGTATAATATAATAAAATAAATTATGCCTTTCATTAGAAACTCTAAAAGTTATCTTATTAACACCATCATATACTAAAACTATTTCTAAGCACTGTTATTGTTATTATTACTTTGCAGTGCTGGGGATTGAACTCAGGGCCAAGTATGCTAGATATGTGTTCTACCACTGAGGCACATCCCCAATCCACTGGGTATTATTTTAAAATAAACTTATAATTGCTTTTTGAGAACACAGGATTATTAACCAAAAGTGCTCATAGTTTTCTCATCAGATTAATAGTTTATTTTTATGCCATATCTGAATTTTTAACAATTAAAATGATAATGCCTCTCATAATATATGCCCTTTTTAGTAGTATACATCTGACAAAATTTTAGAGTGGCTAACCTAGTTAAAAGCAGAGATGCTAACTTCTCAATATATCAAAAACTAATTCAAGTTTTTCTCCTTATATACTTTACCTTACTTTTTAAAAAGATATGAAATAAAAAACTTTTATTTTTTTAAATAAAAATGTTTTATTTTAATATATTACATAGCTCAAAATAAAGGGGAGAATGGGCAGTTATTCTGGTAAATGAAAATCTACAGCTCTGGATAATTCTATTATTTCTTCCTCTGGGCAAAGGGGCCCCTATCCCTGTAAGTGTTGAAGTCCACTCACCCCCAAACCTAATCCTCTTGAAGATGAATCAAGCAATACAACCCTAATTTTGAATTACAGAACATCATCATTGTTTATAACCATACCCAAATTAATCATAAATTTACAAACTACATAAAGCAACCAATTGATAGCTCAATTAGTATCTCTATCTGCATGATGGAAAATAATGGGTTTTATTAATTTTACTGAACTTACCTACCTTCCTACCTTCCTTCCTTTCCTAGTTCTAGTGCTATGACTACCCAGGCTTTATTTATTTATTTTAAATAAGAGGCTTTACAGGGCCCTGAAGATTAGTTTCCATTTAAAATTAGTTATTCTCTTAGCATATTAAAAATAAAAAGAATGATTAAAAAAATCAATGTTCAATTTATTGTGTTACGTTGTGAATTTCTTATCAGAATTTTTTATTTTCTGGGCTAATTGTGAAGGTTAGTTAAGAGAAAACACAGAGGATTAGGTGTATCTTTAGTTGGATACATTTACAGAAAGGTTTCCAAAGATAATATCTATGGGAGAAATTTTTTGCTTAGACATGCTATTCTGTGAGTATAAATTCATTTGGATGGAGAGTAATTCTAAATAATTTCTGATTTTCAATTTTATTTTATATATGACTACTGAAAAACTACAAAACAAAATTTGACTTGATTTCCATTTAGATCCTTTCTAAGGAGAATTAGTTATGAAATGAGCAAATGTTCTTTTTTTGAGAGAGGCATCCTCTTTCCTGTGTATTCAGAGTGTGGACCACATTTATAAAAATGACCCAGTATATATTATATTCAAATAGGAAAATGACTTTTTAACATCACCATGGATAGATTCCCATAAATTTTCTGATAACTCATATAATGAGTAAATACTGAAGAAATCAGATGCAATTACACTGATATAGCCACACAGGAGAACTGCACCCAAATAAAGTCACAGGCTGTGGACAATTGTGTATGGGACAGACCCAAACTGAACTGATAAAGTAGAAATGTGTGATCGCTGTGCCTCTGGAGATCGACTGGTAGTTTCACCAGATTCTGTAACAGGGCACAGGCGGAGGCCCTTCTGCCTTCGGTTGCACTGAGAGTCTAAGGAAGTTTGGCAAGTAGACCCTAAAGTCCTGTCCAGGGGATCCAAAATCATCACCCGTGGAGCTTAATTCTGAATTTCCGGCCCAGACAAAACTCCGATTAAATTCAATGAGTGTTTCTCGTTTTAGAAAGCTGTGCATGTGCAAGCCATGTTCTTTTCTTAGATAAAAACATACCCACAGCTCCTTCCATACAAAACGAAACCAAACACATTTAGAACACATGTAAGCCATTTCTCTATGGGAAAGGCCATTTGTGGTTAACACAGAAAGTATTTATGGTTTCACTGTTAATTGTGGTTTCTTTGTATTAGCCAAAAAAGGTAGCATTTTTCATGGTAGGAATAGTATGAAAGAAATTGCCTTTCTAAAAAATGCCCACATTTTCTGGGGCATGAGGAAGTGACTGAATTTATGATATCTTCTAAACACCAAACTTAAAATTGTGTTTTAAATTTGAATAAAAGTTGATTCAAAATTGTCTTAATTGTATTTTGGTACATTTCCATAAGTCAAGACTGTATAATTAACATCATATAATATTTAAGGTTTGAGCAGATTTTATTTTTTATTCAAATATGTTATCTAGAAAGATTATGATTTCTTTCTGGACAAATACTATTTTGGAAAATTGTTAATTCAATTTTTGAGAAAAACTGTTAATTTTTACTAATTGTTGTAAATGTTATGAATTTGTAAATGTTAGTTCATTTACCCAAGTCAGCGGGGTGACTGGCTTGCTTGCTTTGCTTTTTTCTTTCTTTAATTTTATTATTTCATTCTTTCTTTTCTACTCATTTTTGGAATTAAAAATTAAGAAATGATTATAATGTTGAAATATTTTATTTCATACTTCTAAAAGTATAATTTTCATTTTAAGCTGCATTTTGGGAAGGATTATATAATGTGGGTGAGTGGATTTGAAAGGTTAATTAAATATAAATGTACATTTGTGGGGCCTACACAGTAATGTTTTGTAAGCAGGCATTTCCACAAATGCTGCATTTTGACATCTGAATGCGCCACATATATATTATTATAAGGTGAAAAGAAGAGACAATTGTGATATATTGATTCAATAACCAGAATACTTAGGAAGAGTAACATATCAAGAAGATTTTCTTAAGTACACTATCTTTCATTATCTACAGGAAAGAATATATTTTATAATAAAATCATTACACAATTAAAAACATTAGAAGCAATATATATAAATATTATGTTGTATCTTAAATTCCATGAGAAAAACAAATCACCAAACCATGACCTTAATCGCCTCTGAATGTGAAAAACATTCTTTTTGAAAATACTTATAAGTATAATTTATCAATTTAATCACATCATTTATGTATATTTCATAAATATATGTGAGAAATTGAGTCTAAATGAATATTTTATGATGTTGAACACTGTTTTCCAAAGATCTGCATTTATTCAAAGATCATGTAAAAGCTGTTAATTTAGATAAATACTACTTTGTCCATTGCTAAGCACTTATGTAATTTTAGAGTTTAATTTCATAGTTACAGACACCAAATACATTAGTATATTTAGAGTACACTAATATTAGTACTCAAATCTTTCCATTAAAAATTTTTAAAGGTCTTAGTATAAATTTTGCTCCTCTTTTCTCTTATAAATAGAAAATTAAACTGGAATTTATTATTATATGTGGAATTCTAAAACTTTGATTAGCCAACATACTATAAAAATTTCTCTTAAATATTATTGTAATATATTTTACACAGTGTATAAAATTGAATATTACTATAGTAATAGATTATGACATATTTATGTATAAATTTATGTATTATTTAAAATTTTATTGATAACCATAGGATATGTTTTTCATGCCTTCTTGTGATTTTTATTTTTAAAATAATTAACATTCTAAACTATAACATTCATAGAAGCAAGTCTTCTCTGTGGAATCTTTACAAAAAGAAATAAATAAAACCTTAAACTAGAACTCATCTAACTTCATTTTAATGAATATGTTGCATTTTCTTTTTATGTTACTAACATCAGATGCAAATCATTTATGATCCTAGATTCAGGTTTTTTTTGCATAACAGAATAAAGTGTATTTATTTTTACTATTATTGTCACATATAGTTAAATATTAATGTGAGGTAACCAAAGAACAAAAATACATTTTATTAAAGCATTGTGTTTTCACTAGTTGGAGGCAATACGTGGTGGTAGTTAGAGGAAAAACATGCAAATATTTTCATGTATTGCTGTTCACAAAATAGTAAAAATATGAATACATGTTGCGTGCATATGTCCTAGGCTTTAACGTCACATTTCCTCTGCAGAGCTTTCTTACCTTTCTTTGATAATAATGCCTTCCGGAGAAACCTCAGCTTTGCTCTTTGCTCATCATCTGCTTGCGTTGTGCACGTCAGCCTGTAGGGGGCACTCCTCAGCTGCCACAAAGAGACTCTTGTGATAAGTCCTTTCTGTGGCTCTGAGATGTATTTAATATTCATTATTTTATCAAGGCATTTAGTTTAAAAAGAATTCATAGTTCATCTTTAAAGCACATATAGCCGTAATTGAATAAAAGAAATCTCATTTAAGTCTCAAAGCGGGCATTTGGATTCCTGAGGATGTTAATAAAATTTTATAAAAATGCATTGTAGCTGGGTAAATTTATACTTTTTAGTGATCTCTTCCTACTATTTTCTTCTTGGAGCTCAGGATACAATTTTTTAATACACAGATTTTTATATTACTATACCTCAAGCTTCTTTCTTTGCTTCTAGAATTCCCAGAGAGCAGAGTGTAGAATAACCATGATTTACATTTAGGAAGAAGAACCACAGAGTTTTTACAGAAATTATGTGTCCCCCACTGAAGCTTATGAGCAGCTTATATTTAATGGGGATAAAGTATTGAATTTAAGATTGTGTGTGGCCTTCTGCACTATCTTCTATCCCCTTTCTCATCCCTCCACTCATCCCATCACTAACAGAATCAACTTGGGTAGCAGTTTTAAGGACCCCTTCCACAAGAAAGGCAAGGTCTTGTCAAAGGACTACACCTTGTAAGTTCACACTGACTGCCTATGCGACTGCTTTGGCTTTTTGTAGCTGTTCATAGCTGTCTCTCAGAGACCAAGAACTATCAATAGCATGACATGTTTGGGACTGACTTTCTGCATTCAGCCTCTGCCTTGCCCCTATGCCAGTTCAGCCCCCTCCTGCTGTTGCAAGGACTGGGCTCTGCTCACTCTACATGAGACTAGCTCTTTCATTTGGTTCCGAGAATCCCTCACTTCTGACACACTGGATACCACCTCAGCAGTTGCTTCATCTCTTTTCTGGTAATTAAATTTTTTCTTTCCATGTTGTCATTTTTTCCTGTTCCTTTTTACCCCATTTCTCCAACCAGCAGTCTCTCCATTTCTTGGTCCATTTTAGAGCAAAGCCCTTCTAGGGGTTCTTTGCCTGATACCTCCCTGACTTCCTTCTCTCCTTTCCCACTACTCTCCACCAATGTGCTCTCTCTCTCTCTCTCTCTCTCTCTCTCTCCAGTATTGGGAGTTGAACCCAGGGTTTCACAGAACTAGGAAGCACTGTACTGCTGGACTCATCCCCAGGCCTTTTTAAATTTTAGTTTGAGACAGGGTTTCATGAACTTGCAATCATCCTGCCTCAGCCTCCCCACTAGCAAGGATTATAGGTGTGTACCATCAAGCCTGGTCTGATACTCTCTTCTAAAGTCACCAATAACTTCCATACTGCTAAGTCTAATGGTCAGTCTTCAGCCTTCATCTTGATTGTCATAGAAGAAGCATTCTTTTCATTCTTTTTTCCTCACAGACCACTATTTCCTCCTTAAGTGTTTCTTTTGCATTACTTTTAGAACCTAGACTCTCTGGTTGTCCTCCTAATCCGTGGACAGCTCATTCTGTGTTTCTTTGTTAATTGTCTCATCTTCTTGAGTCAAAGCTCTTCGGCCTAACACCTCTTTCTACACTCACTTTTTAGCTTTATCTCATATCTCAGGATTTAAGTGCTATCTCTACTATGGACAATCCCAGATTTATATTTCCAACCAGGACCACTTCCCCAATCTCCTGACACATGTATTCCACTTTTTATTTACTGGCCATATACTACTTGGATGCCTAACAGGCTTCCATTCTACCCTCCAAGACCAACCAACCAGCTGACTACTTCTTCATAGTCTTCTCCATCTTAGAAAAGGAATTTCCTCAGAATAAAACCTTCATTATAAGATGGTAGTTCAAGACCCTGTCATCATGCATCTTGATAATTTTTCCCTGCTTTCCTTACTTGTCTCCCTTCTGTCTTTTGTAATACTTGTTTCCTGTTATAAACCATTTCCTCAAAGAGGTGCCATTTCATCTCATGCTTTTATCTTTAGTTATTCTCTTAAATTGATTTTGGACACATTGGTCTTTTTAATCTTTAATAAATACATGATGCAATAATTTGTTAGCAATTTCAAAACTCTTTATTTGTTGTTGTTTTGGTGAGATTGGGAATTATTTATATGGAAACCATCAACTGTTTCCAAGAACTTCTCCACTTTTGGCTTAATAATAAAAAAAAAAGAACAAGGAGATAATAGAATAATAGTATAAATAGAATAAATAATAGAATACAAATAGAAATAGAAAAAATAATAGAATAAAATAATAGAATAATGAAAAAAACTCCTGATAGATAAACTTTCTTCAGCAGGAAGATATTGTATTTTCATGAAAAAAATCCATAACAGGCTTCTCCTTTTAAAATCTTTTTGGGTATTTGGCAGAAATACTTGATCACAAGCCCCTATCTTTTCTGTCTTCCTGCAAAATACCAATAACCTCAAGTTTATTGTGACTATGGAAAACATTGGAAATATTATACATTTAAAAGGTAGTATGTTTAATTCTGTGCATAAAATTATATGAACAAATGGTGCTACTTTACCTAAGTAAGTGTGGAAAAAGCTGTGGAGAGAGAAACCAACTTTTTTTTTAGGTCAAGGATTGTGATAGGCTTTTTTTATATTTTGACTTATTTAATCTGTAATACAACCCATTATACAGACAATGAAACTGAGATTTAGAGGGATTGTATAACTTTCCCAAGATGTCATATCCAAGAAATTAGAGTATTGAGGCTCAGAGATTTGTTTCTTAAACTTGTATTCCTCTCAACTCATTATGCTGCCTTCTCTTATTATCAGTTTGGCATAATTTGCTATAAACTCTAAAATGCTTTTTACACAGTTCTCAGCACGTAATATGGTTGTATCCTATTGACAGTCAACAAAATTCCATAGCTGTGTGAGAAATTAACAACAACCATTACTGCACTAGGTCCTTTTATAATCTTTAACAGACAACCTTTGAAGCAATGGTATTGCCAGCATCATTATTTAACAGAAAAAGAAACCGAGGCTCACAGAAGTTAGGTCATTTTCTAGACGTTAAAAATGCTGATGCCTAGCCTGCTCCCCAGGATAATGAATCAGATTTTTGTATCATTTATTCCCTGTCTTTATTCAGGCATCTTCTGTAATGTCATCTTATCAGAAAGGCCCTCTAACCAAGCTTTCTAGATAGTTCTACCTCCAGATTGTATCCTGTTAGTCTGCTTAATTTTCCTTTAAAACCTATTACTACCTTCACATTATTTACTTATGTGTTCATTTGGTGTTTGCCTTTTCCAACTAAAATATAAGCCATGTGGGAAAGGGATGTTGTTGATTTTTGTTCTCTGTTCTTATGTTAGTCAGATTTTCACTGCTGTGAACAAAATACCTGACAAGAACAACTTAGAGGAGGCAAAGTTTACTTTGGGTTCATGGTTTGCGGTTCAGACCATGGTTGGCTGATTTCATTGCTCTAGGCCCCAGGTGAGCAGAACCTCATGGCAGAAGGGTGGCAGTGGAGGAAATCTGCTTGGCTCATGGCAGCCATCAAGCAAACAGAGCAAGGGAAAGGGTCCACAGGGAAGATGAAGCCTTGCATGGCAACCACCAGTTATGCACCTCCTCTAGCCACGCCCCACCTGCCTACATTTATCACCAACTTAGTCCATTTAAACTGATTAGGCTACAGCTCTCATAATCTAATCATTTTACCTCTGAATATTCCTCCATTAACACAGGAGCTTTTGGAGGACACCTCATATTCAAACTGTAGCAGTTGTACCAGTACTAGAATACACAATAGTAGGTCCACAATAAATATCAGTAAAATGAATGCAAAAAAAATGTGGAAATGAAAGTTTAGGTAAGATTAGATTAAAGGGGTGAATTGAATGAAGGCAACAAAATATTTTTTGAATAAAAGAGAGTAGAATAGAGAGGACTAGGACAGAACAGAATGATCAGGTAAGAGAGACTGAAGAAGCATGAGGATTTAGGTCTCCCTCAGAACAGATCTTGTGAAAACAAAAATCTTGTTGTTTTACATTAGGTGACAGAGTTTCTAGAATAAGGTAATGTATTAGAAAATTAATAAATTCTCCAGTATCTGTTTAGAAAAATAAGATTTCAAAGGAGAGGGATATTCAGAAGCTGGGATAGTACTTTGAGGAAAGAAGTCCATTTTGGAGGCACTTACAGGAAGAGGTTTACATTGTAGCCTTTATTGTGAAGATAATGTAAGCTATTACAGAAATGAACATATCTCTAATATGTCATAGAAGAAAATGGAACATTGCTCTTAGTTTTTAAAAAGTTGCTGGAAAAAAGTTCATGGGAAAGAACAATTAATAGGTTTGCTATTCACAGATTGTTTTGGTTATTTTTGTTTATGATTTTCTCTTCATATCTTGGGTGAGGGGGCAGGGCATAGATTCAAATTAAACACAACATAGTGTCAGAAAGCAACTATCGAAAGTGCCAGATTCTCTCATCCTCCTCATTCTGAGCTTTCCTGTGTTCTTTCTTGATCCTATGTTTTCCTTTTTGTTCTTCCTTCAAAAGTGGTATCCTTAATAATAATGATAATAATGGCTTTAACATTTATTTAGCACTTACTATATACTAGCACTATTCTAAGCACTTCATATGATTTGATGAATTTGCTTCTCTCATTAACTCTATTATACCCATTTTATAGAGGAAATTAGAGCAGATTGAAATAGTAAGTAAACTACTTAAGGTCATATTCCTAATAAGTATCCTAGGCAGGTGGACAAACCCTAGCAGATGGTTGCCAGGATCCTACTCTTAACCGCTAGGTCATCTCCTCTTTTTTTTTTTTTTTTTTGGACAACATTCCATTTATTCTAGAATCTTAGCCTTTTAAAATCTATGATCCATATGCTGGTTTTCTGTTTTCTCCCCTGGCTGGGGACTGCCTTCATATTGCTTAGCTCCTAGTTGACATTCAGCATGAGAGAGCTTCCCTGCCTTGGCTCTCTAGGCCCCAACATCAACACAAATTTCTTGAATGATTAAATGATAATTATTACTTCATCATTTGACAGTGGAAAATCAAACTGAAGCATTAGTGGAGGAAGGAAGCTTCTGGGATAAGTGCTTTAATTTTTGTTGGTAGGACTCAAAAAAAGCAGAGAAAAAGGCAATGTATGCATTAGAGATATGAATTAAAATCTAGGTAGTGGAAGGTACAATTGAGATTCCATGTGCCGTGCTTTAGGAGCTACAGAATCCCAAATATATTGGATGCATTGGGCAAGGGTGGAAGAAATAAACTTGAAAATTAAAGAGAAGAAATAAAGAAATCAAAGTTCTTTAAAGAAAATAAAATAAATGGTCTTTGAAGATATCAAAGAATATATTTAAGACAACAGTGGAAGGTTTAGAATTTTAAAGAAATAAATGTTAGAGAGAAAATATATAATTAATCATAGCTAATCACCCATCTGTCCATATCTGCCCACCCATCCATCTAATCTAATTAATACACTTGGGGACTGGTAAGAGAAATGGACACCATGAATTGATCAAGAATGGCATTATAGGCATGAGTAATTTACTTTGATACAATTAAAAGTGTATTTGTTTTATTAAAAATAAAAATTTCAATATTTTTATAAATAAATATAAATAGATGCTATCACATACATATTGTTTTTGTCTGGTTTTATAGACTAATATTCAACAGGGGACCCTTTCTATTTCTCATTTTCAGTATTAAACGCATGCACTGGCTGTGGAAACAGATTTGGGCATTTTTTTAAGGTAGAGTGTTGACCCCACCTTTGTGGACACATACTTAGGACTGATATATCTCTGCTCCCTGCATTTGTAAATTGTATGTATGGTGTGGCCTGCACTGGGAATTTGTCCATTATCATGTAGGATTCCTTTCCCATGGGTTCTCCCTAGCAGTGGAGAAACATTTAGAAACATGTAAAGACAACTGTGAAATTAACACACCGGGAAAGGAATGTAACAGTGATGTTAAAGTCAAAGTTTCTCTGCTTCGTGCTAAAAGCAACTTATTTAAGCAGACCTTGGTATGTCTTACAGACCTAACATTCAGTAATAAGTGAATATCTGTTGAAAATTGAATAAAAAAGCAAAGAGCTCTTTCCTCATGTAAGAACAAGACTTCATACATTTTGTGCCTTTCTTGTTCACCTGGGAAAATACCCAGAAGCTGTTATGGTTGGTCTCCTTGGCTTTGCCGCTCTGCCTGATGATATTGTCTCCCATTGCTCCGAGATGGCAATCTTTGCCTGCTATACAACAAATGTGTTTCTCAGCTCCTTCTTCTTGCTACTGTGGTTAGGCCCTATTTCTTAAGTTGAGCTTGAATTTATTCTTAGAGAATAGTTTTGCTAGGAGAACACATGACTTGGCAGGTATTTGGGAGTAGCCCAAGATGTCTATGCTTCCTGTTCTATAGCATTACCCTTTGTGTTTGGAGGTGCACACCTGTATCTCAGGGCTTCCATGTTGTTGGTCTCTATTTCATTTCCATTAATATTTTGTGAGGAGGAAGTATTTTTTCTACCCCCTCCTACCTAGGACTGCAAACTCCTTTTGTTTTCTAGGTTTGGGAGAACAATTATAGAAACATGTTATATATGAGTCCATGGCAACATGACTCCAACACAAATCTGCTTATTCTTCTTCTGTTTTTTCTATTTAGGAAAAATGTCAACTCCTCTCTGTTACTCTTCCTATGAAGCTCATTGTGTGAAAGAACAATGACTCTTTTCTGGGTCTACCCTGGATTTGGTTGGATGCCAGGCCCATAAGGATGTAGAGAAGAAATACACTGATGAAGTAGATGGCCTTATCTACTCCAATAAATCCTGAAATTTGGATGGGAGAAGGGAGCAGATGTAAAAGAGCAACATGAGGCAGGAGAGAGTGAAGGAAAACTCTGTCCCTGCTAAGAGACAATTAAGTGTTTGCCATGTAGCATGGGTCCAACCTGAACTTTTGACACTTTTTCCCATGAGAGAGCAAAAATAATATTTTCAAGGGTAGTGGCTGGCTTTGGAAAGGGCATCTCCTACACTCTCCATTTAGGAACACTGTAATAAAGAAATGAATGGATTCAAAGGCTCATAGCTATGAACATTTTAGGAGGTTGTAGAAGTGCAGTATAAAAATAGAGAACACTTTGGAAATAAAATCACCATTCATCCCAGACATGGAGAAGAGCTAGTCTGACAGGGCCTGTATCTTCCAGTGATATCCAGACTGTGGGCTGAGGATGGGTTTGCCATGGTTAAAATCAGTACTACAAGACTTGTGTGTTTAAAATGGAAAAAAGACTGGTGGTTGGAAACCTCATTTCTCTTTGTTACTGTTTTTGAAACATCAGGACATCAGCTTGTCTCTTGGGCCTGTGCCCAGGAGGTCTAATTTTGCTGAAGGATCCAGTCAAGCCTTTGGAGTTAGTTTAGTATTCTAAATTAGTTATATTTTGATTTTACTTGGATTTGTGGAAAAACTAAAAAAGTCATCATCTAAGAGAGGCAACTCCAGGTTCTTCCTACCTCCCCTGAAATTGTATTTTGGTTGTTATGTTGAACACACAAAAGTAAAAAATATCTCTCTGAAAATGTTCATGCAGCACAAGCAGTTCCTCTTTGAGAACTAACTCATATTCCCTTGGACTGAACAGCATAATTTCATTCTGAGAAGCATAATAGGGATTCCCTTCTCTTGCTCAGTGATTAGAATGTTGGAATAAATCCTTGCTACACTACAGTGTAGGTACCTGGAATGCTGTGTAGATGTTTCTGCATCACTAGAGAAATGGAAGGGAATGGAGAATGGGGGAGGGAAACAGAATTAGAGATTCAGTTACAACCACCCAGTGAAGCCTGGAAAAAAGTGAATCAGAGAAAGTCAAGACATAAGAGATATAAGACATAATCAAAAACTAGAAATCAAAGTGGAGATCTGACTCAGAATCAAGATGGCAGTGAACATGGAACTGGAAATGGAATAGTATTTATAAAATAAGTGAACAGAAACATACATAGTTTATTAGACCTATCTACGTGGAATTCTGCCTTACCTTATCAATTTTCTGACAGAATGAGGACCAATGACTGGTATGAGGAGACTGGTATGAGGCTCAAAGGCCATGCAGCCCATAGCCACACACTGTTGTCTGAGTGGGTGAAGGGTTCTGAAATGCCCTAGAGGTTTGATTTTGGAAAGGATGATTGTGCTATGAATCCTTGTACTTTCTGTAAATTACATCAGCATTCCTTGGTCTATGCTATTCGGAAATATGTATTGCAAATTTAATTTGGTTAATTCACAAGCCTATTTTTTACCTGTTCAATTTAATACCATTCAAATTTGCCAACAACTGATATACCAGTTTCCTGCCAGACTGCTCAGGAAAAATGTGAATCATCAGTGGCTAAATGGCTTTTCTTGACATTGAACAAATTTCCAATTTCCTATTTAGCAATGATGCATGTATATCACTGACCTTAATAGGAAAATAAGGTCTTTCTATACTTTATCTAACTCAGGTCTTCACATAATTCTGCTCCACTGTAGACTTTTGTGAGTGCCAGTACAGCTTGTTTTATATGTATATACACTTGCATTACATGGTATGAATACATATAGCTTTACATATAAAATACTCATGGATATGTATAATAAAATTATTAACTTGTAGCTTTTATTTAATGTTCTTTTTTTAATGTGCCCAAGAATAAGCACTTTTCAAGCTTATTTTACTTAATCCTCTTACCATCAGAAGAAAGATATTTTGAGAGGTTAAATAACTTTCCATAAAACTCTGATTCAAACTAAATCAAAGCTTAATTTATTTCTGTTGTCTCTTGTTGCCTTCATTACTGTGTTCTTATCCTCGCTGGAAACATGGATCCATTTGCTTCATTGTTATACACCACAGATCCTGAATCTAAGTGTTAACCTATTGCCATGCTACATTCATTATACCTGTTGCCCTCTGTTGCTGATGCGTGGGACTAAACCAAGTGTATGGATAATACATATTAAGCATAAATTCCTAAGAATACCAAAATGCTTGAATTCTTTCTTGATAACCACATCAAAGGTAATTCTTGTGGTTTAGAGACAAAAATATTCTTTGGAAAAACAAAAGAAAATTAGCAAAAATTAGTCCAAGCACAAACACCACAAGGAGAACTGTATAACTATATTCCCATAAGTATATGTTAATAAATTTAGCAACAAAAATATATAGTGCTTCATGATGTGACTCATTAAAAATGAATTTAACTAGATGGTGGTAGAATATGAAGGCATGTACAATGGTTACAGTAAATGTGCAAGTGTAGTCTTTCTTTTAGACCAAGTATTAGGGAAGGAAATTGCATACTTGATGTCTCGTGGTTTCTAGAATGCTGTTTTTGTTTACGGGTTGGGAAAATGCCAGTGGTTTCAACAAAATAAGAATAGAAATCGTACATTATTGTGAAGTTATTTTAAAACAGCAGATGCAAGGCAGGTCACAGAATTTTTTTTTTTAATGTTGTCATGAAAATGGATCTAGACTCAATAAAACTCCTGATGGATTGAGGGCATAATTTTCATTTGGGTATCCCTATGCTTAATATTGTTAATACTTCCCCTGATAAACAAGTTATGGAGAAATATAAGATTACTAGAATATTTGACCTAATAAGTAACTGAAAACTGAATATTTTTATTGAAATATAGATGGAAGTTTTTCATTTCAACAACCTCCATGAAGCTAGAATGATGTGGAAATCTAAAAATCTGTATTTTACCTTTTGAAATTTTTCTTAGTGCTACGCTCACTGAATCCATGGATTGCATTTTAGTGTCACACAAGTAGCATCTTAACTTGTCTTAACTATGGCTAAGACCTTCTGAGTCTTTGGCAATGTGCATATTTCATCATCTCAAAGATTGAGATAAAGTAGTTGTAGTTTGTGGAAAGGAATGAATCACAAGAAAATATTTTCAAAAGTGTGTTCCTTTATTTTCAAGCCCATACTATTCATTGGAAAGGACTGCTTTATGTGAAAATTCGCAGAACTTAAATGAGTAAGAGTGATTCACAAGGTGAAGGCTTTGGTGATCAGAGGTCTTATGCAGTTTGGGGTATTTTATATACAACTTATGGTCTTCCAAATGGGTCACTGTCCTGGCTATTTCTTGAGAAACCATTGTTTAGGTGTTTAATTCATTTCTTGAATAATCTACTTACTGTAATGATTGCTTTCTGGTGACATTTAAAGGTTAAAATGTAATATATAATTTTTCTTTTTTGTAGGAATTTCCAAATGTGTGTGGTTATTGCAATCTTTCTTTTAAACACAATTTCTAAACCATTGTGCTATTTTCCTCAACTCCTCCCACAAACAGACATTTAAAATTTTTATAAGTCATGTTTTCATTGCTCAATGTGATCCTCTAATGGTTCCATGTATCTCCTGGTTGGGACATCCCTGGTGAATGAACTCATTTTTTTCCCCTCTGAAATCTGTTTGTGTTATCTTGGTTTATCTGTGCCAAGATAGCAAAGGGCCATGCTGTGTCACCTGGCTAATACAGGCCAGGCATAGACATTCAGGCCTTAGTTCATTCCATTCCGTTCTCAAAACCACCAACCAAGTGTCCTAACACATAAACTGTGTCCTTACTGAAATCCTTCAAAAGCCTTTGGGATGAAGTACAAACTCCTCATAGAGTACACAAACTTCATGATATGGCTCTGGGCTCATCTCTAGTGATCTAGAGAACTGGTTTTGACTGCTCTGAGTTCATGGCCACTAAAACTACCTTCCTAGTGCTACAAGGACCTGAGTTGGTTTCAGCTGCTTAGCACTCCCGGCTACGGTGAGCAGAGAACTGTCCCTTCTCTGGGTTTACTCTCACTGAGAGGTGTTTACAGGAAGTTTGCTGGGGCTCTGACTTGCTGCATAGCCTATGGACTTATTTCACTTGATCAAGGATCCTCCTTTGTCTAAGGCACACACATACCACTACATTTGCCGAGTCTGAATAGTAGCAGGCACAATGTTTTACTTTAAGCCATTCCTCCCCCCTGATACTCTTACCAGTGGAATCTGCTCACTCTTCCAAATAGTTGTCCATATGATACATTCCTTCCTCTGGGGATATTTTAATACCTACTCAAGATTTTGGCTTCCCCTCAACATTCAGATAAGACTAAACACCAATTGTAAATGCAGCTCAAGTTGCTTTATCTAGTCAGAATTTCTTTAGCCACCATATGAATCAGTGGATGCAAAATGGGTATTTGGAGAAAGGGATGTACTTTTACCACATGGCTCTGCATAACTACTTTATATTGCACAATATATTGTATTAAAATTGTCTATTATCTTTCTCTTTCACCAATCTATAAACTCTTTGAGGGCAGGAATTGTTTCAATTCAATTTTGTACAATGGAAGTAACGTACATGGCACAAGAATAATTGTATTTGGAGATAATGAACAAAGAGGAACAGTGTTCTGTCTCTAGGAATGATTCTTCAAGTCATTTGTTTGCTAGTTCATTTTTTCAGAACAAAATGATAAAATTTCTATTGTACAGACCCATTCCGAGTGGTTTGAGTGTACATGGAAGATTAGTATATTTGTTGCCATTGTTTATACTGTACCTGCTTGGTGGCAATAAACACTGGTGTTCTTGGAAATGGTGCTTGCCTAAAAATCTTCTGTTAGTCTTTGTTCATGAGGTCACACTATGATAAGGAAATGGGCATGAATGGATTTACCAAATCTGCCATCATGTGACAGATCTATATATTTAATGGTGAATGATTAATGTGTTATGGCACACATGTAGAGTAATGGTACTTTAAAAATGTCACAGACAAGCAAACGGGACACTTGATATATATGTACTCTGTCTTTTGTCTTCATGTAAGAATTACTTTGTCAATAATTTTAACAAAAAAGAAAAAGTACACTACACTAAAAAAATTACTTGACAGAAACATAAATAATGGTATAATTACAAATAAATGCTAAAATAAGTTTACATTTTTAAACATGTAGGTCAGGTTACATATGGAAAAGCATAAACAAATAGGCATCATTACTTCATTGTCTATAATTATTTCCAGTCAATTAGTTTATAAATTCCAGATTCTTTTTTTATTTCACAGAATAATGTGATGTGAATAAATACCTGTTTTTCAGAAGGAAAACAGTGCACTATGGGTATTGGCCTAAAGATATAAGCATCTCTCTATAATTTGTATGCTGTTTTTTGCTAGCCGTATAATTTTGTTTTGATAAATAACACATGATACAATTGGCCTTGTTGGCTGACCACCCTAAAGAAGATGCCTCAAAGACTCTCTGTAATATTTGCAAATGAGCTAGGTCAGTGACCACAAGACAATGACTTCTCCTAAGCAAATAAACATGCAAAAGGCCAGTTGTGGTCACAGCCCACGGAGAACAGCAAGTCCAATCTACAGATGGCAGAGAATAGAGAACAGTGGAATGGGGAGGCCCATTCAGCTCTTGAGTAAGTTCTTCAGAAGGGCATGTTCCACCTACCATGCTGCCTTCATTTCTACCAGAAACCATTTTCTTTTAATTAGGATTTGAAGATATAGTTAAAGTGTTAATTTAAAAAAAGAACAAGACATTAGTTAACTCTTTACCTACATCCTTGTTTTCTCAGTTTCTAGGTCTTTGGTCTTGGGTCTGTCCTCCTTATTCTTCAATTTCCTCATCTGCAGCAATGGAATAATCCCTGAATTTTAGAATTGAAAAATAAAATCAGGTAATGCAGGTGAATGTATCCAATACAGTACCTGTCATGTGGCAGGAAGTTCACCAATGTTAGTTTCTTTCCTCCACCCATTGAACATATTTTTATGGAGTGCTAGGCCCTGTTTTTGTCTCTTCAATTCCAAAATTCATGTCCCTATAGGAATGTAGCTTCCACTCAGACCTCCTTACTTTTTTCTTATTGTTGTGTTGTGAACGTCTTCTATGAGACATTTTATATTTTTTGCCAAACAAATGTGTGCAGCATTCCAAACATGGTAACTAATTCTTGACACCTAATCTCTGTAGATGGCAAGCCCTCCTTCTCTTTCTTCTCTTTGGCTTCTTTCAACCTGTCATTGAAAACTCTTTTCTAAGTCTTTTTAGACCTCATAAAATCAGTGACTTAAAACAGTGACTGTGGTCCCTAGAACTTTGTCATGCTTGTGTATAACTCTAATTAACAATGCATGTCCAATATGTTTTTGGCCATTCGAAATTTTTTCCATGTTATATCATATGCAGTAATGTAGGATATATTTCCTTTGGATTCCCAAGTCCTAATAACTGCTCTCAAGGCAATGAGTTTTTGAAAATGAAGACTGATCCATTAATCTTCCTTTATTCTTTACTTTATGCTTATCATGATAGAGATGGGGTGCTTCTTAATGCTCTTGACTTGGGGCACGTTTTATACTTTCATCACACACAGAGCCTCCACCTCTTTTAATTAGCATATTTTGGATTCAGTGCTGTTCACAATCTTTACCTGAAGCTTGAACTGAGCTTCCAGTGGAGTCTTCAGCAACCCTAGGTTATGTAGATGGTTGTGTTGCAATAAAAGACCTGATGCCAAACAGTTATCATTCCATCTGAATTGTGTAATGATAATTTTAAATTCGAAATGATGATATAGAATATTCTACTTATAAAGAAAGTGTAAGTCTTTCAAGTTTCACATGTCAAATATATATATATATATATATATATATATATAATATATATTTTTTATATATATATATATATATATATAAATTATATATATATATAATTCAAGGTAGCTAACTGAAGGGTTTGGAAGAAAAGTCATCTTCTAGAAAAAGAAAACTATGCATTGTTACACTTTAGGATTTCTTACTTGAAATTAGCAAATTTGCCTTTCCACTATTTATATTAAAGTATGTGGCCAGTGCAGTTTATTCAAGATGAAACAAAAGCCCTTATATGAACTACACTATCATATTTATTAACCTCTAGAGAATCAGCTTATGAGCCATCACTGCCCGTATGAACTTTGAAGGCAAGCCAATGATCAATTAGATCCTGAAGGAGGATTCAATGATCAATCATAAAAATCTGATATATGTTTTAAACATATATCATAAAAAATACTGAAAAATTGACAGGTTTCAAACATAAGAAATGTGGATTTCCCAATACTCTATGCCCATAAAAAGAGTAGGAAAAACAAGAGATTCTTAGGTCAGCCCATGCAGTTGTTCAACAGAAGTACAATCAGAATGGCAAAGAATATAGTGATAAGACAAACCAACACAGGGGCAGTTCTGTCCTTGGAAACCCTGTATAGCCTTCAACAGACAAAATTTGCATAATAAGCAAATGTGAAAACAGGCAAAACAAGCAAGGAACTGACAGATGATTAAGGGACCTACTGAATAAAGCTTTTTAAAATGTTCAGTTAACTTAATTATTCTTATGTAAACTCATGAGAAATTTAGGGCAAAAAATCAGGATGTATAAAGGAAAGTCATTTGATTTTTTTTAACAAAAAAGGAACAGTCAAAATGTTTCCTAAATTTATGCTTTTTATATTTCCATTACACATTTTTCTAGGTGATTGATTCAATGAGAAGCAGATTTAATCTAATAATATTGCAATGGAATATTATATTATCCTGTAATATCAGAAAAAACAAATATAGTGAGTTATATTAGATTACAGTCAGTATCATCTGAAATTTAGTTCTATAAAATCAGTTTGATTTTTTTTTCATACTAGTCAGAACAGGTGGCAACAGCAATGGTTTCCTTCTATAATTCTTGGTTTGAACTTTTTACACAGCAGGCCTCACCTTTGCTTGAACTTCAAAGAGTGCATAAGTAAGATACAGGGCAGCCACAGTCCCATTTTATCCCATTAAACTTCCCTAGGTCTTGGAAGTTCTTATTTAAGATGTGAGGTTGGGCCAGGAGAGTCAACTTTTTAACAGTCTGGTACATGGTTTACATTTTAACCGTTTGTCTTCCCCAGAGCGCACCATGTTTCCTAGACTTTTGTAACTCAAATCAGACAACGATGTGAAAATGAGCATTTGACTCAAAATTTATTAATTATCTTAAAAGTGCTGTTCAAATTGATGAATGTTGCTTTTCTGAGTGTTTCCAGAATATTGAATTCATCTAATACTTGGTTTTTTGCAGTTTGAGCTTAGGGAAAATACAGTTCTCCATTATTCACTCTATGCTCTTGCTTGGACAAAACTCCTTTGCCCCCAACTTTCTTTCTTATTCTTAAAGAGGGTTGAGGTCATGTGTAAGATCTCTGGTTAGGGCTACTTACATGACCTTAACTTTTATGTGCTCTTTCTGGAGACTTTCTTGTTATTAGAAGTTGAAAAATATCTATATGGCTTCTCTATTGCTTTTTTTTCCCCTAAATTTTCTATGACTTCATTATAATTCTCTCTCTTCTCCTAGTTATGGTTTATCAAAAAGTTCACTCCTTTAAATTCATGTCCACTATGAATGTTTCTACCCTTTTAATCAAGTACAACGAGTACCTATTGCTTTGGCACAGTTTACAAGCTAATAAGGGAGAGAAAAATGTAGGTAGGAGATCACATGTGTGGTAAGTGTTGCAACAATCATAATGCACGATGAACGTTTGTCTGGCTGCAGGAATAAACAAAAATCGATGTCACTGCTAGCTGTGAGAAGAGGAATTGAAGCAATCAGATTCCTTTTTACAGGAAACTGAATTGGAAATACTGAATAGGAAATAATTAGCCAATTAGCATCAGGAATTTATCAGAAAGGTCATGAGAAAAGGTAAGAATTCAGTATCATCTTGAGGTAGCAGATCATACAGGAAAACAAAAGACACTAGTTAATGTCTGAAGAAATATAGAACAGGCAATACTAAAAGAGAATCACAAGCACCACAAGGGAGCAGGCAGCTCCTCCTAAGTGGTATAATTGCTAGAAAGGTTATGGAGATGGTGGGAGCATGGGAAAAAAGAGCCTTAATAAGGCCTAGTAAACCACATATATTGGAATTGTGATTTTTCAAGATACATTTACTCTGTTTTCAGAGGTGAGGTAGGAGATAATAGGGTATAGCAATTATCAGCACTGCATGTAGAATGATATGGCTATATTGTGTGTACAGAACTGTAGCAAACCAACGAACAGTTCTACTCAATGTTGTCCTCTATAATCTGGAGTAGCACTTAACTTTTAGGGTTATCTTAACAATTCGATGAAATAAACCAGGTAAAGTACTTGGCACAGTTTCTTGTTCTTATGTTTTGAAATACATTAGCTATTATTATTTAATTCTATCTCAAAACTAAAAAGCATACTAAACTGGTGGCTTTTTCAAACTGTGGATCGCAATCATGAGTATTTTATGTGGTAAATTTAAGGAAGAATAGCCAGCCATTTTAGATAAAGAGATAGCTTAGACTAAGAAGAATTTTCTACAATAAAGATATTATTTGTAAAACCTTTTTTCAGGTACATGTATGTATATCTGTGTGTATGTGTGTTTACACAGGACCATGCTCATGATATGGTGACCACTATATTAGATTAGGGCTAGAGAGAACAGATTGGTCATGATAAACATCTCTGTATTTTTACTATAGTTTGTTCTCAACAAATAAATCAGAGTAATCCTTATAAATAAAAACCTTGTAATCCTCATAAGTACAAGTAAGTAAAACTTATTTCAGGCCATTTAACAACTCCAATGGGTGTCCATATCAATAAGAGTAAAAATAAAATTCATTGCTATATAAGCTTTCATTCAACACTCTTACTGAATTTATTTTTACCTATTGGAATATATCTCCTATTACTCTCTTTGCTGTCCAAAACCCTCTTCCTAGAAATCTCTTCCTGTGGTACTTTGATGACTCAAATATTCCCTCATCTCTTCAGGTTCTTCTAAAATGTCATTCTTTCCGTAACTGGACTTGACCACTGAATTATATCTCTGCTCTCTGCTCTCCTTTCTTGATTTATTTTTCATCAGTCATTACTACTTAACATACTCTGCATTTTACTTTTTTCCTATATTTTTCCACCATATCTATGCACCAAGAATTTTCATTGGTTCTATTTTCCATTGTATTCCTAGTCCCCAGAATAGAGCAATGCCTAGCACATAGAAGAGACTTGCTGAATAATTCTTGAATGAGTATATAAGTCAGTAGACAAGACAGGTATAAAGGAAATGTATGCAAAACAGGTGACAAGTAAAGAATTAATACCTACATAGAGAAAGATATTTTATTAATTCATAATAAGAAGACAACTCAATGGAAAAAATGAGCAAATAATATTATTCTAATGTTCAGATGGTCTACCCAATGTCCTTTCTCTCTTTCTTACTATTAGAGCACTAATCTCATTTAGTGCAGCCAAGATTCAACTAAGGAGCTTCCTCTACAGCTGGAGGGTCCTTGCCACATGGTCTTGGCCCTGGAGATAGAAGCACAAATCGCTCTGTGGACTTCTGAGAAAGTGATTTTGGCCTTTTGCACTTTCTTTCTTCTCTGATTGATGGGGGTTCTGTAGTTACTTTGTGAGTAGGGAGATGAGTTCATGTTTCAAGGAGGGAGAAAGGGAATGTCTAAAGCAGCCCAGGTTGTTCTTATGTGAAAGAAAAATTATATCACTCTTATTTGGGCTTTACGTAAAGGCAGCTCAATTGAATCCTTAACATAAACATAAATAAATAATTCTTTGAAGAACATACCTAAATTGGAAATAAAAACCTGACTCTATCACTTTAGTATTCAGGAAAAAATGGAATTAAAGGAAGAAAACATATCATTTTTGTACCATTTTTTGCTGGCAAAAAATTAAAGCAAAGTAGCGCAAGATTAAGAACAAGAGCTATGAAACCAGATAGTCTAGGATTGACTCCCTGCTTCTTCATTTAAAACTGTGTATCCTTGGGGAAATTCCTTAATCCTGCTGAGTCTCCATTGCATGAGTTAATATGTGTAGCAAGTTCAGAATTATGCCTGGAATATAGTATTTTAATTATTGTTATTTAAACTCCTTCTATAGTGAGAGCTGAAGAATGCAAGTTATTATCATATATTTCTGATAAATTTTAGCCAATTTAGAAATGAGTCTGATGATACCTTAAAAATGGTGCATATATAACCACCAAACCAGTATTATTAAACAAATAAAGGATCCAGTGTGTAAGGATATACGTGCAAGAACAATTAGATTGCATCATTTTCAAAGCAGCAAGAAACAATTGGTTCCCACAATCTGAAAAACAAGTGAATGCCTAGAACCAGAGGGGTGTCATATAATTTGCATTGCACGTCTATAATGTGACATTATACAGTCATCAAAAAATCAATTTGGTGTATATCAGTTAACTTGGAAAAATCTTTGCTATGTACTATTATCCAGGGTTTATACAGATTCAGAAACCCTACGTACCGTATCACTGTATCTTTGCAAGCAACTACATGAACAGGAAGACTTGTAATAAGGATTTAGATCAGGTGGTTAATATTAGCTACCATAATTAGGGTATATTGACATTTTAAAGGGGTGGGACATAAAAAAATGCACATCATTTTAGAAAGATGACAATAATGAAATATGATACCATATATGTGAAATTATTGGTATGAGAGGGCTTACACACAAGAATTGCAGAATGCGAAAATGTGTCCCAAATATTAATGGTGGTTATCTCAGGAAGGTGGGGTTTCAGACTATTTTTGTCTTCTTCCTTGCAGTTTAATTCGTGGTTTGCTTTGTAAAAACCACTATATATTTTATACAAGCAGAAAAATAGTTTTATTATTATGAGGTTTTAAAAAAAGGGAAAAGAGAATGGGAAGAAAGATGGTGGAAATGCCTTCTATAGTTTTTGTTTTTGTTTAAGATGCTGAGTTTAAAAGAGACATAGACGTGATGTGGAAACTAGAGGTGAATATAGGTGTCCATGGGCTTGTGGAGGCAATGGTAGTTACCAGAGTGGGTTTCAACGCTCGATGTAATGATTTTATAGGGTGGGAGGATTTGAAGATTATGTTGACAGAGGGTGTAACTGAAGAAGGGAATCCTGGAAAAGGTGAGAAGACTGGAGGATGGGATCCAGAACCAACATGTAAGGCCGGGCTTTGGCAAGAGGAAGGACTGTCCTCAATTAATTAAAAGGAAGATGGAATGGGTGGAGAAAAGAGAAAAGGAGAAGGAGGGGAGGGCAGACAGAAGAGACAGGAAGATTTGGAGTTGGAAAAGATGGGATGTTCTCAACTGATAGCTTTTATGTTCTTGTGAAGTTTGAGGAGTTAGGAACTTGTTGGGAGTGGCTCAGAAGGCAATTTGATGAGAAAGCTTAAATAGTTATAGGGAGGAAAGAGACATAGGGCTCACTAGGAAAATATGGAATTGCCTGGCAGTGGACAGTGTGTGTGTCCTGTTTCCTGGCCAGCTGCCTTTATGTTCTGGCTAAGCTGGACCAACAAAAAAAGACAGTGTTCCAAGTAGTGAGAAGAGTGACTCCACACTGGATGTGAGCTTAAAGAAGTATTTCTCCACTGAGCAGAAGCATGGATACCATGATATTTTCTATATAACAATGTTTAACAACAACTCAGTACTGTGTGTGCAACAGTGGAAGTGCCTATAAAATAGGAGCAAGACATGGCCACGTTATGGGGAAAAAATTGACCCATAATTGGTAGACATTGAACACCTTTTATATATGTACATTTGTAGGCATAGAAAAGTACAGTATAGTTGTTTTGCTCATCAAATATTCTTAGAAAATGATTAATGGAGGTGATGTATGAGCCAAATTTTGCACTGCAAATGAGGAGTCCCAAGTTATTAGCTGTTAAGATTCATCTAATGATGTACAGTATTACATCTACATTTTTAGTTTTTTTTGCCACTGTGATCAAAAGACATGACAAGAATAATTTTAGAGGAGAAAAAGTTTTATTTGAGGCTCATGGTTTCTGAAGTTTCAGTCCATAGACTGTTCATTGCTCTGAACTTGAGGTGAGGCAGGATATCATGGTGGAAAGGTATGGAGGAGGAAAGCAGCTCAGGACATGACACCAAGGAGCAGAGAGAGAGAGTGCCACTTACCAGGGTTGAAATATATACCCCAAAGTCATGGCCATGGTGACCCACTTCATCTAGCCATAACCTACCTGCCTAAAGTTCCCATCTAGTGAATCCATTCAAGCAGATCAATGCATCAACTAGGTTAAAGCTCTCATAACCAAATCATATACCTCTAAACTTTCTTGTGTTGTCTAACACATGAGCTTTTGGGGGATACCTCATATCTAAACTACAGCACTTAATAAAGTTGCTCTGTGTTTTGGAGTACCCCTTCCTTTTCTTTTGAGGTAGTTAAACCAAATTTTATGAATCTACTTCTAACTTTGACATTCTGTTAGTGATGAGTGTTATAGTACTTAGATTCTGCATGGTTGAGGACTTCTTGAGGTGTTAGTTTAAATGTCACCTCCTTAGTAACTGCCTTGTTTAAGTAAATACTCGAAATATTCTCTAGCATTGTTTAATTCCTTGATAACATCCATTACAATAAGTGATTATTTAATTGTTTGCCTCTTGATTTTTGGTTGTTTTTCTGAAGTGACAATGCTTTTTGTAAATTCACCAATTAAGTGCCAGTGCCTTGCTAAAGTGACTCAAGAGATGATTTGATATGGATATGGAGGCAGCAGATACTTAGAGAACTTGCTTTTGTCATAAAAGGACTTGTAAACTTGTCCTCAAAGGAATAGTAGGATTCTGTGGAAGCAAAATGAAATGGTATTCTTTGTGTGGATAAGAATAAGAGCTATGATACAAGGGAGAAAGGACATGTGTTGTGCAAGTGATAAGGAGATCTGCTAGATTAGACTGGAAGGTTGTGGCAGATTGGCCAGTATGAGCAAAAGGAAAAAAGACCTTAAATGGGAGAAACTTGGGCATCATTTTTGCTTCTTAACACATGAAACACGGCTCAAAGGATGAAAGTGGTGTAACTCAGGAGGGCAAGCCAACCAACCCACCTTTTGATAACATGGTTCTTTTGCGTGGCTAATAGAGAAGGTAGGAAACTAAGTAGGATATTAGATGCTCAGTATTCTTTTAACATACACTCAATCCAGAGATATTTTCCCCCATGTTGAAAGCATCAAATCTACTCTTAAATTTTTTTTTAAAAAGGTCCCATCCTAAAACTCTGGGTAGGTTATCTGTGCTAATGGTTTATATGGCTGGTATTAAAATTTTCAGATGGCGTGTACCTTCCCTCTTCATCTCATGGACTCCAATGGCCAGTTTGAAATAGGGCTATCCTGATTTATGGGTGTCTTACTCCTTTCTAGCCTTCCAGTCTTGATTTGTCTAGCAGCCACTTCTCTTGATTCCAAGCAATTTAGCAGTGCGTAACGTTTGAGAATGTAGTGTTCCTTTCACCCTCAGACTTCTGCTGGCTATCCACAACACTTCCCATAATAGTTTTTTGTTTGTACAGATTTATAATCTGTACAAATTAGGGTACTTTTGGGGAAGACAAAGGAAGCACTGTTAATAAATAAGCTGGGATAATGGGTGCAAACTGAGATCATACTGAATAACTTGGACATATAGTCACCCTACTAAACTATATTCTTCCCATATATTCAATTGGAGTCTATTGGAATCACACTTTTTAAAAAACTTTTTTATAGCAAATTATCACAAATTTAGTGACTTAAGATAACACAAAATTATCATTTTGGTGATAATTTTCTCGATATCTGCTCATTCATTTGACTTTAAGAAGTCTGAAGTGAATGTAACAGTGTTAAAATCAAGATGTGACATGCTGGTTCCTCTGGAGAGAATCTGTTTGCTTTTTCCTGTTTCTAGAAGCCTGCCCTCCTTGGCTCCCAGCACCTAAGCATATTGATTTTTTTCTCCTGCTTCTCGTTGTCACCTTACCTTTTTCCTCCTGTGGTTCTCCTGCCTCCCTCTTCTAATATTTGCTATGATTTAGAACCTGTCCAGGTAATCTAGGAGGCTCTCTGATCATCTCTTATCACAAAGTCCTTAAGGTAATCACACTTGCAAAACCCCTTTGACATAATACTCACAGGTTCTAAGTACTTGTGGACCACTATACCCATTATTCCAGGAGAGCTTTCTAGGAAACTATGAACTATTTCCCTCTGTGACATTTCTTGATGTTGACTTCTGGGAGCATCTACTCATTCTTTTATATTGCCTTAGGATTAGTTATAGCTCTGCTTTATTCCCCTAAGAAGCACAATGTAAAACACAAGAGATGCATTAAATAAAAATCCCATCCTCCAGCACCTTATATTGAGCGAGAGAACTGCTAGAGTTTTATCAAATATTTGTTCTTCCCTTAGTTTCTCTCAGGTAATGACAAGATTAATTTTTTTAGCTGGCCATCGTTCATAGCTTCCCATTACACTCAGAATGAAGTTCAAAGTCTTTATATTGACCTACAAGGTCCTAAATGATCTAACTTGGCTACCTTCCCTGGTCTTGCTTTGCACCCCTCCTTTATTCCATTGTCCAAAGAGTGCTAGACTTGGTTATCTCCTCATATCTTTCCCATGCTCTCCTATAGATGAATGTGCTTATGTGTGAACATGCGCATGCACACATAAACACACACTACACAGCCTTGCCACTAGAACATCTCTTTTTTTGTCTTTGAGGTCTCAGCTTAGAAGGCAATCACTTATACTCACTTACCTGACCCTTTGATTAGTCTGGTCTGTTTGTTACACACTACTAGTTCAGTCTATCCACTTAACATCTCTTTGCACAATTATTTAATTTGTCATCATTTGTTTGTCTTTCTCCCTTTACTTTCCTAAACTGACACCTTGTCTAGGGAACTTGTCTGTTTCATTCATCTTGATCCCCAGCATAATGTTTGACATATAGAAGAAGATACCTTAGCAAGTTTTTACTGATTAATGTACCATGAAGAGGACCCTCATTTTGGTGATAATTTTCTCGGTATCTGCTCATTCATTTGACTTTAAGAGAATATTTCAATTTTTTAAAAGATCCTAGAAAAATCTTGATCTTTTAAGGTACTGCGAAACTTTCCCCATGTATATAAACAAGGAATCTGCTTCCTCTTAGAGTACTCTTATTGTCTTAGCTCTGAATTCAAGGGCAGGTGTAAAGAAATCTAACTGTGGTCCAGTTTTATTGTAAAATATAGGAGAATCATAGGGGTTACATCTTTGTTTTATGTGCTTTGATTATTTTTACCACATAAACTTATAAAGAATAAGTTCATGAAGGGACCTGACAGGTCTCTCTGACCCTCCAGGAAGGGCTATTTACCCTAGGTATGCATGGGGCTCACCTCTGATGTATTACATCTTCAAGGAAAGCTAGGTATTTTTTTTCCTGCTAAGTGTTGACCTTGATCTGCTACAAACCAGTTTTCCTTTTGTTCACAAAGTGTTTTATGTTTTATTACAAAAATTTTATTCTGTCTCAGTGTTAAATATGTGCGCTTTTGCTATAGTTGCCCAAACTGGTCATGTGCTAGTATCATATTTCCCTTTCTAGTAGATAATTCTTTAAATGTAGAAAACTATTCATTTTCAGCTTTGCAGAGACTCTAACAAGAGTCTATTCTGCTTTCTGAACCTTTCTGGTTTGTAACAATGTGCGCCATATGGCCTCCACAAACACTCCTTTGCAATGCCTAATTTTTTTTTTTTTGCAGCCTGCTTTCCCTCTTGAATGTATGTACTCATGTGATTTTGCATATGCTTCTTTTATATAATGATCCAGATTCTTTGCTCTTCTGTTATATTCTTTCACCACTGCTTCAAGGTCTTTAGCTTAAGTAAAAGATGACAGTGTCATCTACATATTTGAGGTATCTCCGGGTCCTTGAGTCCTTCTCTTTATCATAGAAACCTTGAAAAGTTTTCTCAAGGCAGGAGGTGAAGAGTCTTAGTGAGATACCACCTATTAATTCTACACTACAAGTCGACCTTGACCACCTAATTTTCGAGTTAAATGTGACAGTATCACTTGTGAAGATATGTTGGGGCACTTACCATGTGGGGCTTCTATTGCTGCTTTTGCAGGGCTCCCAACAAAGCATCAGTTTCCATTAAGTCAAAATTCTTTTCAAGTCCCACAAAAGTCATACAAAATGACTTGTTTATTGTCTATTGTTCAGCCTGCTCTGCAGTTTGAAAGCAAATACAAAATAATGCCCACTTTACCTACCCATACTCACTGAGTTACATCAGTTGTTACATGTTGTTTATTGTCTATAGAAATGGTGTATCTTTAACTGAGCTTCTGGGCCACAGATAATATTAACCAAATGATTAATGAAACAGCAGCAACATTGAGTGGATAAATGTTAACAAGGGAAATGACCACACTTTCAAATTGATGCAGCAAACACTGTCACCCAATTCAAAAGGCAAGCAGAAATAAACAGAAAATAAATAGAAGTGTTGTAAACCTCAGGATCACCGTACATGAAAATGTACAGGAAAATGCAGAAACAGTTTCCATCCAGGCAGACTGTAACTATAGTCTCATACATTTAAGTTCAGAGTTTCTCTCTAGGATAGGGGATACGCTGAGGTGCCTCTGCCATATCTTTTCCCCCTTCCTGCCTCCTTCCCTTCCAATAGCTTCTTTCTTTTTTTTCTCCCATCTTGCTTCCTATTTTTCTTGGTGAAGGTTGTTTGTGAAACAGGCTTTTATGACAAAAGTCTATATATCGGTGGTTCAAAATGGAATATTATAAGGAGAAGCTGAAGTGTGTGTAAGATGCTTTATTGATTGTTTATGGCTGAGTCACACATTACTCCAAAACAACAATTTAAAACAACAAACATTTGTGACCTCATAGTTTTGGGGGGTCAGGGATCTGGATACAGTTTAACTGAGGGATTCATTTCTCTCATGAGAATTGTCAGTGGGGCTGGGAAGTCATTTGGACTTGCTGTGAGTGGGGCAGCAGAATCTATGCTCAGGTTTACTGACCTGGTTGTTGGCATATTTCAGTCTTTCACTACATGAGCCTTACTGGCCTTTCTTGTTTGGCGACTGCTTTCACTGCTCACACTGTTTCCCCGTGTGAGCCATCAAGGAAATAGTTGGAGGGAGAATTCAAAATGGAAGCCTCAGTCTTTTTATAACTTGTCTCAGGAGTGACAACCTTTCTGCTATATTCTAGTCATGAAAAGTGAAGCAAACAGTTCCAACCACCCCAAGGGGAAGGTTGTACCAGGGCATGAATGTCAGGTGGTGTGGATTATTTGGGACCATTTTAAAGAGGCTGCCTACCACAAAATCCAAAGACTTCTGCCTCCTCTTCTGTCTCCTCCCTTCACACAGAATTTACATCTAGTTCATATATTTTCTGCAGTTAAATGTAGAATTAAGCATTTGTTTCTGTTTTGCCATGTTTGTAAATACAGTGATTTTCATGGGGGAATGCTTTTTTGTTCATAATCCCTACCTTGCTTCATCTCACTGAAATTCTGCCTATCCACGAAGGTGGCTCACCTAACCTACTTTTGTTATTTATTTGCCTTTGTATCCCTGGTGACCAGCATAGTATAGTGTGCCCAATTGACCATCAATAATATTTGCTGAATAAACAATATACACTATATCCTTCAGAGCCATTACCAATGACCTCTTCTAGTCGGGCGCTCTCCTTTCCACCAACCTCTATGCCTCTGAGAGGCAGTGTGGTTAAACACCCCATCTCTGGAGACAGAATTCATACATTCATATCCTAATTTGTCCCAAATGTCCCTGGGGAAGCTACTGAATTTTTCTGGGCCTCAGTTTCATCACCTGGAAGTAATAGTAGGGTGGACATAAGAATTAGACTGAGATAACTCATATCAAGTTTAGCAGAATATTTTCATTTGGTTGATATTTATTAATTCTTTACATGATTATTTTTCATTACTTGAGAATTTCTCATTCTTCAATTATTCTCATTCCACTTTTCTTTTGAAATCATGCATTGTTGTTGTTTATATGCTTCTTTTATCCCAAGTAGAATATCTCAGAACAATTACAGTGGAATCATTCACCCATCTCCTTTTTCTACACTGTGAGATCCTTTAAGCCGAGACCATGTCTGATTTGTCTTAGTCTCCCCACTGTAGGGTTGACACACAATTACTTTTCAACATGAATTTTTGGACTTCAGACTAAATGGGAATGGTAGCTTATCTTTTTTTTTTTTTTTTTTTTTTAACCCTTACGATTTAATAGTACAATGTCTTTTGTAAAGCTGCTCAATATTTTTGTTTTGAATTATTTTGAATAATGTAGATAACTTGTCCCTTTACTTCTACCTAACCCTGTCTTTTCCCCTGGAATTCTCAGTGGATGAACATAGCAAATCCAGACCTGCCATAATTTATTTTAAGCTACCAAAATACATTTCAGACTAATGTGGGGCCTGCCTAAATAAATGAACTGACTCACATGTATATCTTTAGTTTCAATCTAATTTTCTTTACAACATTTTCTATTTCCCAGTGATCTCCAAGACAAATAATTAGGATTATTTTCCAAAATACATAGTTCTAGGTTTCTTTTGCATAGGTAATAATGGTTAAATATTAATGAATATGATAATGAAGTATAGAAATGCTGCTTCAAACAGATACAAGAAGGGTGAGAACGTATGGTGTACTGATATTTTCAATAACAGGATTTGTTGGGTTCTTTCTTTTCTATACAATATTATGGCACATGTACACTTGAAGAATGAGAACTTCCGGGCAATGTTGCATGATGTTGAGCTTGAATACATATATATAATAAGATGAAATTTAGGGAATTCAAAGATATAACAAGGAAGAAACCAGATAACAGCCAATGATTTATTTTTGATGTTTTATGAAAAGAGAAAATGGCGGCTAAATAAAAACTAGGCTCTTCATTTTATTGTAAGTATACAAACTAAAAAGCATGGTTAGATGCTGCATTTAGAAATTGTTTAGTAGTAGAATTCATTAAAATATTTTATAGTTAGCGTTGTTTCAGAAGGGTGTTCCAAAGAAAATTCAAACAAGAGACTTGCCTAGGTGTTCAAGAAAATGTGGGACCAGTTTTAAAATAACTTATTTTACTAAAATGTAAATTATAAATTCTCATTTGGAGACAGTTCCTACCAGCTGTCTTGTAAGTATTTATGATTATAGCATATAGCAAACTAGAATTGAATAAAATAGTATGATTTACTTTCTATGTCTCCAGATTATAGATTTTCATTTGAGGTTTGTACTAGAGACATGTTGTACTTTTGATCATTATGGATACATGTAGACTTATGGTTATGATTTTGAAAAACTAGTAACAAACAAAAAAAAATTGGCAACAAACAAAAATAGGTAAAGATGGTACAATGATGTCCCCTTTCTTACACTAGAAAGAATACATTCTTCCTATTCTCCTATATGCAAAGATCACTCTGAATTTCTCTTGTCAGACATTGCAAGACTATTTCATGTCACTATAGTGAGTATCACACAAGAATGTCCAGATATCCTTAAGTTGGTTGATTTGAATCCCAAAAGCAGTGGAAGAGAAAAGGAGGTGGAAATCCCTACCAAAAACAAACAAACAAAAAAAAAAAAAAAAAAAAAAAAAACAAAAAACAAAAAACAAAAAAAAAACATGTAGGATACTGATGCTAAATAAAACTCATAATAAACTAACTACTAATATAGAATGTTAAGAGAATGCTGAGGAGAGTAGTGGGTAGGGAGGGCTGGGTGGAAGTTGATCATGGATTCTTAGAATCAAGAAGTTTGGGTGTCACTGCACAACAGAGTGACTAGAGCTAAAGATAATGAACTGTATGTTTAAAAAATCTGGAAGAAAGGATTTTTAATGTTTTCACCACAAATAAATGTTTGAGGAGATAGATATGTTTCCCCTGAGTTAAACAATATCCAATGTATACATATATCAAAATATCTTTTTATGTTTTCTTGTATCAGTAAAATAATTAGGAGAAAAAAAATAAGACTTTCAAAAAGGAAAAAAAGCTAAGAGAAAGAAAAATGGAAAATATTTAAGTGATGCTCCTACAGTTTGAGCTCTAATATCAAATGAGGAAAACACATTCACAAACTCACTGCCCCTTTCTTCTGCTTCTCCTAGACTTCACTGTGGTATCACCATGTACTTTTCCTATCAAAACATGGTGGTGCCATGTCCTGTTCCCTCCAAGATCCCTTCTGTATCAGGTGAGAAATTCTGGAAATTGATTCATTTATTCCATAATATTAGAGCCTTAACAAATTAAAATACTTATTCTTTAAAAGGATGAATTAGAAATGATTGTCAGTATTGAAGGAGTCTTTCTCCACTTTCCTGGATTACCCAAGATTTCTCTGTCTCATATCACTGTTGAGGGAGAGGGTGAAAAATGAGAAAATACTGAGTTTTGGAAAAATAAAATATTTTGCATTCTTAAAAGAGAATTTTAAGTTTTCTGTTGCATTGGTGAAGTAGGATGTTAGTGACATGAATAGAACGTGATTCCTTTTAATTAGTAGTTGTTGACTTTATTTAATTTAGTAAAAGGACCTTTAGATAATTCATTTTTATTTACTGGCCTCTTTAAAGTGGAATGATAAATATAATTAATATGCTTAAAATATAATATGGGCTCTTAATTTGTTCACCTGAACTATTTTTAGCTTGAATTTACCCTCCTTTTGAGTCTGACATACCAACATTTAGATTGTACACAGTATTACACAATAAGAAAAGATAAAAATTTGAAGAGAAAGTGTTTTTATTACAGTTCCCAGGCCTATGATAGAAATGTTAAGAAACATAAAAGGTATTACAAACTGATCTACTTAATAAGGTCTTTCCTGACAGCAGATGTTAAGTTCTAGGCACTAATTATATTCTTTCTTTGTATGTGGCTTTAGGTTCAACTGGAATCAAGGTGGTACAGAAACATCAGCTACTTCTTAGCCCTTGTTTCAATTATTGTAGAAATGGTAAATTTTCCTTTAAAGTTCTTTTGGTTTATAAAATTGCACATGTCAGATATTTTAAGAATTAGAGATTGGTCGAGTGATTTGAGAGCCAATACTTTGCACTCATCTTAGATTGTGCCCCCATGATCTCAGAAGGTTTAAGATGCATAGCTTTACCCTGCCCATGGGGGTGGTGGTTGCTTAGGGCATGCCCTTGAAGCTGCTTCCCTGGGACTCCATGGCTGCTCACAGGTGTTCCTTTTCTTCTTTATGGGATCCCAAATGCCATTACAAAATAGAAATCACCTTACTTCTGGTTAATTTATGTTTTGATCTGAATCTCAATTTGGCTCCTCAGATATAAAACTTTCCAACTTATTGACTGAAGTTGGGCATCATGAGTCTTCCGAGACTGTGTGTAGCATAAGAAGGTAGTATTAAAGAGCGTGGTTTTGGAGCCATGGGTTTGTATGAATAGCCCACTCAGGGTCTCAGTGTTTTCATCTGTAAAATGGAAATTCAGGAAAAGAGCATAAAGAGTACTGCATAGCACTGCAGTGGTAAGCAAATTGCAGTGGTAAGCAAATATGATGACAGATAAAAAAAATATCTAGCCCAGGATTTCATTCATTGTAAGCATACAATACTCCTTTATTCTTTTCCTCTAGGACTTCCTGAAGTTCAGTTTAACTCACTGTGCGGCCCCTGATTGTTGACCAGCTCCCATGAACTTTGTGCCTTCTTCCCAGGTAGCAACATGAATAGTGGTCTAAACATTTAGTAAATTAGGATAAATTGACACTATCACAAGACAAATCAGGGCTTTTAGAAAAAATATAGCTAATGTTTTTTGTGATCTTAAAAAGAATATGTGTTGAATGTAAAGATTTTTTAAATTAAAAACAATAAAAACTAAAACAAAAAATACTCATAATTTCTCTTCTCAAATAAACAATTGATAACATTATTTCAGATCTATTTTTTGTGCCTATGTATATCCATGTATCTCTCTCTTACTTTGTATAAATATACAAACTATAATTAATTATGTACTGTTCTGTTGTATCGCTTTCTTAATATTTTATTATAACCATTTTCTGTTGTTATTAAGTATTCTTCAGAGTTGACTTTTGCAGGCTGATAATATTTATCATATGACTAGTTTATCTCTGATTTTTCTTCTTACCTGTTAGTGACATTTAGGTTGATTCTAATATTTTGTGTACTGGTAGTAATACTTTATTAAACATCTTTGCATACAAATCTTCATGCATCACTCTTAAAGTAAATGCATCTGCTTAAAGTAAATCCTAAAAGTAAAATTGTTGAGTCCAAAAAAATGGACAATTTAAGCCTGTAAACATATTGACAATTTGCCTCCAAGATTAAAAGGTTGAATCAAATTACACTGTCATTAGTGGCGTGTGAGAGTGCTTGCTTTCCTAAAATGCTCACCGACATAATGCATCTTGGATACATTTAAAAATGTAATAGTGCCATTGGGAGGAGGCAAAATATTTTAGGTTAAAAAAAATGGTATCATAGAGAAAGGGCACGGAGAGTAAGGAATGGAGGGAAGGAGATAGATAGTTCGGGGTTTGAAGTGAAGCAAATTATGTTACATGCACTTAGGCATATGTCAAAAAGAACCCCACAATCATGTACAGATATAACGCATTAATTTAAAAGAAAACTATAAAAAAGTGGTATTTTGTTATATCAAAGGTATTTGTGTCTATATATTTTGTGAATTCAGTTTGGAAAAGATGTTTAATTTTTTATACTTAGATTATTTTATATATCATATTCTTAGATTTCTAGGAGGACATAGGTTTTGAATTTCAGTAAATACTTGTTTATCCTTTATTAAAATATTTTTTTCACCCTGTACTTAAAAAATGTTAATATTTTCTTGTGATTAGTCAATGTCTATTTAAACTGGAGCACAGTAGCCATAATCTAATTACTTAAGGGTCCTGAACAGTTGGGTTCTTAGGAAATGAAGTTTTTACTTATCAAATTTCAGCTTTATTCTCTGAATATTCAAATACATTTGTCAACTGATTTTAGAGGAGAAACTGAGACTGTGGAAGGATGAGGATAAATCTGGAAATATAATTCTAATCTTTTGAAATGTAAATCTGTGGCACAAAGAGCAGTGGTCCATGGGTTCTAAATCTTGGCCACACCAGAATCACTGGGGAGATAGGAAAAAAAATCTCCAAAACGTGGCCCTGAACACATGAGCTAAGAAAGTAGGGAGGGCTGAAATGTTGGTAATTCATGGAGCTTCCTAATTGCTTAAAATGGACAACTACAGTTGAAAACCATTAAGGTGATGGGGTTCAGGTCCAAATCTAAAACCTGCCCCTCCAACTCAGTTGTGGCACCTTAGATGGTTCACCTGGGCCTTCAAAATGGCTGGGCCTTGAAAGAAGGGGGAAGAATGCAAAGAGCTCCTGAAATTTAGGCTTTCTACCTGCTCTATAATAAGCTAGTACTTCTTATATGCCCGAATGTCCCCAGCCTGATGAAATCGGGAAGAAATGTTAACATCACAGGTACACGACGATGTATCTGATAGAGCATATATGTGTGGTTTATATACAGAATATATCATTTGAAATTAAAATAGAGGAAGTTTTAAGTGATTTCACTTCAGGGTCCTTGCTAAAGGCCGGGTAACGCTGCCAGTTCTTCTGTGAGAATTACAGATTAGCAAAGTGAGAATTGTAGCAGTTTGGCTGTAAAGATATTAAAAAGTCTAGTAAGTTTAAGTTATTTTCACTCCAGGAAAACTATAATCATTTGAAAGATCAAAGAACAAGAGTGAAATTTAAAATAAGATTACATATTCGCCAAGCACCGTGTTGCTGGTAAAGAGGCATTGGTGACTGTTGACCTGCATGTCATTGTACTAACTGGTGAATATCTTTATTTTGAAACCAACTTGCTGAAGCTACTGTGGATGCTTTAACTTTTTAAGATTTAACAAATTTGCCTGACAGGTTTTTGTTGCTTTTTGTTTTTAGGGAATCATCTCATTTCATACCAAGAATTGAAATGTCACTGTATTAATGGGTAGAAATGTCAAAATGTCGCTGATGGTCTTCTCTGTATAGCTCTCAAGATCTAAGCATATACAATGATTTCTTGCATAGAAATTCTAGAATTGAGAGTTTGCTGACCAAACAACTTAAAAGCAACATACTATAATACAGCTTTTTGAAGTGGAGACTTAAAAAATTTTCTAGCAGTTAAAAAATGTATGTCTGAATTTATAAGTGTTGATGTGAGTTGATGTGAATTTCCATGGCCTTATTATTTAATCTTTGTAGATGTGCATCATTATTAACTTTTTATGCAACAACTGTCCCTGAGTTGAGTACTAACAATGCGAGAGGTGAAGACAGCCTAAGTGGCAGGCAAAGATTTCTTGATCCAACTCTTAAGGAAGGGATGCTTCAGGAAGAAAGTAGCATAAAAGATGGAAGAACCCAGCTTTCTCATGAAATTTATATTGTATAAATTCGTAAGCTAAAATTACTGCTTTTAGCTCTCCTGTTTTACCGGTATATTTTCTAAACTAGGGCAACTAAACTAAAATTCATAATTTATAAACAATCTGTGGAAAAATTAGTGAATTATTTACAACACTTTCGAAAAATGTGTTTGTATCTTATACAAAAATTAGCTACACTGTTAATCACAGTGGTGCCACAAATATGCTGGAAATTAGGACTTGCAAAGTAAGTTTGGAAAAAAAATGGTCCTGTAACTCAATCTGTGATCGGAAAACCAAACTGATCCTGAATGGTCTATTTAAACAAATGCCAATTATTGAATAATTCTCTGACCTAAACAGAAAGTTATTGTATATGGAAAGACTTTTTTTCCCTTAGAGTGCTTTATTCCAGATGCCCTTTTAAATTGTTTTTAATTCTCTGTGGGCAGTAGATAACTAAACCTACAGAATGCAGTAATGGCAGGGAGGAAGCAATCACGTTGGCCACTTCTAGTTAAGAGTCATGGAGAAGGCGTCTGTTCTGTATGAATTGCAGACTATAAGGACTTTGACAGTTCATAGACCAGACCTAATTTATTAAACTAAGTTTCTAATATAAACAGTAATTTGTTTCAGGCACTGACACTGCAGGTCTGGATTATGTGAACCAAATAGAAAGAACTGTATTTCCTTTTTGGAAAGTGTGTGCCTTTGGAGTGTTAGAAGAAAATAATCTAATATGTCATAATAGTAAATATGATGAACATGGCTGCCTTCCTGAGCATGGGTTGATCACACTCCCTGCTTTTTAAATTTTCCAGAAGCTGTTTTAAAAGTATGGAGGCATGGTTTGTAAACTTCAAAGAACACCTGTGCATAATATTCCAAAAATGATGAGAAAAGGGTGAGACTACAAGAATACTGAAGTTCAGTCTTTTGTGCACTAAGATATAGGTTAGTTTAAATTACTGGTGAAAACAGTCTCACTATAAAATCAACTGTTTAATTAGAAAAATGTGAAGATTCTGTTACTCTGTTGTGTTATTTTACAGACAATGTTTGGAACAGACATCTTCACATTTACATATTAAAATAACCTAGACGTTTGAAAAGACTATGTACTACATACAGCTGTATTTCAAGACTTTGGAAGATATGTTTCAATCAGACCAAATAACATGTGGCTAGATTTTTAAGTGGCTATATTTTTTATTGTTTGTGAAAACATTAACATGCATTCTCACATACACCCAATACCAATTATTAAATTATTTATATGCTGCCAATTTCTATGTAAGGTAAGAAAGAATCTACAATCTACTTTTTTCTTGATCTAAAGGACAGTATATTAGTTGGAATGATTTTGGCTATGTTTGGCAATGATTCAGTCTACTTATATTGTACTGCAGCATAACAAACTCATCATAAAATGTGTCTAAAACATAAAAAAGCATTTTATCTTGCATAACATAAAGTGGCTGGTTAATTCGATAGTTCATTAGTTATATTAGTGATTTTCTTTTAGCATCCTAACCCAACATTACCCAAAATTGAGACAAGGTAAGGGCTCAGACTAATGAACATGTCACCCTCTATTGTGAAGGACAAGGCTTTTGAATACCTAAACAAAATCAGGGCACATTTAACAAGTAAGACGTGAGAAATTGTTGTTAGGTAGGCAGTCAACAGTGTCTGCCAAAGGTAGGAACAAGAAAGAGCATAAATTTATTGGTAATATGTTAGGTATATATATTGGTAGATGTTAGGTATACAAAAAAATCTATACAATCTATGCTATATTATTTTATTACCTACCTGAGTCTGATAAGAACTTTTAAATATTTTCCTATAATGTTTTATCTAATGTAAATAAAAATACTTGTAGCAATGATATTAATTAGATCATTAGTCAAAAATATGATTAGTTTTCTGAAGCCATTAGGACTTATATAACCCTGAATTGACAAATTATTGACTGATACAACCAGCCAATAGGTTATTTTCATGTTTTAGAGAAGCAATCTGACTTTTCCTCCTATCTAATCACTTACTTGTCAGAAGTGATGTTACACTGGTGTGGGGAAAATGGGAAAAGACAGAGAGGAGATTCAGAGAAAGAGAGAATAAATAAACAATACAAAGGGCACCAATTGCTGGGCACAGTGCATCATTTAGGGTTCCTTTATTTTACTATACTGAGTAAAATACTATATTTTACTTTATATTTATATTTACTTTACTATATTTTTATTTTTGCTTGCAGCATAATTTATTTAAATAGCTTTCTTTTTTTTTTTGGTTAGCCTAAACTTAATATAATATAATATAATATAATATAAAATAAAACTCTTATAAATGTGTTATCTTACTGAATGGGCTATCCTATTGCTAATGGCAGTGATCTGTTTGAAGGGATTTTTTTTTTTTTTTGCTGCCACACCTTAGGATCTTCAAATAATAGCTTCACAAAATTGTCTTCTTCAATCAATAAATGGTGAAGCCCTATTAGAACTACAAAGTTTAGGTATTTCTACCACATGAAAATTATATAACTCTTAATATTTGAAAGTATTTTAGAGTAGAAATGGATATTCAGAAATAAAAAAGATAAAAAAGCCCTGCTTTAATCAAGAACATACTAATTCAGGGTGTATCATTCAATAGAGAGGTGATATCATGGAGAATAACTTCAACTAACTTCCCCAACTATACCTAAAATAGTACATAGTCCTGTAGTTAAATGTGCAACAGTGGCTCATCTGGCCATGGGTTTAACCCTTCCTACAAATGGTCTGTATCCATGAGGTATGACCTGCAAATCAGGAAACTGAAAAACATGCAAATGGCAATATAATCAAACCCAGTCTTATTTTCTAGCTATGCAGGTTTTGGGATTTAGATGTGCATGTTCACATATGCAAGTAATTCCTTGGCAAAGACATCTATGTAGTTTTTGAGACTAAAATTTGCTCAGTTGGGGTTATTGTTGCCTTTTTGTTAATGATAACTTGTTTTCTTTCAAATATAATTTTACTATTCTCTTTTGGATTGAAAAGTGTAGGCACAATAGCATGATATGTAGGAAGGTTAATCTGGCATTTGATTCAGTCAGGAGTTCACATCAAAATGAGTTTAGGTAAAAGGCCACTTTGCTCAGTTGTGTCTCTGGTCCTATCACCCCACCAAACCCCATATTTTCCTTCCCTTCAGAAAAGAGAAGAAAATTGTTTGGAAAATGGCATTTACTGAGAGAACAATTCAATTCTTGTTCCACCCACTTCCCTCATCTTTACTATATCCTCCACTCATATTTTAATGAGGATGATAGAATTCAAGAGTTTCTGACTCAGTCTCACTGATTGCCATTATGACCAAGATGGTATGCTTCAGTTTCCTCATCTGAGTCAGTAAAACCCCTTGATTCTTAAAAGCTTGGATTCCTGTTCTTAGACCAATGATCTTTGTTTTGCACAATGTGCCTAGAATTACTCCGGAGAACTTTTAACATACTAATGGAAGGAATTCAGTTACAGCCTCATTCTCACTGCTAAGGAGCTACATGGCTGTTCCATCCTTGGAATGAGGTAGACCAGTCCTGAATGTAAGCTGTTAATTAGAATAGTTTATTTCAAACGATATATTTTCTGAAGCTAGACATTGCAGATGTAGAATCACACCTGCAAAAAAAAAATTAAATTGAAGATTTTCTGTGCATATGTTTAGCAGTGAATTTGGTTAAAATTATAAAGTTAATTCTATAAATTCACTATGGTTTTCTTATATGAGAATACTTGAATGCTTCCATTTGAGTCTCTCTTTGCTTCACTGTTATTTTTGGTTTCAGTGTAAAATTTCCAGAGGGATTTTAAAGTTTGGTGTTTGCATTGCTAACTTTCTTTGAAAATGGAAAAAACAAAATTAGCTGAGTTTTTAGGGTTATAAAAAACGGGGTCTTTTTTCTAAGTTAAATAAGCCTATAGCATGTACACTTTTGAAAACTATTTATTTTAGGTTGGTATTTAAAAGAATTTCCATTTATTAATTTTAGACATCATTATTTTAAAATAAAAGAACAAACAGTTGATATAAATATCTTTAAGCCTATATGACCTCCCCACTGTATCTCATATGAAATGAGAAATCCCCATTAGTTGCTGCTTGGAACGTGATAATCCCATCAAATACAATATGACTTATTTGTGATTTTATTCAACAAAGGGAAATTATTGAATATTTTAATTATTAACTTTTTGATAGGGCTTAGGAAACAGACATGGTGGTAATAAAACAGATTATTGATCGATTATATTTAAAATCTTTGAGATTATTCATATGAAAGAAGAAATTCTACTCATACATTCTGAATCTGAACTTAGCATTATTCCAAGTGATCTCTTTAGACAATAATAAGGATATTAAATCTGAATGTATTAAATTTCTTAAAAGAATTTCCAAATTTTATTTTCTATAAAATTCTGACTCTCCCCCATATTTACTTCCATTAATTCTTTAGTTGCGATATTATAATTGATGATATAATTCATTATTACAATAAACTGTGTATTTTTCCTCAAATCCATTTTTTGAAAAATGACTTTACCAATTACATTTTTCTACCCATGGTTACATATTACCAATTAGGAGAGTATCTAAATATCAAAATGTGGAATTTGATGTGATATCTTAAATGTGGCAGATTTGCTATCAAGCAAGTAGTTATAGCAGAAACTAAGGGAACAGAAAACTGTATCATTATCTCACTCCTAGAGATTCCACTCTTCAACATTGGTGGTAGAATACCAGTTATTTTGGGAATCTGAATACCACAGTCTCACCTCATCTTCTTTTACCTTCAGGGTCAATATCCCTGAATATTAAATAGTTTCTTTGGATACTCAGAGAGGACTTGGTAAAAGCAGACCATACTTTATGCATTCCTCAAGTAGTTCTTATACTACCTGTATTTGCCCGTCCTATACACTTGGGAGTCTCAGGGCTATGTGTGTAATTTACATTCACAATGTATCACTTTCTTACCCCCTGGATCTTGCTTCCTGAACTGTGGGATGTTTCACTAGAGAACATACTAGATAAATTGTGATTATGGAAATGAAAATGGGGTACATACTGGTGAGATTTACTTCTTAATATAAGATCAGTTGTAGGAAGTAAATTATACTTCTGATTTTAATGCTATTTCCAAAAATATCACATATAAAATGACATTAGATTAATGTTAAAGAAGCTAAAATAGGCCCAGTGTAGTGGTGCATGCTTATAATCCCAGTGACTTGGGAGGCTGAGGCCTTAAACAGGATCACAAGTTTACGGTCACTCTGAGCAATCTAGGGAGACCCTGTCTCAAACTAAAAAATAAAAAGGTCTGGAGATGTAGCTCAGTGGAAAATCCCCAATAACTAACACCCCCGAAATACACACGCTTGCGTCCGCACACAGACTAAAGTAGGAAAAATGAAGAAACAGGTTAGAAGTTATTTTCTGGAAAGCAGAGTGAGTAAGAATATGGCTTTACAAAAGTAGTAACAATAAGCAAAATTCTTCCCTGCTTAGAATGAGAAGTGAGCCTTTAATCTGAGTCAAGTATCTTAGGTATGACCTGGCCATCTGGAGAACACATGCTCTTTCTCAACTGGGTCCTGAAGAGAGCCATAAATGGGAATGTAATCACAGTGGTACCAGATATTCCACTTTGCAAGAGAAGCCACACTTTGGGGTTTCATGCAAAAGATAAACTTTTTAATGTGAAATCTAACAGTTTTTAAATGTTGGCAACTGAATTAATTTTTTTTCTTTTCTTCTTCTTCTTTTTTTTTTTTTTTTTTTGTGTGGGGGTACTAGGAATTGAACTCAGGGGCAATTGACCACTGAACCACATCCCCAGCCCTATTTTGTATTTTATTTAGAGACAGGGACTTACTGAGTTGCTTAGTGCCTCACTTTTGTTGAGGCTGGCTTTGAACTCGTAATCCTCCTGTCTCAGCCTCCTGAGCTGCTGGGATTACAGGTATGCACTACTGTACCTGGCTCTCAATTTAAAAATTTAAAAGCTCAACTTTCATTCAGATTGGAGCAAGGGGTTTGATATTTCAGAAATAGATTTGGCTGCTAGTTGTAGAAACAATAGTAGTGATCAAATTTATCCTCCTAACAAGCCATTTGTGCCCTGCCTAGAGGAGGAAATATAATCAGATGTATTCATTAATACAAACTATGTACTTGGAAACACATGTGCAGAGTTTTTATTTATTCATAAAAGGTAGAATTTGACTTAATATTTTTTAGATTTTTTTATTTATGCTCAAAGGTAGCAATACTAGTTTTTAGTATTTTGGTATATTTTGATTTACTTGAAATGCCAATATTATTGTTAAAATAGTGATGTTATTTTGGTACTAAAACTCTGAAACTTGAATTAATATTACAAGGCATACCTAAATATTTTTGAGTCAAAGTTCAGAAAGTATGTTTGTATTTCCACAGCCTTCAAAAGGAAGAAGAAATAATGCAATCAGAAAAATCTTTTGCAACAAAACTTATACAGTCATATTCCAAAGACCTTCTAAACAAATGGAATGTATGACCACTTTAAAATTATACATATAACACTACATCAGAATCTCTACCTAATAAGATAAAGCTAACAACTGTAAAGTTAGATTGGATATTATTTCTCTTGGAATAATATATTTTTATCAATAAAACATCTGTAGTAGTAGTACATTATTTTAGTATAAAATAAAATGAACAGAGTAAAATGTTAGTACCATGGTCACTATGGTACAGGTATTACATGCTTTGATCAAGTCTAGCTGGTTTGAATAAATGGGTACATACTATACAAGTAGGGTTTAGTAGCATACAATAGTATATTAATAGTATGATAGTTTTACTTATTTCTTTTCTAGTGACATATAATATATTAGAGATATATTTATATGAGATTATCACTTCTTAAGCTCACATGCTTTCACCTAATTGACTTATTCAAGATCAATACTCTGGTTATCTTTCCTTAACTTTGCATGACATTTTTTTATAAATTATGTTTTCCTGGACATATTTTCCCATGATCTGCTACCTGAATAAATGAAACGCATCTAAGATGCATTTTTGTATGGATAGCTTTCAATCTTGAGCAGTTCATTTTCTTTCTGTAAAAATTCACATCAAATTAATTGAGTCATTCCTCCCCCCACAAACTGTTACTAACTATATCAGGTTATGAGAATAAAAGATGACACCAAACAGTGCTAATTTTTTTGTAAAAATGAAATGAATACAATGAAGGATACTATTGAAAAGACAGTATTCATGAGGGAGAGAATACAGTTTCATTTGTGGAGGGAATAAAGGCTAAATCTCAGGCAGACAGATCCAGACTTTCTGATTGCCACTCAGGTGCTCAACTGCAATGCTCTGAACTACAACCTATGCCTTTGAACTACAGAGCTCACTCATAGCTGCTTTTGCCCAACTCCAGAGATGTGTGTGAGCACTTGCTGGAAAGGGACAGGATGTGTGATATTTCTGAATAGATTCCAGTGGTTGTGAATGCTCCATTCTGTTTTTATAGAGGTTATTAAATTTTGCCATATACTTTATGTATCTGCAATATATTTGTTATTTTGCTTAAAAAACAACAGCATTCTTTACAGTTGAAGTAGAAAAACTGAGGTAAAAATAAAGAGTTCTTGTTAAATAAAATATATACAACTTCTGCTTTGATTTCCCCCCCCACGCCTGAAGAACTCATGGGGTTGAATCTAGATTTTCAGAGCAAAAAGTGATACTGAGCAAGAAGTAGGAAACTGCAAGGAATGTACTCTATCAGTGCATGAAAATTACATTAAATCTCACAGTAGTGTTTAAATAAAGATAACCTACATATGTCAGGCTAAACTGTCAATTAATCTTAAATATATGGTCAATTAAAACACAACCAAAACTAGTTTGACCTCAATATTGCTAGTATGGAAACAGTCAGTAGACTGAATTATTTAAATTTACAGTGATATTACAGGAGTACTTTTTCATAGTTTTTATGAACTGCTTTCTTTGATCTGAGATCCTCAATGATACTGAAATAATCATTTGTTATTGTTGGAGAGAAAGAAAGGACTAGACTATGTATAACTCAGGGTTTATGCTTCCTGGGAGTAAATCCATTTTGGTTTTGACACACATGAACACTGAGTCTACATAACAGACACTTACACTACTGCCGATTGATGATAATGCTCTCGGGGGAAAGGTGGGTGGTTGTCTTATAAAAAGCTGAGATGAATGGTGGCTACTTTTACAAATAAAAAATAAAGATCTTTCCATTTCCTCAAATGATGATAGTAAAATACTCTATATGAAAATAGCTACTCTGTGAATACAAAAATTATTAGATGTGTGTATCCAATCTATTCCTGAGATGACCCAGAGAAAAAAATTAAAAGTTACAGTGATTTGGAATTAAAAAAAAAATCTTCTTGGTTCTACTGGAGGAAAGGAGGCAACACATCTCGTTTGTAGATAAGCATGACCCTAGGGAAAAGGAGATTCCTCTTCCCTCCTTGGTCTGGAGGTCTCTGCTTGAAAAGTCTTGACCCTACCTAGATACAATGATTGGGTATTGGTTTTATCAGACTTCAAAAAAGGGCTTGAATTTATAAGTCTCTGAAGTCTCTTTGATTTCTAAACCTTGGTAACCTTCTTTTCTATTAAAATAGGCTGCAGGGTTTTTGTTTGCGTTTTTGGCTCTGGGCCTTTCTCATTCCTGGAGCAAACCTCAAATACCAATGTGGAACCTTCCTTCCTGGATCCATTGTGGAGAAGCCCTGTTTCTCTTCTGAAAACTTGGTGTAGGTCTTCAATCTTTGTTTGCAGAATGCTCCTATCTCATTTGGTTGTATATGTTGTATGTGCTTGATCCTTTGTACATTTCTTTAAAGTTTCCCTGGAGCAAATATTTCATTTCAAAATATATTTAAGAGATTTTTAAACCAGGATTGTAATGTATCAATTTTAAAATTACAAATATAACAAATTATTTTTATTGTTAAGAAGAGAAGAATGGCTATATGGAAAGTCAATGGGTAAGGTATTTTGAATATCATTGACATATTTTAGGTGAGTTGGGATTTTATGAGTCTTTGTATAAAGGAAGAAGGTTATATGCACCTAGAGTATGTGACTTTCAAGCAGTTTTTATTTGCTGATTTTGGTTTTAATTGTTTGCCTACATGTTCTCATGAGACACATAAAACCTCTATTTCTTATATATCTCAAATGATTGTGGAAAGGCAGCAGAAAGCTGCTTCTTTAAGGGAGGAAAATTCCTTGTGAAAAAGCATATATGTTAAAAACATGAGTTTGGGAGAAAGCTCATGAATCACCTCAACCCTGTTATCATTTATACATGAGGATTTAAGACCATTTATAAACACAATATTTTTAAAATCAGACTGTACTTTAAAAACCTCATTACAAAAGAGTTGAAAATGTTCTTTAAAAATAATTTGCAAACTTGGTGCCAGGAAAAAGCAATATTTTGTTCCCAAATGTGAAAAATTTAGGAATATTTGATAATCATCCTCCATATCTGCTTTTGTGAGAGTTTTCTGAATTTTCTGTTTAAAGAGAATTTAACTCTTTAAGTTTAGGTCTTTCTGCTGAAGAAATGGGGTTTGCCTTTTCTCATCAAGCTCTGTGGGTGAGCAAATCCTGAGGCCATCAAATCCTGAAGAAGCAGGATTTCTTTGTCTATAATAATGATATATCATGCGTAGCCCCTGTGGTGACCATACAACCATACAGAAGCAAAATGATATTTGAAATCACTGTGGTCAACTTTCATTTGTGTTTGTACTTTATTTTGAAATATAAGAAAAAACAATAAGTTATATAAATATATAATATATATTACATTTATATACATGAATTTTATTTGCTGTGAGAAATAATAGTCTTTATTTTCCTGTTAAATAGTAATTTCTTCCTTTTCAGTCAGCTTCTTTTGGATTCTGTTAATTAAAAGCCATTTACTTGGTTACAAGTCCCTAATAACAATAATTATACCTTAGACTAACAGTAGGTGGATAGGCCGAGCATGTAATTTTCCCCTTTAACTTCTGTTCCTCAGTTTCGAAATAAAGGTTCAGTAGTTACTTTAAGTGGATTTAAAGTGACAAACTATGCTGATATTTAATCCCTTCAGGTGTATGATTTTAACAGAAGGGCTCAGTGGTTCTAATGAGATCAGGATGTTTTTGCAAAAAGGGAGTTTTCTTACCGAGGAGCAACAAGCAGGTGGCCCTGTGTTTAAATAAGACTGAATTCTGAGACAGATGATTCAGTGGACGGAGAGATACGCTTCATTAAGAATAGGCACAGTAAGACAGCATAATGGCTGGACTGAGGAAACAAGAGACTCTATAAATGCTCTGATTGAATCACTGTGTCAGAGTAACTGTGCAGCCCACCTTCCAGTAGGGCCTTACAGACGCAGTGCTTGTGTGTATGGCTAAGAGAGGCAGCTCACATGATGATCAGTGAGCAGAGAGAGACTTCACTCTCCAGATACAAAATATATACCCCATAGCCACCCCCCAGTGAACCACTTCTTCCAGCCACACCCCACCTGCCTCCAGTTACCACCCAGTTAATCCCATCAGGGATTAATTCACTGATTAGGTTAAGGTTTTAGCCCAATCATTTCTCCTCCAAACCTTCTTGCATTGTCTCACACATGAGCTTTTGGGGAATACCACACATCCAAACCATGACACTCTTGTTTTCTGAAATATTAAAATATAATATTTAATTCAAATGAGAACTTAGAGGATACTTTTTATATGGAAGGCACTTTGTAGGATTTGCCTGGACTCAGACAAGGACAAGACTTACCTTTGCTATACTTTTAATAGAAGGGAGAATAAGGCAGGTAATCCTGGACACCCTATACTTTATTCATTCATTTATTAATTTGATGAGTGTTTCCTGAACCCTGTGATTTGCCTCGCAGCATTACAATGGCCGGGAAATTCAACACTTTTACTTAATCAGGAGCTCAAGTTTGCAGAGGCTGTGAGCATAGATCCTTTTTATTTTTTTATTTTTCAAAAGGGCTTGGCTGAGTCAAAGTGTAGAAGACTTAGCTGGCTGGAACGACCAGGGACTACTTGGTGGGTAGAGGATTATTTGAATTAAACCAAGGGAATGGGAGAATAAGTTCTTCAAAAGGCTTCTGTGACCAAGTCAAGGGAGCTATCATCTTGGTGGGAAAGATAAGTATACATGATGGTGGAATAACAGGGCAATAGTCCTAGAAAGATACCTTGGGAATATTTTATCAAATGTCACATTGAAAAATTTGGTAGGCAATGTGTAGCTATGGAAGAATTTTGAACAATCACAAATTGAGAACATTTTTAGGAACATTATTATGACACTAGTTAAGATAGATTAAAATGAGGAAATCTGAAGACAGGTTGACTCACAAAGTATTATTACAGTGTTAGAGATGAGTAGCTTCCAACCTGAAGTTGTGGAGGTGGAATGAACAGAAATAATGATCAAAGAGCTTGAGGTTACTCAATATTTTAGATGATATGGGATCTTGAATTCTTTGAATTACTAATCAATGCCTACATTATGGGTAGTAATACTAGCAGTACTTCATATTTCTTTCTTACCCATTTTTACTTTGCTTGGAGAGTATGTAGCACTTTTAACTGCTGCTGTTTATCACAGTTGCTAACCATAGTTACCCTTGTGAGTAATTATTCTTTGTGGAGTTTGTGCTGCATGCTTGGTCTATGTTTTGGAAACAGGTTATATAGAATAGTTTTACCACTTAGAGAAGTAATTGGCCCTTATTATAAATTACTGTTTTTTAAAAATAATTTTTCCTATCTTCTTTGCAATGGAAACTGTGGCCTGTAGCTCATTCCTGTGGCATAAGGAAACATGTGCATAGGAATTTCCTGTGTAGGATGAGAGGTGAGCAAGGCTGGGGAGTGAAAGGGTAGGAAGAGGGCACTGGGACACCAGACTTCCCTCTCCTCTGGAGGTATTTCCTGAGTTCCAGAGAGAGATGACAGATGTAGAACCAGCTGTCTGTCTCTCGGAGGAGGAAGTGCTTACTGTTCTTTCTTTTTGTGTTTTTGTCCTTCTTTCCTTCTGTTTTTCTGTCTTAGTCCTTAGTTTCAATCATTCTTTCGGTTTGTGTTTCCATCTGCCTGTCTCCCCTAGCCTCTCTTCCCTCATTCCTTTCTTCCTGTCTTCTTTCCCTTCCTTAGAATCCAACTGGTGTGTAGCCACTTTAGTGAGAGAAGTGCTCTGGTCTGAACATAACCACAACAGCAGTTTAATGAATTCAGTGAGCAGCTCCAGAAGTACTGTGCTGTTTCTCTCAGTTCACTTTTCTAACATATGAATTCACAGAGACCTCTGTTGTGTGTTTGAATAGGTAAACCCTGAGCTCTTTCATTTGGTCTTATAGTAGATGCTATGGTTTGGATAAAGTATCCACGAAAGGCTCATGTGTTAAAGGCTTAGTCCCTAGCTCAGTGCTATCAGGAGGTAGTGAAACCTTAAAGAGGTGGAGTTTGTGGGAGATCTTCCAGTCATTGGTGACATGCCCTTGGAGAGGATAGTGGGACCCCTGTCCCTAGTCTTCCTGTCTTTTTCTTCCTGGGCATGAGGTGAGTGATTTTGCAATATGCTTCTGCCATGGTGGGCTGCCTTGCCAAAGGCCTCGAAACAACAGGGCCAATTGATCATGGGCTGAAACCTCCAAAATTGGGAGTCAAAATTAACCTTTCTTTTTTATGTTGATTATCTCAGATATTTGTTACAGTAACAGAAAGCTGACTCACACGGTGGATGATATATAGTTTTTGATCATGAAAACTTTTCATAAAAGTCTTTAAAGTACGAACATTCAAAAAATGTCTGTTTTCACATATTTATTTTATGTTATCATGAACAATACATCATGTAACATGACATGTAACAAAATAAACATTATAATTTTAAAAAAAATAATAACAAAAATTATATCCTAAGGCTAATGTACTGCTTCAATAACATCTCAAGACAAAATTATACTTAAGGTTTAAAATAACAAATAGTGGATATAAATTCTTATTTCAAATGACGTTTTTGAAGGGTACACAAAATTGACCCTAAGTCTTCTCCTTTTGTTCATCCTTATCCCACAATGTGACTGGTGAGCTCATCAGAGGAAAAAGAGAAATGGCAATACTGTCTTTCACCTTTTGTGTGTTTCTGTTTACTTTTTTGCAACTCCTTCAGTCCAGTTTCTTTGCAATATTCTTTTTAAGTCTTTGCTCTTTTTGTGAGTGTTATTTTAGTTAAAATTTGATAATAAAATCTGTAAGTCCCCTTTTCTGAGTCCACTTATTTTTCAAACCACTAGAGTATGTGAAAGCTGATGAAGGGCATGAGTGCCTGTTGTTCACAATGGGTTTTCCATCAGAATATCTTGACTACTGGATGGCACACACTACCCACCAAACAAGTACAGCAGAGTCAGCCTAAATTTAAATACTAATAAAACTTTACTTCTTTCTTTTTTTTATGAATAGTAAAGATCAATGAATCCCTGATAGGTTTTTTTCTCTTCTGCTCATCTCACAAAGTTCATGAATCATTTTTGTGGATGCTGCTGCTTAGAAAATCCACAAAACCCCTTTAACCCACCATTACACACATTTCTGATACATGAGCCTGATAATTCATTTGTTGTCTAAATGTATTTCAGGAGGGCTAGACAATCCCTTGAAAACACAGTCCTCTGGGCTTTAATTACATTTTATAATATAATCAGATTATAAATTTCCAAATTTAGTTTAAAAAACAAAAATAAAAATAGGTTACACCATTTCTTAGCTGGAGTTATTATAATCAGTATTCTATATAAATAACATTCACCTTTATTTTCCTAAAAGTGGCTTTTTGAACTCAATTGATCTCCTGGATGTATCTTTTTAGTTTAAAGTTCACCAATTCATATTTTGGATATATTTTAAAATCTAGGTTAATGCTGATATTAATTATCATATTTTCATTTGTCTTCCAATGAAAGAATTTTGGTATGTGTATATATAAAAATAAACTCAATTCAGTAAAATGTAGGGACTATATGGTAGCATGGGGTCATAAAAATAAACAAATTAACCAAGCAAATATGTACAATTATCTTTCATTCATCAATGTTTATGTCGTAGAAGTGGGTGTAATGGAAACATTTACAGATTCAGATTTCACATGCTGTTTGGCTGTGTAATCAGTGCAGCAAAGGAATTTTGAATGGAAGTATCACAATTCCCTGGGTTTTCATAAGGGTATGAACCAGGTTCCTAAATAAATGTTCAGAAATTTAATTTCTGGGACAGTTAGACTTTTATATTAATTCAGACATATCCAGAATGAAGAAGCTCATTTACTTGAATATACTTTCAAGGGTTTAAAGAAATCTCAATATTTAAATGGGTGGCAGGATTGAACATTTAGTCTCTGGAAGATGCTTTGTGACTTTAGGTGAAAAGAAATTACTCAAGTTTTAGAGTTCTAGTTCTCTTCTTCACTCTCTTAATTATTTCCTGTATAACTTAACAAAAGTGATTTTTATTAGTGATTTATTTTCCTATCTTCAAAGATTATTCTCACAGTCACAAGGGAGTAAAATCCCATAGTCTCATATTTGACTATATTTTAATACTTAGGAGGAGCATCTGTTTACATATAGGCAATTTTATCCAAAGAAAAAAATCAAAATCACAAAATTAGGTGAGTATCCCTTAGCTTCATTGAATAAATTCACTTTCTGATTCCATATCAATTTAAGATTTTGGAACAAATAAAATTTTATGTGAAAATGAAGAAAGACAATGCCTTATATTCAGAATTCAACCAGTTTTAAAGCAAGCTGCTTTTCAGACTAAAGCATCACTACATCTTATCATGCTGCCCTAGTTCCAAAGGTATTTCATAGCATCTCCCCATCCATTAGGCAAAGACTATTGAATGCTCCATTATAAAGAATGAACATTTTTAACAGCTTTTACTTAAATTACCATGACAGGTACTACAGTGCAGTGTTGTTAATCTTTTCCTAAAAGCTTAATGTTGCTATTTAGTTGTTTACTAATAAATCAAAGAAAACATGTCTTGTCATTTTAACTTAGACATAGATGGATGAATCTTTAGTGTCTTTGGAGATGGAGAAAAGGTCCTACAAGAAAAGAAATAATTGTTTGCCTTAAAAAGAAAAAGTACACAGACATAGCTTCTCTCTCTCTCTCTCTCTCTCTCTCTCTCTCTCTCTCACACACACACACACACACACACACACACACACACACACAGTGCCATAAGTACCATAGTTAAATAAATTGATATTAGAAGAAATTACATACTTAAAAACACTGTCTACTATAAATAAGTAGATACAAATATTACTCCACCTATTAATCATTTATCTTTGCATTCATTGTTTATTTGGGTCTCTTGTTTGCTGCTTCCTTTCAAGTCAACCAGAATAGAATACTTCTTGAAAACTTTGCAATTTTAAATCTTATGGCTTTCTAATCCCACTTCAGAGTTTTGTGTTCATTTTCTTTGGTGTTTATTTCATTAAAGTTTTAGACCAGACTATCCTTAATTTCCTGAAAGTTTATTTTTCTTAGTTTTAAAAAAAATTAGTCTGTTTGGTACTGATAATTTGGGATTGGAAATTATTACTAGGAAATAAGATAATATTCACATTTAGGCTAGTTTTATTTTTGTATTCTTTTCCAGTGCTTTGTGGTAATTGATGCTGAATAAATATTTAATGAAATGGTTGGGTTAGTGAGTGAATGAAGCAAAAAAGGACAATTTTGGAGATGTGAGTTATGAGATATCATAAAATACTCAAACCTAGGTTTCCCTGAGTCCTCAATAAATATTCTTCTTTTTATTGTGGATGAAGCAGGACTAAAGACAATGTATTTCATATGACTATATATATATATATATATATATATATATATATATATATATATATATATATGCTTTTTCACATAAACATAATTTTGTGCAACTCAACTATTTTTTTGATCTACCCCCAAATATATATATAAAAAGATTAAAAGAAGAATATTTGTCCAGAAGCCCAGATATAATTCTGTTTTTCCCTAAGAAGAAATAATTCTTTGAATTATTTTGTAGAGTTATAGACTGATAAAGTTTTGGCCTAATAATTACATAATAAGCTGGTGCCTTCCCAAGTTATTAAGCTTTTAGAGTAATTTTCTGTGTTTATTGGGTTTCATAAAATGTTAATGTTGGTTATGAACTATTCAAAGCCTCCAGGAATTTCAGCATTTCTCTGGTATTACTAACCAAAAAGATTTAAAAGTAAACACATTGAGCAGAATAAATGATAATAGGAATTAAATATTTTTATCATTTCCCAGTTTGCTGTCATTGTTAATGATGGCTTACTGATAGCCTCTTGACACAATTGGAGACTTGGCAAAATACAACTATACAAGCAATTTTTTTAAAAAAGCACAAACTGTGTAAATTAGTTTATGACACAAAACTATTGATAAAACAATAAATTATCCAGTTTTATTGGTAAGAAAGTCATGACAATTAGAAACACTTTAGAAGTTTTGAGCTATCTTTTAAATTATCTAGCCCTCAGTTCTATAGGCCTTTCATGATCCAGGTCAGAAGGCAATGAGAGGCTTGGTCTCTCCTGACCTCTGACTCAAGAACTCAGGGGATGAAGTGAGATGGGGTTGGGTTGGGTGGTATGCTTCTTTTTGGGACACCAAAGAATTCATTATCTATGTCAATAAAGTGGTTTAGTAACATCTAGTCTGATTCAAGTTATAGAAGCCTAGGAAGAGTGTTCAAAAATAGAAATGATAGGGTGTCATGCTTAAAAAATGCTATAGGGTTCAAGAGGAAACACAAAATCTGTTGGTAATGAGCAGTGGGAAAAATCCAGGCTCAGTATGATCTTGAAAACAGCTAGGAAGATCATTAAAGGAACTCATAGAAAAGCATTTAAAGGAAAGTCCTTTAGTTTTCCTTCAAACCTGACCCTCTAGGTCCTTTTCTGATAACTGCTGATGGTCACTTCAGTCTCCTTTTCATTATGGCTAGAAACATCACAAATTTTCTGCTTTCTTTTCTTCTCCCCCATTAATATAGCCCCAAATTTACCAAGGCCTGAAGAGTTAATGTGACGTATTCCTTCTTTTATTTATTCAGTCATTTCTTGTCCAGTCTTTCCCTCCAGTGCTTCTCTGTGTTCCAAAAATCTAGCCTCTAAAATACTGCAAGGTTAATCTCCTGAAGCACAAATCTGATAATGACCTTCTCTTGATGACTAAATAAAGAATAGAGTGGTTCAAGCTATACTTAGCCTGATGTCAAGGCCCTTGTTGACTACTTGATCATGTTCAAACATTCTCAGTTTTCTCCTACTACTCTTCCATGCCTCTTTTAGCCATTAAGCTGGAAAGATCACCATTGACCAAACAACCCCAACATCTCCAATTATTTGGGGAATATTTTTCAGTCTGGAATGTCTGACATCTTGTTATGTGTTTGAATATTCATGTTTGTCATGATCCATCTCAAACATCCTTTCTTTAATGGTGCCTATCTGATTCCTTTTGCTTAAATAAGTGACATTTTTCTCTCATTTAAGTGGTCAAGCTACAACTTCTATAGCATTTATTATTATTTACTTTTTACTATGAAGTCATTGTTATCCCATACCAACTCATCTCCCTGATTATAAACTGTTGAACTTTGTTTCTCAAAAGTAATGCTATTTAACACATGCCAAAAAAATAAGTGGATAATATGTCCATGAGTATATTTCCCTATGATGTCATTTTGGTGTGGCTGACACAAGATAAATTTTCATAATTGTTTTTCAAGGCTACAATAACATAATCAATAGAAAAGTACTTTAATGAATAGTATATAATTTCAGAAAAATCACCTGGGCAATGTCTCATTTTATTCATCTCACAATTTCAAAGACCCTTCTAAGCAGGGTGTGTTAAATGATTTGTAATTATTTTGTGTTTATTGCCACTTACTACATTTAAAACTTTGATTCTTTATGTTTTTTGTTACACTTGTCTTAGCTAAGATTTTCTATTTGTGTATTTCATTATGAATTTCATCTACATATGGATCTTTCTTGCTAAAGTGGGTCACAAAGCATTTTGGGCTTTGTTTATAAAGAGCTTTATTCTAAGTATGATTTCAAAAGATAGAGATGATGAAATAGCATTTTAGGATCACAGAACAGTTTGAATAAAAGTAGACAAAAAAAAATGTTAGGTTGATGTGGAAGTTGATGTTTCTTGCTTGTTGCTTGCAAGTTAATTGTATCCATGCTTGACCAGGATAAAATAGCAAAAATACAGGTATTCAAGACCAGAAGACATATTTAAAAACTTGGACTTATAAGTGTCCACAGACGAGCAAATGAAAAAGTCTGTTGTGATGGGCCAAGTAAGAGATAATAAACTGGATAAGAAGGAGGGCTGGGTTTTGAAGATGTGGCAGAAGTAGACTATATAGAAAGGTGTTGGATCCTCAAATGCTGGCACCTCTTTCTGGTGATTCTAGTGTGGGTCATGAAAAGGATAAGGATAGCTGAGATGGGGAACAGAGGAAGAAAACTGTAGGGATAAATTCAGTTTCTGGCCCTTTGATCTGAAATATTGTGGACATTTCTATGGAGAGAATTGGAAATTTAGATGAGATTCAGGAGACAAGGGACTATAAATGTAGATGATAACATCATCATTTGATCTGAACATCAAAACCCAAAGAAAGGCCAGGTATGGTGGTGCTCACGTGTAATCCTAGCGGCTTGGGAGGCTGAGGCAGGAGGATCTCGAGTTCAAAGCCAGCCTGAGTAACTTAGGGAGGCCCTAAGCAACTCAGTGAGACCCTGTCTCTAAATAAATTACAAAAAGAGGGCTGGGGATGTAGCTCTGTGGTTAAGTGCCCCTGGGTTCAATTCCTGTACCAAAAAAACAACAAAACACCCAAGGAAAGGATAGAAGCAGACAGAGAATTTATAGCCATAGGAAAAGGAGTGGAACATAAAATCATAAAAAACAAGTGAAGGATGAGGAATTAATGATGGAAAATCAGAAGAAACACATGGGGTTACGTTAGGGGTGGGAACAGCATGTTTTCCTGAGAAAATGTCTGAGGAACAAATCCGGACCACACCTTTTTAGGGAAATTAAGCCTTAAGGACAGCTAAGAAAATTCATGTAGAATGGAAATAGAAAAAAACATTTTGCAATGATACGGACATGGTAGGAAATGATGAGCAAATGGTTCCCTTTGCAAGATGTGTTAGGAGCCAGGTTACAAGGGAGTGGTCATGAATTCATGCTCTTACTTTTGTCTACAAATATCTCATGATGAAGTACTCAACTTTTCTTTTATACACCTAAAGTTATTGTTATATATTATCTTTTAGCTGTTTTATTTTTAAGCAAAAAATGGGCCAGTTTGTTTTTGTTTAGCCTCATAAAGCATAGTCTTGAAAACTTATGTGGTTTTGGGTTCTTTAAAGAGCCTCAAACCTTCCATACCTCATTTTGCCTGTGAGCTCATTGTAAGATATAGATTGATCAACTAAAGAACATTGTGAGACCATTTTTCCTTACCTGCCACCAGTTACAGAATTCTAGTAAGATATTTATTTGCCTTAAAGCCTGTAGTACTTTGTGGAAGGTTCATATTTGGTGTCAACTAACTTTCTTTTGACCTCTGCTCACATTCTAACACCTTTCACAGGTTCTCTAAGAGCACATAAAGCATGGAGAATTGTTTGCAATGGATCCTGAAAATGAGTTTAGTCTTAATCAACTTAATAGCTCTTTTTAATGTGGCATGGTATAACCTAAATGTGTACCTATAAAACCATCTAATTTAGAGATGGATTAGTCATTGAACTGGTCAAGTTAATAAAAACACAATTAAAGCTAACTTGGTCTCTTATTCAAACCTTCCATGAATCATAAAACAAGAGGCCAAGTGAATTTGAATTCTACTTTTTCTTTTTAAACTCAGGCATTTAGAACGGACTATTCTTTCCTGCTATGTGTGTACACACGTGCACATACTAGTTGTCCATACTCTTGGGTACTAGAGCACCTTTGTTCATTGTCTCTTATTTCATTCTCAATCCAGAGTTATTTTTAGTTATATGCATATCATCTTTCCTTCATTGTAAACTTCATTAGAGTCTAGGTCAGTATCTTACTTTCTCTGTGGCCTGTACAACAATCAACCTCATGCTTTGACCCAAGAATATAATTAAAAATGAGTTGTTAAAAAATTAACCCAATTAATATCTAACAGGGGAAAATTACAGTCTCTATTTTGTATGATTGATTGAGATTCCTTACATCCTTGGGGTTGTTTCTGAGTTGTCCTTGTTATCTTTTTACCTGTATCTAATATACTGTCTTGCTCATGGTAGGTGAATTCATAATACAACATGTAATTCTTTCATGTGAAGCACTGTGTGTGGCACTGGGGTGGCCAAAAGGAGAAGATGTAATCACTTTGGGGTCAATTCAAGGGGTAGGACCAGTTCATTTTCTTGAAAAGATGTTTGGGTACAATGGGAGCAGTAGGATTATAAGGCATGTAGTGGAGGTACAGTTATCAAATGCAAAGATGTTAGGGATCTTGAAAGCCAGCCTAAGTGAGGACCTAATATGCAGATGAAAAATACTTAATTTGATCAAACTTTTAAAATATTTCATGTTTGTTCATTTCCAAATAGTTTCACATGTAGACTGCAGAAGAGACTGGAATATTGGCTCACTCCACTTCTATTCTTTTAAGGTAACCTTGAGTTTCAGTTGATCATTTGGCCACCTGAAATAAAAGTCTGTTTCTCACCCTATTACATTTAGGTATGAGCATGTGACAAAATCCTGACTTATAAGATGTGAGTGGAGTTTTTCAGCATTTTGGGAAAGCTAAAGGATTCTGCTTTGGTTGAAAGGGTCCAGTCTTTGGTCCTTCTGTCTTCATTGTGTTTATTATACCTACATGATGGCTAGAGCATCAGAAGCCATCTTGGACTGTGAAGTGATCACATAATACCCATATACTGAATGCTGAAGCAAAAAAATAATAATAATAATCTAGGTCCCTGATGGAGCTGCCTTGCCAGCTCTAAGCTGTTGGTTTCATGACTTTCTTACATAAGAGAGAAAAACCTGTATTGTGTAAATTTCATTGGTTTTAGAATTTCACATGAATATGCCCAAGTCCAATCCTAACTAGTACAAGGGCTATTTAAAACATTTTATTTTAATCTTCTTTGGGACATAGAACTATATTATAGGCATACTAGGTCCTCTTAAGGCATTAACACATGCTTTGATTTCTTGGCAGTTTAAACAAGCTGAGCAAGGATATTATCATTTACAAGATTGTTGACTCTTGCTACAGAAAAAAGTTTTCAAAATAAAATATCTTTTCTTAGTTTTTGAATGTAAGCTGTATCTTATAAAGGAAGGTTACATATACAGTAAAGAATGGGTCTCAGGGTCCTGCACCAGTGCTGTGACATGGATAAGGCATCTTCTCATCTGAGAAAAAGGGGTTGTATTCTACTGCCTAGCTGATTGTGAATATTAAATGATTAAATGAGGTAACATAAGAAGTAACATATGTTAGTTCTTATTTCCCCCTTTTCTTTTACTAAGAACAAGAAATTGGAAAATTATGAAATAAGCCAGGCTGCTTCAGATAATTAAAAGAAACAGCTTGCCTGAGCATTGATATTGATATCTTTCTTGGTATTAGCATTGCACTTAAGGTCAAAAGTCACATTCTTGAACTTTTGAAATATTCTTGTTTACTTGCCTTCTATACTATATATAAAAAATTTTGTTTTGAAATAATTACTAAAAAGATATCCTTTAGTTATCATGCACATAGAAACTGATCATTTTTCTTTTTTCTTAAAATTTAGGATGATTCAATGTCAGTACTTTAAGGCTCTTCTTAACGGGTTGTCATTAATACTGATTACTGTTTTCTTAACTAGCTTCCTCATCTGATTCCATATGGAATTGTAAATGGTATAGCTGATTTATTGGTATTTAACTTTGAAATAATATATATTATGTTCCTGTGAAATTTTAATTATCATCTTATGATAGCCCAATTTTATGATTCTAACATAAATATAAACAATGTCTTTTTAGATGTATTTCTAGAAGTGTTCAGAAGTACGTTTTTCTTAAGATTTAAATTCATATGGCTATCAATATATAACAGGTGGTAGTAGAGAAGACAGCTATACTAAATTCATTATTTTCATCATATATTTAATATTTTGAAATTAACTAATTAATTTTTATAAATAAGGAAAGTAGAGCAGAGTCTGGTACAGATTAGAAAAATAGAGGATGATATGAATAATTAACATATGGGTTTCAGAAGAGCTCTTCATTAATCATTAGCAACTGTTATAAATATTTTAGATTTTTATTAAAAATCTGATGCCAAACATTTTATAATTTGCATGTTGAGGAGTGAGAGTGATACTCAGGAAATGGTTCATAAAATGAATTCAGAATCAGCTAGAATTTCAGAACTGAACATATAAAGTTTTGTTCACTTAATCAAATAGTGGATTTTATCATGTAAATAATTGTTTCAGGTAAGTGGATCATTTCTGAAATCTTGGTTTGATTTTTGTTGTAAATATATTGTAAGCTCTCTACAAAATATAGATTAACATGGTATGTTAATTTTTTTTTCAAAAAATTGTCATAAAAGTATCTAAGTTATACTTATTTGAATCTTACTGTTAAACAATCAGAAGGTGATATCATGAAAAATATCAAAATCATTATAGGGTAATTATAAAGAAAGTCTTTGGAGAACAGTTGCTCCCAGGATAAAGAGAAATATCAACATGGCTTGCCCACTTCTCTTACTTCCTCTCATACTGTATTCAACCATCCTGTATTCCTTATGCTTGCTCTAAGCCATGATGCTTTCACTTTTTCTTGGTATTGCAAATGGTGGTCCCTATGGCCATAAAAGCCCTTCTCCTATCTTTCATTCTACCTTCTCTTGTTGGTTACATCTCATGCTCCTTAGTGTCAGCTAAGAGGTTTCTTCCTCTGCAAGACTTGCCTGATTATCCCTCTAGCTCAGATTAGGAGTCCTGGTTTTGTGTCTTCAAAGTGCCCCATGTTTTCCTACTATAGCAACTACTATGCCTTCTCTACTGTAACTGTCCTATAAATCCACCATATCCCTCCCCATCCCAGAGTGATATGAATAGGCTGGGCTTTTTGGAGATCATTATATCATACATGTGATTACTCCCCTTATAAAAGCAGCCTGAAACATCTTGTTGGTCCATTTTATCATGTGAGGGTACAGTGAAAAATGCCACCTATGAAATAGAGAACAAGCTTTCACTAGACACCAAATCTACTGGCAGTTCACTCTTGGACTTATCAGCTTCCAGTTCTGTGAGAAACAAATTTTTCTTGTTTATAAGCTACCCAGTTTATGGCATTTTCTGTTATAGCAGCTTGAACAGATTAGGATGCAAAGTCAATGTACAAATCTGTCAGGATGCTGACACTTATTAAGCTATCAATAAACACAATGAATGAATGAAAGTGAAGAAAATGGGACATCTTTAGCTTAAAAGCATAAATGAATGTAAAATACTAGCTCTGAACACATTTGTTCCCTGTTATTGAACTGGACTGCAACAAGGCCAATTCAATTGTGATTACCTTTAAGAATAAGTGCAAGATATTGTTTGAATTCTTTAGTTACAGTTTTGGTGCCAATTGTGAAGATGACTGATGATCAGAATGACATTCACATAGCATTATGCTTAGGCTGTTCCATTTAAGTTAAAAAAAAAAAGATATATTAAAAGTATATAGGCACCAGCTCTGGGTCCTGGCTCCTCTCTGGAATAGTCTACTATGTCCTGTTCTCTCTCTTAAATAAAACTTGTTGGGAAAAAAAAGTATATGATTTATCAAGATCAGCACAACTAAATTACAAACATTAATTCAAATAGTTTTTAATGAATGACCAGATATTTAAAAAATAAGATGTAAAGAAGAAGTTCATAGCAGAAAAATTTACATTATTTAAGAATTCAATTAAAAAAATAAACCTTTGATTCAAATGTATGATATATCAAGGTCATTAATCTGTCATGTGTAACTAATTAAAACAAATAAAAAAAAATTTGAAAACACACACACACACACACACACACACACACACAATAAACCTTATCTCAGCATTACCTCCATTTTGTATTTCAGATTTATAGATGTTTAATTACACTTAAAGTTGAGGCACATGTAGGAGACTAAACATACCACAAAGAAATTGCTAGACTTTCTTTTCAAAGTCTAAAGTAGCTTTTCCCTCCTTTCTATATTTATCCTTCAACAGTAATAATAAAATAAGGTGGAAGAGTTGAACCATGTAATCACTCCTCCCTGGCTCCATTTAAGCAACCCTGTCATCTAGGCCTGTCTCCAGCCCAGAAGCAGGCTGGGCACATTTTCAGGCTGCCAGGCCATCAGGTAGAACACTGAAGTGGTAAGGCCACCAAAGGTGACAACCAAGTACAATGCATAAAATCTGTAGTTGGGAATCCACACACATCCCTAAGACTTTTTGTGTTTGTTAAGAAATTTGGAGGCAACCTTTCATCTCATTTGTTTTTACTTTATTTCCCTTTCACTTTGTCCTTCTGCCACCTGACTGTCCATATTTCCTTTGCATTTTCTGTTACTTTCTCTTCATTTTTATTCCCCCAAAGTCTGCCTGACCCACAGCACACTATTGCTCTGTAGTGAGTGATGTATCACTGTCAAGAGCCATCCATGAACTAAATCTGCATGGAAGCCCATTGAATAGGAAAATCTTATATTTGGGAACTTCTAGTGGCAATCCTGCTGATAAGATTGCCCAGATACCTGTCAGTCCTTTTCAGCTCTCTCAGGTCCCACATAGCACTGGAGATGGGGTGACCTGCTGTAGCCACACAGCCTTTCAGAGATGAATATAGCCTGCCAAGATGCCAATAAACCTGTTGACTGCAAAACATCATGAAGCAAGACTCCACTCCTGAAATCTTATCCCCATCTTTGATGTACGTCCTTAAATAAGACCATTGGAGCCATTTTGTAGTTGTTCTGTTTCAGCTCCTACCAGGACTAGAAGATGCTATCAGGCGCTCTGCTTTTAAAAACTATTCTTTGACTCTGTCTTTTATTTCTTCACTAATTATTTCAGACTCTTTTTCTCAGGAGGCTTATTGCCTCCTGAGCAGGAAAAATTACCCTGGCAAGGCGCTGGCCGCCTCATCATATATCACTACTGCCTAAAAGAAATAATGAACAAAGTGATCTATAGTAGATTACAATAACAATAGTTAATAACATTATATTTCGTACTTAGCAATTGCTAAGAGAGTAGATTTTAAATGTTCTCACCATAAAATATGGTATGTTTATGAGATAATACATATGTTAATTAGTTTGACTTAGCAGTTCCACAATCATAAATATATGAAAATGTCATGTATACCATAAGTATATACACATTTTTATTTGTCAATTAAAATTTTAAAAAGAGGAAGAACAACCTACCATCTATGGGCTGTAGAGTTGATGACAGAGTCTGTAGCCAGGGATCTTAAGAATGATTTCAGAAAAAAGAAATAAATCAATTCAAATAAAGAAATATTTCTATTGATTTCTCCCTCCTACTTGCTCACTGCTGTGTATTTTGTTCTGAGAAACTGCTCCTTGGGTCAAGAGAGCCTTGGGCCAGACAAGCTGCTGCAGAGCATGGGTAGAGTGGACAGTAGTGACTGCTTTAGGGAACATAGCTCTGGGGCAGTGCATACCAGTCTGGTAAGAAAGTTTGAGGTGAAAAATTGGACAGCCACCAGGGAGAGAGGTTTGGGGCATGCTCACAGCAGTCCTTTCATGGCGAAGTGGTGCAACAAGAATGGTTCCCTCCAATTATTTTATAAATCTAGAGTTGGGAAGGAAAGCCTTGGAGTGTATTCAGTCATCTGCTGCCTCCGCCTGGGCACTCTTCACTCAGATTTACCATGCTTTACCCCGGTCCCAGGAACAGCATCTTTGGCTCCAGTGCACAGAGGGATATCAGAGGAATTGCTTCAAGGGCTGAATATTGTGTCTCTGTCTGTGATATAACAAAGAAGCCTACTGATTGCCCTGTTCCTAATCCCTCATACCAGCTATTGGGCTTCATTTATTATTGCATGCTACACCATGTTTTAGTTATGTGAATTCTGACATTTTAGCTGGAAACAGGGAGTGACAATAGAGGGAAGGAAGAAAGGAGAGGAGGATGTAAGGGAGAGATGGGAAGAGGAGGGATAAGGACAGGATAAAAGGAAGGAGAGAAAGAAGGAGAAGGGAGAGAGAGAGAGAGAGAGAGAGAGAGAGAGAGAGAGAGAGAGAGAGAGAGAGAGAGAGAGACCATAATGTCAGGAAAATAGTAAAACAAAGGGCACTTTTCATATTTCCTCATCTAAAAAATTAAGTGTTTATGAGCATGTAGATAATATTTTAAAATGCAGTTCTTAAACATTTTAATTCTCCCTGAAATTTTCTTTTTCTTCAAGAAAAAAGTATTTAATTCCTTCAATACAGCGAAAAAGGCACTATATCTAAATAAACAGTAGACACTAGGAAAGGATAGCTATTAAACAAGTACCTTCATATTCCTCCAAGAGGATATTAAAATGGCACAACTGGCTTGTAAGCATTCCATTCTTTATTTTTTTAGTGAGTCTAATTCTGAACCTGATTATAATAATCTTCACTAGAAATAAACCACCCTTTCCCTGTTCAATAGAAGAATTATGTTTCTCACTCAAAAAAATGTCATGGCGGTCTAGTATATTTGTTGTTCAGCATGATCCTTGAAAGCCCTTATTGCCCTTCTTTCCTGAAGGTTTTTCTTTTTCTTTTCTTTCTTTCTTCCATTCTTTTTTTTTTTTAATAGACAGCTTCTCCCTGCCACTGTATTAGCTCCTTCTGCTTCTCCAGCTCTTTGGGCACTGGGGTAGAGGAGGGGCCAGGGAATGCAGTGATACAGGGAAGTGTTGCTCTGACTAGACCTGTACAGGTTCTGTAGTTTGTTTCTGGTTCTTCCAATTGTATCTGTACATGGTTGGGAAATAAGCTTGTGTTTGACAAATGAAAGAGATCCACTCCCATTGAAAACTTTGACACATCAGATGAGGTTGACAAATTCTATGGTCCTTTTTCCTTCTTCATCACCACCTACTGGAAATGGAGCTATTCAGAGACATGATCATCACTAGGACTTTTTCTTAGTGAACACTCATTATGGTGTGCCTATTAAGGAGGTATTATGAGGCCTGTCTGGAACATGGCCACAAGAGGCAAATTTAGGTCAGATGTATTATAGATAGCATCCTATTTTTAAAAAACATAAACTCAGACTGAGTTAAGTAAATCAAAAAGGCACTATATCTTGAGTAATGGAATACAGAGTAAGATGCTGCCTTGCAATGGCATTCAACAACACCTCTTATTGCTGTTATTTTTTTTTTTTTTTTTTTTGCCAATGGCCACAAGGAATGACTTCTCTGGTGACTGGCGTAAGACCCAACAGGTCCTTGAATTTCTCTTAATTCTAGTTGGATATCTTTCATTTCTAAAGGACTAACAGAAATATCACCGTGCCTCACACTGCTCTTGATCTGAGCCACCACTTTCCAATTCTGCCATCACCTCAGACCTCAACTTCCCCTACTGTATGTTCTTCCCTCACTATCACACCCCATTCTCAGCCCCTCTCCTTGTCTAGTGGACATCCAGTGACTCCCAGACTCCCAGACTCCCTGAACTTTTACTCTGAAGACAACTTCAACTCTTTGTCTTGATTGAAAATTGGTTATTTTCCATAAGAATACCACTTTCTCTTTGTCCCACTGAAGCATGTCCTCAGGGTCACAGGGACATGAAAGGTGAATACCTTTCAGTAGTGTTTATTCACACTTTATCCACCTCACTCCTGTACAATCTGTAGCTACTCTAAACTTCAAGTCCTAATATATCACATTCCCACCATCTCCTCTCACAAACCCACCAACTTTATTGCTATTTTCTCTTGTTTACTGGATATTAATGTCAGACTCCAACATTTAACCACATTGCCGGGCTATTTAAACACTCATGGGGTGGCCACGATGACTTCTTTTCACAGCTATTCCTTTCTTAGGGCTCCTTGGTAAAAGGAAGGCCAGTTTCTGAGCTCATAGTTTCTTGACAGTCTCATTTCTTATGTTTTCTCCTTGGTTATTTAATCCCGCATGGCATCATGGACTTCATCATCAAATGTGCAGCATCTCCTAGTTATTCATTTTAATCATTTTACTCTGATATCAACTCATCTCCTCCTCCCTTGCAGTTACTCAATTCTGCATAATTTCCTAAAGACTTCCAGTGCATTATCCACATCATTTTATCTTTGTTTATTAAACCTATTTTCATAGGGCAACATTATGATCTCTGACATTCTCAACTCTCTGAACATCTCTTTTGGCAGTAAACTCAGCTGGAAAATCTCCAGCCATATAAAATCCCACTCATTTGATTGCTCTGTGCCTGAATAATGATGGAAAAAAAATCACACAACTGGTATGCCTAGTTTTTACTCTAAATTCATGATCACAATTAACATTTTTTCTTTCTCTAAATTTCCACTCCCCTACCAACAGACACTGAGATGTTTACATAGCCTTATTCCTATTAATGAAAAAAAAGTAAGCCATGTTATTGGTATTCCATTTTCTCTTAACAGTAAATTTACAAATTTTACATCTGATCTATTTTCTATTTTCCTCTATTAAAATGAAAGAAGTATCCCTGTACCTATCACAGATAAATTGTTCCTCTTGTCCTATAGGGCATACCCCCTTCTCAACTTGCCAAATATTTTTCTACTTCAGTTATCCCATCTTGCTGTTATAGCAAATAGTTTATTATATAGTAAATAATTTCTACCAGTATTAAAACATATTCTAGAGTTTCTCTTCCTGATAACACCTACTGCCTATTCCATGAAAACCAAATAAATCTATATTTTTGGTCTTCACATTCTATATAGCTACTAACTTACCTCTGAACATAGATGAACTCCTCAGAGTTTCTATACTAGCTATCTGCCTCATTGTTGCTCTCTTCCCTTTTTAATTCAAAAAGGCTTTTGACTTCACCAATCAATTGAAAATTGATCTTATAAAGGTCACTATAAACTTTCTTTTTGTCAAATCTATCAAAACCTGTAATTTTTATATTCATCTTAACCTTTTAGCAGCATTCAACAGAGTTGACTGATCTCCCCCTATTGAAACACTCACCTTTTCTGGTTTCACTGACCCTGCAATCTATGGATCTTTCTCTCGTTTCTCTGGCTTTTTCTCGTTTCTCTTTTCTTTTTCAGTTTCCTCTACTGGTTCCTCCTCCAACTGACTAGTAAATTTCAGAGCTCACTTGGGTTTGCTGTCTCTTCTCTTTATATCCTCTTGGGAAGCTTGTCCCTTTCATGATTTTAAATACCACCCATATGCCAACGCCTCCTAAGTTTCTATCTCCGGCCTAGCTTCTCCTTAACTCCAGACTCATATATTTTCCCCATGTCTACTTGTATACCTTACAGACATCTTCAACAAAATATACTTCAAACTGAAGTCGTGATCTTCTTAACCCAATTGCTTCTCTAACATGTTCGTCTTCCACTTTTCCTCTTATGAAATAAGAGAATCATGCTTGACTTTTTTGTTTCTCTTCATTTCTACCATCAAGTCCTATTGATTTTATTTTCAAATGGTATCCCTGAATCTCTCTGTTTCTTTCTATATCTCTGCTACTATACTGCTAATTCAAACACTGGTCACCTCTCACTGACCACTTGGACCACAGAGCAGTCACCTTTACCTTTTGATTTATTTTCATATATTAGTGAGTCATCTTTTAAAAATGCCAATCAAATTATGGGCCTTTGTTGTTTAAAATCTGTTAATATTGTCCTACTTCTCTGAAATGAAACCCAGACTTTTTTTTTAAATTAGAGCATGTTTCAGTTATATATAATAATTAGATTCATTTCAACAAAATCATACATACATGGAATTTGATTTTAATTTATGTGCTCCCCTTTTCCCCCATCTCTTCCCTTCCCCCATTCTCCTTCCTCTATTCTCCTGATCTCCCATTCACTAATCTATTTATTTATTTTTGATTGAAACCCAGAATTCATATAGTCCATAAGACCCTACATGATTTCTTCCTACTTTCAGCATTTCATCTTTGTCTTCTGCTCTTCAACTTGGTCCTTACTCATTTTGACTTTCAGTTTTAAACACTGAGCACTCTGAGATCTTTTCATCTTAGGGTCTGTGTCTGTGCTCTGTTCTTATACCTAGACTGCCTAATACTTTCCTGATCTTTCATCCTCATTCTCCAGGTCTGTTTAAATGTCAACCCCTTAGAGAAATCTTCCTTGACTCATGTAAAGTGAATATAGCCTCATTCATCTTTAACATATCACCCTGGTGATTTGTTTCCTTGATGGGAACATCATAATTTATAAATTATAATCTTTACTTTTATTTTTTATTTATGTATTTAATTTGCCAAATCCCCCACTATATTTTAAGTCCCATGAGGTCACAGAACCCTATCTTTCACTCATTGCTGAGACTTGAATGCTTTGCACAGTTCTGGCATATAGTAATTACTAAATGAAGTCAGTACTAAATTCATCTTGAAACAAATGGGATGTTTTTTCTTACATTTCCTCTTTCATATTTTTCTTACATTTCCTCTTTCATATTATACCATATTCAGTAAAAAAAAAATCCCTTTTAAAAAACATATATGCCCAAAGAGATTCCATGCATTTTTCTTTGGATAATGGTAATCCCTAATTATGCATGCTCACATAATAATACTCTACAATTATGCAGTATCTTTTATTTTAGGGTCTCAAAACTTGTTCTAAATCATAATCAATGACCAAGTAGTTGTGGTGACTTTGGGTCATTAAAATAACTTTACATATAGACGCAAGCAAGCTTTATTTCTTAAGATCCTTGCTCAAACATACATTGGGTTTCTGATTCAAGACAGCTTGACTGCTTTGTTGAAAATAATTTAAATGAATACAGTAAAGCTCCATAATTAAAGATTCATGAGATAACTTTTATTGGTAGCCATTAAATGAAAGAATATATCATTGTTTGGGAGAAAAGTTTATAAGAATAATCAAATAATTATAATCCTTTTATATGACACTTCCTGTAGCATAGTAGGTACTCAGTAAGTTTTCAGGACTTGGGAAATATAAAGCTCAATGTGACATGGTCTCTGTTTCATTGCAGTGGACAGATGTATGTATCAGCATGTATATCAGCATAATACAATAAAATGAGGCAAACACCATGGAATAAAGATGCATAAAATGCTTTAATACATGAAAAAAGGAAGCCACTAGTTTGCTTGAAGAGGCCTCACAGATGAGACTCTTGGACTGCCATTTAAGGCTGGGCAGGAATTATTCAGGTAGAGAAGGTAAAGATAGGAGGGGGGCATTCTGAGAAGAAAAAAAGGAGAGAGGGATGTAGATGAGAGAGTGTTGAGAATTTTATAAGAATGATTACTAGGGCTGGAATAAAGTATGTCAGGAGGAACATAGCAAGGATGATATCCATGTTCTAGATGTAATGATATTTCTATAAAAAACGATGGTGTCTTGATAGGCTCAGTTGAGAGCTGACAAGGGTGTAAAATATGAAAACTTCATTCTATGCAGGTAACCTTCTTTATCTTTTAGCTTAATATCATGAGTGAAGAGTTTATAATCTCAATAATGATATTATAAAAATGTTTAGATAACCAGACTCAATGTCTCCTGCTATTTTTCTTTGAGAACAGAGGTCCTTAATTCCATTCACATAGTAGTCTTTAAGCTGTATATTTCTGCATCTTTAGATGATTTGGGGTCTAAATTTTACGCTGTCAATTCTAGGATTGTTTAAAGCTTAAATTTTAAAAAATTGACTCATTAGTGTTTCTGCCCATACTTGTTTTTCACATATGTAGAGTGGGTGGTCATCTGTGTTCCATGATGGGAGGGTTCCAGGAATGCCTTTGTGCTCAACATTTTTTTGCAACTCATGAGTCATGGTGATAGACAAGCCATATTAGAAATTCCTAAATATTCCTAAACATTAAAATATTGTTCATAAGACTTCACTTTTTAATGTTTCTTTTCTTTTTATTTCTATGGTACAAATGGCTTTTTGTCACATTCCAAAGACATTCTTAAATTGTCATCTTACTTGACTTCTGCCAAATTTGAGACTTGAAGTGCATCTTTTTCTCTTGAGTTTTTCTGCTCTCTAAATAGTCTTGGATTCTCTAACCCTTCAAACTCATGCTTAGTAGATATAAGCTAGGGATTAGAAAATAGCGTTTATTTAATCCCAGTTTTTTTTTTTTTTTTTTTTTAGTAAAGTTGCCTCATGGCAGCCTTCTGCTTCCTTGGTGTTTTTGAGACAGGAGTTGATCTAGTTCCTTTTTTCCAAGGAATCAAAAAATTATGGGTGCAAGAGGGCTTTTATTGTTGTTGTTTTTTCTTGGTGAATCTCTCTCCCATTTCTATTGGCAACCCTCCTTCCTATCTCTAGAGGAACTCAGTTGCTCTCCTTCAAGGCCTCTCCATACAGTGCTGCAGATCTATCTTCCCCTTCCTGTCCTACAGAACTTAAATTCCTTTCAGTTTTGTTAAGTCAACAATCACTAGATGAACTCCTTTCCATATTTCATAGTATAACTGATGTTGTCTTCTGTCATTGCCATTCCCATTCTTTTGGTCTTCTGGGGTTATGTCAGTTTTATTCCTTTCAGTAGGATTTTGGAAGGAAACTACCAAATGTCTGGTTTTGGACGGTTGGGTTTAATTGGAAATCTTGAGAACTATTTTTCTAAAACATGAAAATGATTCTGTAGATCCACTGTTTCATTATTTCAAGGGCCTTGTCTGCCTACAGAGTAAAATTTGAATTCCTACTGGTTGTTTTCCAAAGTGCTTCATGAGGTGGCCCTTATCTACCTATCTATTAGGACTATCCTTTGCTTCCTTCAGTTCTGATGCTTCAGTTCTCAAGCTCTGAGATGAGTCAGTTCAGGTATAACTACCTCCTCCTCATCATCCCTGGTTGAATAGTACAGAGAAATAGAACACCAATAGTGAATAATAAGCTTTCACCACATGCTATAGAATATGGGAAGACTCCCAAGATAGCATACAATGTGAGCAAGAAACAAGGCAGAACACATAGAAGGTTTCAACAGGGAAAAGAGGCCTGGGTTTCGCCAGAACTTCAAAGGGGCTCCAGTCCAGTTCAGGGGTAGCAGGTACAATGAGGACAGTAGAAAGAACTGATGTGAAACAGAGCCTGCTTTGAAAGCCTGTTCACCCACTGTTACCAAAGTTGATGGTGTATACTTACTACCTTCTCCTTTTCCTCTCCTCCCTTTTTCTCTATTTTCTTCTAATTAACTTCTTTCTACTTCTTTTTCTTATGCTCCCCTTATCCAACTTTCTTTGCTACTGCTGGAATTGTTGGCCTGAGGTACTCACTCCATTGTAATAACATATACCACTTTGGTTTAGGCCTCATGGTTGGTATGATGCTGGACACACTTCCAATGATGATGGAAACAAAACTGAATCAGGCAACTGAACATGCAGGCAAGGCTTTTATTGGAGCTTCCATTTAAGGAGGGAGACACAGCTCCAATAAGACAATGTCATGCTGGATCTCTAGATAAAAGGAGGGAGCTTGTTTAGCTGGCTACTTGCAGGGGAAGGGATATTAATTGGCTTTATGTGTACTCTACTCAAGAATTTTACCCTGTGGCTAAATAAATTTATAGCACTGTTTAAAAGAACACATATAGGGCATCCTGACCTCAACTATGCAAAGCTGACCCTGGTTGAGGGGTGTCGCATAGTAAGCTTCTTGGAGTCTGATGTCAGGCCATCAGTCAAGACCAGAGAAGTGCATTTGCCCTTTCTTTTTCTTTTTTTTTTTTTGTAGCTGTAGATGGAGAGGATGCCTTTATTTTATTTATTTGTATGCCGTGCTAAGGATTGAACCCAGTGCCTCACACATGTAGGCAAGTGCTCTGCCACTGGGCCATAGCCCTAGCCCTGCCCTTTGTTTTTATGGTGGCACTGTCTCAGTTGTGCCCTTTGAATCTGAATTTTATCATGTGGACTTGCTTTGGCCACGAGGATGCTAAGGGTAATAACATGATCAAAGGCTTCAACTGTACTAAAGCAGTTGGGCTTGCTCCTTTGGGCTTTTGATACAGTTTTGATAAGAACATTCTCCGGATACTCATTGCCTTTCTACTCTGGATGCCAGAATGAGACATGTGGGGCACAGCCAACCAAATGAACCCACAGACCTGCTTCTTGAGGCAGAGCTATCTAGGCACCTGCAAATGGACAAGAAATAACTTTTATTGTTAAATGCCACTAAAATGTTGTGTATCTTTCATGTAGAAAAAGGTAACTGATAGAGAAATTTAAACTAAGAGGTTCTTTTATTAGAACACTGAAATATATGGCATTTGATTTAGGTCTAAGTAGAAAGTTGATAGGGAAACATTTTTACTAAGTTGGAGCAAACAGCAATCTATGTTTTGTGGTGACAAAAAATTGGTAAAGTATTGTCTCTGGCATAAAGAAAATGTATCAAATGAACCTTCTTAGAAAATAATTAGTCAATTTACCCAAAGAGTTGAGAGGGAAAATAAAGAACTCAGAAATTTCAAATTTAAAATATGAAAGAAAGCCTAAGGGAATGATCCCATAAATGTTTGACTAACCCCAGATTCCCAGAAATAGACAGTATGACTTAAAAAGAATGGTAGGTGTGGCTTTAGCAATTATTGTTGACAGGAATAAAATACATAAAAATCCACAAATATTTTTAAGACACATATACTAGCAATATCACCAGCTTGGAACAAAGAAAGACTAGTTGTTTGAGAGATTAAAAAATGTATATATATATATATATATATATATATATATATATATATTTGTATATACATGCAAATACATTTATATATATAAATATATACATATAACACACATACATATATATACATTTATATATATATATATATTTTATATATATATATATATATATATATATATATATATATATATATATTATATATATACACACACACACATACATATGTGTGTATACCCAGTTTTCTACATTCAATTAATGCTCCATAAGTATTGTTTTAATAGTTTCTAACTATTTTTGATATATTCCATTTTCATTTTCATTCACTCCAAAATATTTTAAAATTTTCCTTTTTTGATTTTGCTTTGATTCACAGATTATAGAGAAGTTTACAAATATTGGAATAGGTAGTTTGTTATTGATTTTTTAAAAAGAATTTAAACTTTATTTTTGTTTCTTTTTATGTGGTGCTGAGGATCATACCCAGGGTATCACCTATGCTAGGCAATTGCTCTAACACTAAGCTACAACCCCAGGCCCTTGTTATTTATTTTTTAACTCAAGTCCATTGTGGTCAGAAAACGGAGGAAGGATAGCATCTTCAACAAATGGTGCTGGGAAAACTGGAAATCCATATGCAACAAAATGAAACTGAATCCCTTTCTCTCGCCATGCACAAAAGTTAATTCAAAATGGATCAAGGAGCTTGATATCAAATCAGAGACACGCTACAAAAAAGTTGGCTACGATCTACATACTGTGGGGTCGGGCTCCAAATTCCTCAATAGGACACCCATAGCACAAAAGTTAATAACTAGAATCAACAAATGGGACTTACTCAAACTAAAAAGTTTTTTCTCAGCAAAAGAAACAATAAGAGAGGTAAATAGAGAGCCTACATCCTGGGAACAAATCTTTACTCCTCACACTTCAGATAGAGCCCTAATATCCAGAGTATACAAAGAACTCAAAAAATTACACAATAAGAGAACAAACAACCCAATCAACAAATGGGCCAAGGACCTGAACAGACACTTCTCAGAGGAGGACATACAATCAATCAACAAGTACATGAAAAAATGCTCACCATCTCTAGCAGTCAGAGAAATGCAAATCAAAACCACCCTAAGATACCATCTCACTCCAGTTAGATTGGCAGCCATTATGAAGTCAAACAACAACAAGTGCTGGCGAGGATGTGGGGAAAAGGGTACACTTGTACATTGCTGGTGGGACTGCAAATTGGTGCAGCCAATTTGGAAAGCAGTATGGAGATTTCTTGGAAAGCTGGGAATGGAGCCACCATTTGACCCAGCTATTCCCCTTCTTGGTCTATTCCCTAAAGACCTAAAAAGAGCATGCTACAGGGACACTGCTACATCGATGTTCATAGCAGCACAATTCACAATAGCAAGACTGTGGAACCAACCTAGATGCCCTTCAATAGATGAATGGATAAAAAAAATGTGGCATTTATACACAATGGAGTATTACTCTGCATTAAAAAATGACAAAATCATAGAATTTACAGGGAAATGGATGGCATTAGAGCAGATTATGCTAAGTGAAGCTAGCCAATCCCTAAAAAACAAATGCCAAATGTCTTCTTTGATATAAGGAGAGTAACTAAGAACAGAGTAGGGTCGAAGAGCATGAGAAGAAGATTAACATTAAACAGGGATGAGAGGTGGGAGGGAAAGGGAGAGAGAAGGGAAATTGCATGGAAATGGAGGGAGACCCTCAGAGTTATACAAAAGTACATACAAGAGGAAGTGAGGGGAAAGGGAAAAATAATACAAGGGGGAGAAATGAATGACGGTAGAGAGAGAAGAGGGGAGGGGAGGGGAGGGGAGGGGGGATAGTAGAGGATAGGAAAGGCAGCAGAACACAACAGACACTAGTATGGCAATATGTAAATCAATGGATGTGTAACTGATGTGATTCTGCAATTTGTATATGGGGTAAAAATGGGAGCTCATAACCCACTTGAATCAAAGTGTGAAATATGATATATCAAGAACTATGTAATGTTTTGAACAACCAACCATAAAAAATTAAAAAAAAAAAAAAGAAAACATACTTTGCCTAACTTACAATATTTAAATTTACTGAGACTTTTTCATAGAGCATGGTCTACCTTGATAAGTGTTTCATATGCACTTAAGAAAAATGTGTATTCTCTATAAGTCCTTTAGGACAAATTAGTCATCTTCCATATCCATAATAATTTTTTATCTACCTTGTTGTGTGAATTACTGGAAAGGCATACAATCTCTGGCTGTAATCATGGCTTTATCTGTTTAAACTGTTTTTATTTCTATCAGTTTTTGCTTAAGGTACTTTGAAGCACTGATACAGGTACATAAATATTTAGAATTGTTATGCTACTTGTAAATAACTTCTTTATCATTATGGAATGAATTTCTTTGTACCTAATAATATTCTTTAACTGGAAATACGATTTATTTGGCATTTAGATGCTCCAGCTTTCATTCAATGTGTGCTAATGTGATATATCTTTACCCACCTTTTTATTTTTAACCTGTTTGTGTCTTCATAAAGTGTATTTCTTGTAGGCAACAAATAGTTTTTTAAAATTGAATCTGACCACTCTCTAGCTTTTAATGAAGTATTTTGAACACTTACATTTAAGATGATTACAAGGTTAGAGTCTATGATCTTGTGATTGGTTTTCTATTTGACCCTTCTGTCCTGTTTACTTTTATCTACATTCTTTCAGATTATTTGAATATTTTTTAAAAATTTGATCTCCTTTTTACATTATTAGCCATGATACTTTTTAAAAATTATTTTAGTGGTTGTTTTAGGTTTTATGGTGTTCTTTTTTTTAACATCATAACCTTTAGTGACGCTATATCTCTTTATGTTTGCTTAAAAAACTTATAATGGTACATTTCCATTTCTATTCTGATTTTTGTTACATTGTTACATATTTACTTTTTCCATGTGTTTTATTTCAAGATTACATTCTTATTGCTTTCATTTGAGGATTCAGTTATCTTTTAATGACATTTATCTATTTACCCCTGTAGTTACCATTTCAAAAGTTCTTCATGCCTTTGTCCAAATCCAAATTTCCATTGGTAAATTTTTCTTTTTCCTTGAAATACTTCCTTATTGTGTGTGTGTGTGTGTGTGTGTGTGTGTGTGTTGAATTCTTTTTGTGTACCTGAAAAAGTTTTCATTTTATCTTAATTTTTGCAAGATATTTTTCACTGTGTATAGAATTCTTTGACATTTCATTATTTCCCCAGGACCTCCCCTTCCTCTTCCCTCCCAGCACCCCCTGCTCCTTCCCTCTATTCTATTGATCTTTTTACCATTTATCCATTTTTTAAAATTGATTTCTTGTGGATGTACATGATGATGAGATTCACTATGGGGTATTCATATATGTACACAGGATTCAGATTCATTCCACTGTCTTTCTTTATCCTATCCCTTCTTCCTTTCCTTCATTCCCCTTTGTCTACTTCACTGAACTTCTATTTCTTTTTTTTTAAATCCCTCCTGCCCCTTATTGTGGATTAGCTTTTACATATCAGACAAAACATTTAACCTTCAGCTTTTTGTGACTGGCTCATTTCACCTGGCATGATAGTCTCCAGATCCATCCATTTACCGCCAAATGTCATAAAGTCATTCTTCTTTATGGCTGAGTAATATTCTATTGTGTGTTTATATACCAAATTTTCTTTATCCACTCATCTATTGAAGGGCACCTATGATGGCTCCATAGCTTAGCTATTGTGAATTGTGCTACTATAAACATTTATGTGGCTGCATCACTGTAGTGTGATGATTTAAAATCCTTTGGCTAAATACCAAGGAGTCAAATGGTGGTTCTATTCATAGTATCCTCCCACCCCAGTAATCTCCATACTGCCTTCCAGAGTTGTTCCACCAATTTTCAGACCCAATAGCAATGGATGAGTGTTTCCTCCCACAACCTCGCCAACATTAATCATTACTTGCATTCTTGATAATTACCATTCTGTCTAGAGTGAGATGAAATCTCATTGTAGTTTAATTTTCATTTTTCTAATTGCTAAAGATATTGAATTTTTTTTCATGTTTGTTGACCATTCATATTTCTCCTTTTGAGAAGTGTCTGTTTAGTTCTTTTGCCCATTTATTGATTGGGTTGTTTTTTGGCATTAAGCTCTTTGAGTTCTTCATATACCCTGGATAATGCCCTATTTTCTCCCATTCTGTAGGCTCTATTTTTGCACTCTTGATTGTTTTATTTGCTGTGAACCTTTTTAACTTGATTCCATTTCATTTATTGATTTTACTTCTTGCAGTTTAGGAATCGTAAGTCTTTAAGGAAGTCAGTTTCCGAGCTGACATTTTGGAATGTTGGGCCTACATTTTATTCTAGGAGGCTCATGGTTTCTGGTCTAATTCCTAGGTCTTTGATCTACTTTGATTTGAGTTTTGTGGAGGGTGAGAGATAGGGGTTAAATTTCATTCTATTACATATTGATTTCTAGTACCATTTTTTAAAAGAACTATCTTTTCTCCAATGTAGGTTTTTGGCACCTTTGTCAAGTAGGAGATAACTGTATTTATGTGGGTTTGTCTCTATGTCTTCTATTCTATTCCATTCTTCCTACCTGTTTTGGTTCCAATACCATGTTGTTTTTGTTCGTATAGCTCTGTAGTATAATTTAAGTTCTGATATTATGATCCTCCTGCTTCACTTTTCTTGATAAGGATTGCTTTGTCTATTCTAGGTTGTTTATGTTTCCAAAAGACTGTTTTTCTATTTCTATAAAGAATTTCATTGGGATTTTGGTGGGAATTAGACTTAATCTTTATAGCACTTTTGGGAGTATGTCCATTTTGACAATATTAATTTTGCCTATCCAAAAACATGGGAGGTCTTTTTGTCTTCTAAGTTCTTCTTCAATTTATTTCTTTAGTGTCCTATAATTTTTATTGTAGAGATCCATGACCATTTTTTTATATTGTTTCCCAAGCATTTTTTTGAGGATATTATGAATGGGATAGTTTTCCTAATTTTTTTTTCCCATCAGATTCATCATTGGAGTATAGGAATGAAATGGATTTATGGGTATTGATTTTGTATATTGCTACTTTGCTGAATTCATTATGAGTTCTAGAAGTTTTCTGAGGAGTTTTTTTTTTGGGGGGGGGGTCTTCTATAGGATTATGTCATTGGGAGATAGAGATATTTTGAGCTCTTCTTTTCCTATTTATGTTCCTTTAATTTCCTTTTCTTGACTAATGGCCCTAGCTAGACTTTCAAGTACTATGTTGAGTATGAGTGGTGGAAGTGGGCTGTCTTGTTTCTGTTTTTAGTGGAAATGCTTTCAGTTTTTCTCTGTTCAGAATCATGTTGGCCTTGGGTGTGTCACATATAGTCTTTACAATGTTGAGGTATGTTCCTCCTTCTATTCCTAGTTTTTCTAGTGTTTTAAATTTGAATGGGCACTGTATTTTCAAATTCTTTTTCTGCATCTATTGAGATAATCATGTGATTCTTGTCTTAAATTTATTTATGTTGTGAATTGTATTTATTGATTTATGTTTGTTGTCACAATCTTGCATTCCTGGTTTAAAACTCACTTGATCATGTTGCGCCATCTTTTAATGTGTTTTTGTATATGGTTTGCCAATATTTCATAAAGAATTTTTGCGTCTATGTTCATCAAGGATTTTGGTCTGAAGTGTTCTTTCCTTGATGTGTCTTTGTCTGGCTTTGGTATCAGGGTGATCCTGGCTTCACGGAATGAGTTTGGAAGAGTTCCCTCCTTTGCTAGTTCATGGAATAATTTAAGGAGGATTGGTATTATTTCTTCTTTAAAGGACTGATAGAACTCAGATGAGAATCCATCTGGTTTTGGGCTTTTCTTTGTTGGAAGGCTTTTGATGTTTGCTTCAATTTCATTAATTGAAATTGATCTGTTTAGGTTTTCTATATCCTTCTGGTTCAATTTGGGTAGGTCATATGTATCTGTGGATTTTTTCTTTGACATTTTAAATAATATTTGGGAGGATGCTCCAATGCTATCTTATTTACCTTGTTTCTTACATAAAATCTCTTGTCATTTATTTTCTCAGTACATAACAATTCTTTTTTTCTCCTCTCTTATCCATTTAAGATCTTTGCTTTATCACTAGTTATTAGCAATTTGATTATACTATACCTCAGTATGGTTTACTTTATTTATTTTGTGCTTGGGTTTTATTGAGTTTAGATTTATGGGTTTATGACTTTCAGCAAAATTGGAATATTTCTATCATAATCTATTCAAATATTTCTCCTGTCCTCATTTTCCTCTCTCCTCTTGTTTTGGGAATTTAATTTCATGTATTGTTATTCAGCTCACTGATATTTTTTAAAATTTATTTTTTTTAAAATTCTATTTTCACCTTGCAAGACATCCAAAGCTATGTTTTCAAGGTCATTGATCTCTTTTGTATTTTCTGTGTTTCCTGCTCATACTATCCACTTTATGGGGCCTATGCTTTTGTCTCTCAAAGAAAAGTTTGCTTTGAGTCATTTTTATATCTTTATTTTTGTATACTTTTAAATCTATAGAACATAGGTTCTCTAGTCTGCTGATTCTAACATTTGTGTTAGTTCTTAGTGGTTTTGATTGAGTGGTTTTCATTATGGTTTGTACTTTCCTGCTTATTTTCTTGACTACAAAATTTTTGTTGGATGCCAGACACTGTAAATTTTACCTTGTTGAATACTGGATATTTCATATCCCTTCAAATATTCTTGAGTTTTCTTCTAGTATGTACTTCATATTATTTGAAAATACCTTGATACTTTTAGACTTGTTAGGCAGGACCTAACTAGTACTACTAGTTACCACTACTAAAGTAAAATCCTTTTGTATTCTCTATTAATACTTATAAATAGCTAATGAGATGTTAGGACAGCTATTCTTTTTGTTCTTATAAGATCCTGGGTACTATTTCTCCAGTCTTTTCTGGTGGTTCTTTCTGAGCAGGGATAGTTTTCTTACATGGTTTGATTCATACTGAACTGAATACTAAAGGGATACCCTCTTTAGATCCTTATTTTTGATGGCTATATTACAGATGATTTCATTCTTATTTAGTTAACTGTATTTTTCAATCTGCACACACTAATTATATGATTATAAAATAAACAAAGCCATTTGTATTAAAAAATAAAAATTGGATGCCTATAAATAATGAGAAAACTATATGCTAGCTATTTGCTCTCAGAATAGTACAATACTTTGTTGCTTAACAGCAAGGATGGCAACTATAATTAAAGTGATTGATAAATTTTAGATAAGTCTGAATCTCATGTACTTCATAAAATACCATAATTATCTTCAAAGGCAAATTATAATATATTCATAAAAATGTGAATATACTTTACATGTAAGAGATATTTATTTTTAAAAATTCCCAAACACCCTGATAGATTGAAGTACAACAATACTGACTAGACAATTTGCAAAACAAATGAGATAATGATCACCAGCATAAGGAATTTTTAAAACACAAGGGAAATGATACAATAATGAATATCCTTGTTAAAAAGTGGTGTTTCTTTAATATCACTTTTTTGGGTAAATTCTGTGATGTAGGATTGCTGAGACTTACCACATAAATATGTTTTGGGCTTTGATACATTTTGTGTTCTTTGCAGGGTAGTCAAGAGTGCCAGACATAACAACATATCAGGATATGCGCTTTGAGTGTATATGTGTTTTTAAGTAGGCTGGAGAAGCAATATGGTATATTAGTAAAAACAATAGTCTTTGGAAATTCTGCTGTGTTGAGTTCTACCTTTATCACTTCACTTATTGGGTTTCATTAGCTATTATTACTAGTTATGAACTTACTAGCCTTCACCAAATTATATGATTTCCATGTGTCATATTTTATTCATGAAACTAGGATATTAATAGCATTTCCATAATATAGTGCTGTTTTTTCATTAATTGTTGTTTTTAAACATAAATAATTTAGTAGATATAAAGCACTTAGAAAATTTCCAGGCACACTGTAAGGGCTACATATATTTACTTATTATTACAAAAAACTACTTATAAACAATCCTAAAGTACAATAATTAATAAAACTTTTGAAAAAAATGTAGCTTCAAGAGATAAAAATAAATTATAAAATATATGCAAAGCTCATTTCTCAAAAAAATACATAAAAGCTAAAACATAAAAAAAATTTCAGTGTATATTTCTGGGTGGCATTGTTTGCTTTCTAAATTTCTTGGCAAAGGTTAAATTAAAAATGCATAGTTTCAGTATGGTAAGGTGCCTCCCTTAGTCCCTTAGTTAATTGCTCCTTTTGTCGTTCTCCCATGGTTTCTCTTAGGGAATTGTGCTCTAATGACTTTAAGTTTCTCTCTCTACCATTGTACTCTGAGCTCCCTGAAAGGAGGTACTGAGTTTGTTTAACTTTATGTCTCTTCTATCTGGCTATGACAGAATCTTTTTTTTTTTTTTAGAGAGAGAGAGAGAGAGAATTTTTTAATATTTATTTTTTAGTTTTTGGTGGACACAACACCTTTATCTTTTATTTTTATGTGGTGCTGAGGATCAAACCCAGCACCCTGCGCATGCCAGGCGAGCACATTACCACATCCCCAGCCCTATGACAGAATCTTGAGGCATTAAAATTTCCACAAATAAAGCAAATTCCAGAACCCCCTTAGAAACTAGTTTCATAGATGTTAGAGGAACTTGTATTTGTGGTATTCTATATTGTAATATAATTTATATTTGCAAAATAAAAAAAGATGTCAATTACAAAAGATAAAGTTTCACAAGTCATCTTAGGTGGTAGTTATAGATTGGTGTGCCTTTAGTGCAGTAGGCCACACTGGAAAGGTTACATAATTGGGTCTTGGGGAGTTGTGTGTGTGTGTGTGTGTTTGTGCGCGCACCACTTAGAAAAAGGACATCCAGCTTTGAAAAGTACTGCTTTTAATTATGCTTTGGAGAGAGAATCTCTAGTAAAGGACAACTCTGAGGCTTCTGCATTCTTTGGATTCCTTGCGGGATCTCCAGGTGGTGCTACTCTTTCTATGTAGGTTTTTGTTCAAAAAGGGTCCAAATCTTTCCTTTGCCCTAAGGTACCTCATTACTTCCAGATGGCTTTACTAAGTACGAAGGTGAGAACAAAATCAAACAAACAAGCAAAATACATAAAAGATCAGTTTATAAGGAGTATAACTTAATTGCTTATAAAATACAATTTTGTCATTTTTTCCTAGTGAACCAGTGCCCATCCCCTGAATTCCCAGAGATTTTAGGAATCTCGTGCGCTTTTGAGAACCCCATTCACTCTATATTTCGCCCTAACACTGACTCCTCCCCTATTCTGCCCTCTGGTCTCAAGTTCTTTCTTCCAGGATTGGCCTCTGGTAAGAGACACAGTGTCCTCACCACCACCTAATGCCAAGAAAAACATTACCTTTAGGGACTTATTTTATCACAAATCTACTGCTAGAATCAGGAATAATAAAAAATGTTGAATGAAATGATCCAGAATAAGAATTGAACAAATATTGACTGATTAGTCTCTCATAGCATGCATTGTGACTACATGCAGGTGAGTAAGCATACTTTTTATGTTATGAATACTCATGATCCCAAGAAAATATTTTTTGGGAACTGATGTGTTTTTGCTCCTGGTACTTCCTTCTACTCCCTAACACTTCTTGGAGATATATATATATATATATATATATATATATATATATATATATATATATATATGATCTCTTCAGAAATGCTTAGATAGAAGAACATTTTTTTATTTTCAAGTCTCAGACACATTACTGAACCAGAGTAAGAATAGAATATGGTATCAGTTGGAGTGTGTTTCTATCTGCCCAGGTAAGTCTTGGTTACTAATCTCTGTTCCCATAATGACCGTGAAGTTGAAATGTGTATTCATGGTACAGCTTGACCCATGGAGCTGCTCTGACTCTAAGAGTTCCCATAACATAGTGTGGATATAATTTCAGAGTTCAAAAGGAGTGAAGGTGTCTTATTCCAGAGGTCTAGACTAGATACTGGAATATGAAGAATGTTTTCCAAGATTCAAGAATGTTTTCCGAGATACATTTATGGAACATGAAAAAGTCTTACAATTCAAAATGAAAAGTTCCAAATATCTTGGGGGGTTTCTCTTCCTTTGGATCACTCAAAATCATTACTTGTTTTTGATTGTATCTGATCATGCTATAAAAAGAAGGTGGAGATTAATGTAAAACAAACTTTTATTTAAAAGGTTCATTGGATACACAGTATATAAAGAAATGAGATATGAACATTTTTGGAAATAGCTTTCTTCATTTATAAATAGTAGTGATATAATAAGCCCAACACAGAAATGCAGCATAATTAATGCTATTAAATAAAATGTATGTTTCTAAATATCTGGGAAAATTATACAATTATTACACAATTTAAGCCACTTAAACTAATTGTGTCCTTTGCTATTAGATATTCTTTCACTTGTTATGCCCTACCCATATTTTCTGATTTTAAAAAGTAAACTAAAGATGTTTCAAATCTCTAGACTTCTTTTCTTCTGATGAAGTGGCTTATATTTAGCTTGTTCATATATGGTTTTTACCAGGATCCAGTGTGAGAAAAAAATTCCTGCTAGAAAACACGTGTCACTTTGATGAAATATATAATTAATCCCAACATAATATGAAAATCCCAGATATGGTTACAAAAATAGGCAATAGTATGAGTGAATAATCAACATTTCCATGGTTAAACCATGTCATCATTTCCACAATAAGTCCCTATTTCAAAAATTATAACTTTACCAAAGGATTTAATATCAAGATTTAATGGTTTGAGCTCTTAACCAGAGCAATTTTTATAGTCATTTTTTCCCATACTGATTTGACATTTCTCAGCATTCTAGAAGTATGAAAGGAGGACTAATTTCTTTATTGCAACTATCTCTTAAAATACCTATTGTTATTGGAACACATCTGTGCAAAACAGAGAGATGAACAATAAAGTGAGTACATCACCTCTGCTCTTGGGGGAAACAATTTATCCAATTATGAGACTCTGGACTGGGCTCCAAACAAGCAGCACACTTCCTTTCTTGCTAAATTTCTCTCTATCTAGACTTTCTCCAGACCACCTTCCTTTTATGGTTTGGAAGAGGTATCCCCAAAAGCTCATGTATGAGACAATACAGAAATGGTCAGAGGTGTTACATTGCGAGAGCCATAACCCAATCAGTGAGTTTATACATTTGATGGGTTAATAATTCAAACGGATTAATGGCAGGCAGGGAGGGCATGGCTTGAGGAAGTAGGTCACTGGGGGGTGTGCCCTTGGGAATTACAATATCTCTGGCTCCTTGCACTCAGGTTCTCTCTGCTTTCTAGTTGTCATGAACTGAGCAACTTTCTTCCACGACCCCCTCCCCCATGATGTGTCTCATCTTGGGTCCAGAGTTATGAGTTGGCCAATCATGCATGGACTGAACCTTTTAAACAGTGAGTTAAATTAAACGTTTCCTCCTCTAATTTGCTCTTATCAGGTTTTTTGGTCATAGTGACAAAAAGCTAACTAAAACACTTTTCATTTCCCTATTTCAAAAGCATCATTCTGTGAAGCTATTTTCCTCCTTTAAGTCCTTTGAAGTGAATTGGTATCTTGCTAAAACTATGAGGCTCTTTCTGTTATCGGCATTCTTTTTATTGTTGTTGTTTTGGTGCCAAGGATTGAACTCAGGAGCACATCCCCAGCCCTTATTGTTTATTTTTAACAAATATTTTCTTAACTTGTTCCTGCTCTTGAAGACAGGAGTTTAGTGAGTTTATCCAACTTTTAATTACTAGTAACAGTTCTTGGCCTTATAGGCCCCATAAATTGGAACTGAACTTTAAATTTTCTTTTTGTCTTCTCTTTGCTTCTCTGTCCTTAGTGTTCTCATAGCACTTGTTCAGATCATGCCCATTTAAAGGACTTTCTGCCCTCAGAAGTTCTGTAAGGAATGGTCTATACATAATTTTGTGTTTTGTCATTGATCCACTTCACTTATGAACAGAAGCTAATATAAAACAAAGTTCCCCAACTCTGGCCTAATCTTGGCAGCTGCTTGGACTCTCTCAATTGGCTTTCACTAAGTTGTTGCCAGACCCAGCTTCAGCTCACTGATCTAACATCTCATACCTGACCAAAGAAGATTCCTGTGATATGTACTATGTTATCTTCTCTCCACAGGGGGAGGAAATTGGGCAGATATCAAGACTTATACATTGCTTTTATTTCATTTTTTTGCACTAGAGACTCAACCCAGTATACTTTATAACTGAGTTATATCCCCAGTCCTTTTATTTTTTATTTTGATATAGAGTCTCACTAAATTTCTCAGTCTGGGCCTTGAACTTGTGATCCTCCTGCCTCAGCCTCCCATGTCTATGGGATTATAGGTGTGTGCACCATATTCAGTCTCCTCTTTGTATTCTTGGAACTAAAGATACAGCAAGTGCTCACCGAATATTTCTTGGTTAAGTGAGCTAATCTATCAGCAGTTAATTAAGGTTTGTTTGTCTGGTCTTCCTATCAATTTCTATAATGAGTAGTTAGAATGAGAGACTGTCTCTCTGTCCAGAGGGCAGAATAAATGAGAATTAAATGCATGATTCTATCCATATTGGCTCCATTCACCAACCAAATGAACTTACCATGTACAGACTGTTCTGCAGAAGGTGTTAATTCACAATGATTCAAATTAACATTAATATTTGCAGACATTGCCTTTCATTTATCTTAGCTCATTACTTTATGATAAAATAAAACTGTGTTAAATATTACTATATGCTAAAGAAATTAAAAGTGGTTATGTTGTACAACAAGCCTTATAAGGCATTAATCTTCATTACTGATGAGACATTTGATAATTTCCTTAAGGATACACCACTTGAGTCACCAGATTCCTCAAGGGAAAAGAAATGCTTTGAGAGATAAGCAACTTACATGTTACCCAAATACAGGATTTTTTATGATAGATTTAAGACTAGAGTCCAGGAAAAACTGGAACTCTATTTGTAGTAGATTGAACTGGTGATCCAAATTTTTCATATCTTCCTGTCATTATGTGTTTTGGTATCACTCTCCCATATTGATCTTAAACTTGGCCATAGGAGACAGATAATCTGACTTAAAAAGTGTCATTTCTACTTATTCACTTGCACTCTTGCCACTCTCAAGAGAATACAATCATGCTAGCCTGTTGGAGGGTTGTGGGGTTGGTTGAAATCAGAGTGGTGCTTGCTGAGGCCATCTCAGATCAGCCAACCCCAGTTTACCACCAACTGACTGGGCACATGCGTAGCCTGCATCAGCTGATTTTCATCCTGATTAGTGGAACTGCTCAGCAGAGTCACAGCTTTGTGAGAAATAATTAAGGGTTGTTTTAAGCTGAATAACTTTATGGTTGTTTTTTTAGTTATACAGTATCATTATGGTAACAGATGATTGATACAGTGGCTTATTTTCCTATAAGACTATGTGAAGTCTATAGTTGATTTAAGAATGCATAATGAATTTAGACTGTAAGCTCTTCAGTAATGTCAAGTAGAGGGGAGACCTCCAGATAAAAGGTTGAGCTGGAAATTAAAAGCAAATTTGTTTTCAGAAGGAATAAAATAATCAAAGAAGAGATAATTTTCAGTCAGTTAGAAAAATAAAGGCTGTGGCAACAAACTGTGGGCTTGAGTTTTGGCTTCAAACCTAAATAGCTATGTGACCTTGATCAAGTTACTTAATCTCTCTCTGTTTCCTTTTCTCATCTGTAAAATCTGAATACCTACCTGTGTTTGATGACTATGAAAATTACATAAAGAGATGCATAGATGTGTTTAGAAGAGTTTTGACACATAATAAGTTGTCAATAAGATTATTAGTGTACCAAAGGGGAGGTACAAAATAGACCAGCATCAAACCACTCTATGTGACAAGTTTCAGTGTAGAATGTAGGAATGTAATACTGTTCTGAACATTATACATTGTTTTTAAAAATATTTTAAAGGATTATATCAGTAGCGAATCTATTTAACAATATAATAGGTTTCAGGGAAAACAAACCTGGATTCACATTTTATGATCATGGCCAACCCATGAAGCCTTCCTGGAATTTAATTTCTTTATCAGTAGATGAAACATGGTTGAACAAGATGATCTCACAGGAACTGTACACTTTCAAAGCTCACGTGTCAAGCCTGTACCTTGCTATCACAGAATCAAAAATAAATGACTGACCTCATGTCATAACTATAGATGACTGATTTTTATAATACTTTAATAAAATTTAAATATGTAAATCAATGGATGTGTAACTGATGTGATTCTGCAATCTGTATATGGGGTAAAAATGGGAGCTCATAACCCACTTGAATCAAATTGTGAAATATGATATATCAAGAACTATGTAATGTTTTGAACAGCCAACAATAAAAAATTAAAAAAAAAAAAAAAAAAGATGAGCACTGATGACATTTTAAGCAAAACTATATTGTTTTATACAAAGAACATAACACATGTTGCTAATGTTTCCTAAGGACTGCCATTATGCCAGATACTTCAGTAGATATTGGGGACTTATAGATACAAGCTCATTTCCATTTTTAGTACCTATAGTCTAGAGTGAAGTTAAGAAGCAAAGACTGGGAATGAAGACAAATGGGAGGAGAAAGAGGGGGAAAAATACTACTTCTTTTTTTTTCTTTTAATATTTTTAATTGTAGATGGACACAATACCTTTGTTTATTTATTTTTATGTGATACTGAGGATCTAACCCAGTGCCTCACACATGCTAGGCAAGAGCTGTACTGCTGAGCTACAATTCCTACTTTTTTTTTTTTTAAAGAGAGAGAGAGAGAGAATTTTTTTTTTAATATTTATTTTTTAGTTTTCGGCGGACACAACATCTTAGTTTGTATGTGGTGCTGAGGATTGAACCCGGGCCGCACGCATGCCACGCGAGCGCGCTACCACTTGAGCCACATCCCCAGCCCCAAATTCCTACTTCTTAAAACCATATTTTGTCCTTCAAAACACATTAGCTTTTCTGATTATTAAAAGAGAGAAATTCACAATAGCTAGACTGTGGAACCAACCTAGATGCCCTTCAATGGATGAATGGATAAAAAAAATGTGGCATTTATACACAATGGAGTATTACTCTGCATTAAAAAATGACAAAATCATAGAATTTACAGGGAAATGGATGGCATTAGAGCAGATTATGCTAAGTGAAGCTAGCCAATCCCTAAAAAACAAATGTCAAATGTCTTCTTTGATATAAGGAGAGTAACTAAGAACAGAGTAGGGTCGAAGAGCATGAGAAGAAGATTAACATTAAACAGGGATGAGAGGTGGGAGGGAAAGGGAGAGAGAAGGGAAAATGCATGGAAATGGAAGGAGACCCTCAGAGTTATACAAAAGTACATACAAGAGGAAGTGAGGGGAAGGGGAAAAATAATACAAGGGGGACAAACGAATGTCAGTAGAGGGGGCAGAGAGAGAAGAGGGGAGGGGAGGGGAGGGGAGGGGGGATAGTAGAGGATAGGAAAGACAGCAGAATACAACAGACACTAGTATGGCAATATGTAAATCAATGGATGTGTAACTGATGTGATTCTGCAATCTGTATATGGGGTAAAAATGGGAGCTCATAACCCACTTGAATCAAATTGTGAAATATGATATATCAAGAACTATGTAATGTTTTGAACAGCCAACAATAAAAAATTAAAAAAAAAAAAGAGAGAAATTCAGATTTTTTTTTGTATTTATATCACTAGAACATAGATTATGATATAATATTTATTTTATTATTTTCCATAAAGGTAGAAAGTGGAGAAAAATTATTCCTTAACAAAACGTTGTTTATCCCTAAGCCAAAATAAGGTGGTGCTTATTCAGTTGTCTCTCAGCTATGTACCCAGCCTTGCCCTGCAGGACTCTGCCAGCAAGGCTCAAGAGTAAGAGAGAGGAGAGAGAAGGGTCATGCTCCTTCCTGTTCCTTGGTGCTTCTTACTCTGATGATATCTAAATTTAGTTTACAGTTTTTGAACACGCGCAGAACCAGCTTTTGATGTCTGCATGAAGAAACTCCAACCAGGGCTGGGGATATAGCTCAGTTGGTAGAGTTCTTACCTCTTATGCACAAGGCCATGGGTTCAATCCCTAGCATTGCAAAAAAAGAAAAAAAAAAAATGATGCTGAGCAGCAGAGAAGTCCGAATTTCATCCTTACTAAAATTTAAATAGTTTCAACTCTTAATTTTGTTCCCTAATCCCTAGGCCCATAGCTGCTTTTTACATTCTTGTTTTTGAGATATCTCACTGCCCTCTGTGTACTTTTCCAATTATTATATAGTTATCAGTTTTCAATCAAGTTATCAATTCTGTTCAACTTTCTAGGCATAAAACCTTGTATAGTTTCTGTCTTTTGATTGGAGCCTACTGAATATATGGAATATTTCTAGCACTAAGAAGCTTCTTTATGTTCTCTTACTGTCAATACTCATGAAATTGTAAACCCTATTGAACTTCACCTTTATTTACTTTCTTCTGCTTGATTTGAGATTATTCTGCTCTTCTTTTTCTAGCTTTTTAAAGTAGATGTTAATTTGTAATACTTCTTTGTTTCTAATATAAACACCTTATCCTACGATATTTTTTCTCCTATGTAATGCACTAAGTACATCTCACAAACTTTTGATATTTTTATATATTTCATTTTTTTTTTCAATTCAGGTAATGTAATGTTCAAATATTGGGATTTTTCAAATTTTCTCTTTTAATCCTTGTTAGTTGATTTCACTATAGTATAAGAATATACGTTGTTGTATGGTTTCTGTTCTTTAGAATTTGTCAAAATTTCTTTTTTTTTTTTTGGCCAGAATATGGTTTATCTCAGTGATAATGTATACTTGAATATATATTTTGATGTTTTGGGGTGGAATGATCTATAACTTTTAATCAGATCAAGTTTGTTGACACTGTTGTTAAAATGATCCAGTAACTTACTGGTTTTCTCTCTATTTGCCTTACCAATTATTTAGAGATGATTGTTGAAGTTTTAACTTTCATTCTGGATTGGTTTATTTCTCCTTTCAGTTCTATCAGTTTTTCTCTCATATATTTTAAAGCCCTATTAAAATTAGATGCATACTCATTTAAGTTTCTTATGTCTTTTAAGAGGATTGATGACTCTCTCATTATATAATGCCCCTCTTTATCCCTGATAATATTCCTTGTTCTAAAGTCTTCCTTAATATTAATATAGCACTCCAGCTTCCTTCTTTCCTTCCCACCCTCCCTCCCTATCTCCTTCCTTCCTTCCCACCCTCCCTCCTTCTCTCCTTTGTTCCTTCCTTTCTTCTTCCCTTCCTCCCTTCCCTTCCTTTTCTCCTTCCTTCCTTTCTTCCGTTCCTCCCTCCCTTCCTCTCTCCCTCCCAGGGGCACTTCACCTCCAAGACACATTCCCAGCCCTTTTTATATTTATTTTGAGACAGGGTCTCATTAAGCTGCTTAGGGCCTCATTAAGTTGCCAAGGCTGGCCTTGAAATCATGATCCTCCTGCTTCAGCCTCCTGAGCCACTGGGATTCCAAGCATGTGTCACCACAACTGGCCATTCCAACTTTCTTTTTATTAGTATTTGCCTGATATATATTTTTATTCTTTCACTTTTAACATGTTTATGTGTTGATTTTTAAAATAGGTTTCTTGTAGACAGCATATAGTTGAGTCTTACATTTTTATTTAAATATGACAATAATATCAACTTTTAATTGGTAGTTTAGATGAACAAAACAGACACTTCTCAAAAGAAGAAATACAAATGGCCAACAAATAAATAAAAACATATACAACATTATTAGCAATTAGGAAAATACAAATGAGATTTCAGATTTTAGACTGTATTTTCAGATCAGGAGAATATAAATGAGATGTCATCTCATTCTAGTCAGAATGGCAGTCATCAAGAACACAAACAGTAATAAATACTGGAGAGGATGTGGAGAAAAAGGAACACTTTTACACTGTTGGTGGGATTTGTCAATTAGTAAAACCACTATGGAAACCAGTATGGAGTTTCCTAAAAGGACTAGGAATAGAATCACCATTTGACCCAGTTATTCCATCCCTTGATATTAATACCAAAGAAAGTGTGATCACTATAGCAATACATGTATACATGTTTATAGCAGCACAATTCACAATAGCCAAACTATGGAACCTGGCTAGGTGTCCAACAATGAATAGATGAATGGATAAAGAAAATGTGACACACACACACACACACACACACACACACACACGGAGTTTTATTGGCCATAAAAATATGAAATTATGTCATTTGCAGGAAAATGGATGGCACTAGAGCCCATTATATTAAGTGAATAATGTATACACAGAGGGTCAAAGGTGGCATGTTTTCTCTCACATGTGGAGGCTACAGAGAAAAAAGGAAAAGAAAGTTGTGGAGGGGTTCATGAAAATCAAAGGGAAATCAGTGGAGTAGAAAAAGGGACCAGGGGGAAGGAGGAGGGAAGGTAAAGGGGGATCTACTAGGGAGTTATATTGGCCAAGGTATATTGTTCTATTCTGTGTATGTACAATTATTTAACAACAAACCTCACTATTATGTACAATTAAAATGCACCAATAAAAATATGAAAAAAATTAAAGGTTTAGCCCATTGCTATATAATATCATTTTAATGTAACTGGAATGACAATAATCTTGATAGCTATTTTCCATCTTCTCCATGTTTGTCTTTGTTATTCTTTTCTTTGTCTCCTCTGGCTTAAACATTTTTATGATTGACTTAGTCTCTCTTGATTCACTTATATCTTTTAAAAATCAATGGTTGCCCTGGAGTCTATAAGAAACACATTTAATAAATTAGATCTTTCTCCCATCTTCTGTGTCAGTTTAGGTAATTTCTATTAAACTGAAAATTATCTTGAAATTCACTGATTCTTTCCTTAGGTGTGTCAAGTCTGATGATGAACCTATAAAAGATACTTATTATTTGTGATTATATTTTTAACTTCTAGCATTTGCAGTTGATTCTTTCTGGTAATTTCCATTTCTTTCCCAAAATTACTCAACTGATTTTTCATTTTGTTCACCTCTTTCATTACAGACTTTGACATATTACTTATAGTTATTTTAAATTTCCCATCTGATAATTTTACCATCTGTATCATATCTGAGTCTGATTCTGATGACTATTTGTCTCTCAGGAAAGTATTTTTCTTATTTACCTTTTTATATACCTTATAATTTTTGTTACTGAAAGTCAGGCATCTTGGATTGGAAAACAAGGCATTTGTAGTTTGTTATGCCTGGAAATTGGAATGTCTCTCTTTCTGTTCGACATAAAATGTTGGAGGTCTGAATTAAAGCAATGAGGTTCCTCTGGGTTTTTAGTTTGTTCTTCATATGGTTACTGTTAGAATTTTTCCACAAGAATACCTTATGTTAGGTTGATTTGCCAGAAGATGTTTCTTTTTTCTTTTCTCCCTTAGTGGGTACTTTTGTATTATCTCTAGATCTTCCTTTGAGTTGTACCTCAGAAATAATTTCTTTCCAGGCTCTTGTTCCTCTCCTCTGCTGCTCCAGTGTTATTTAATACTTGATACTTGTTAGTTTGTCAGTAATGTGTGCTAGTAGAACACTCTTTTGGTCACATTAAACCTTATTCTTAAGATGGCAAGATGGCATGGTGTGTGTTCCTGGGTCCTGGATTGTGAACTCCTCAGTGGTGTACTTCAGATTTTTGTCCTATGTCTTGCATGCAATCCTGACATTCTCTCAGGGGTAGGATTTGTTGTTCCCTTCTCCCAGCTGCAATTGGTTTTCACCAATGTGCACAGAGTGACAGTGTGCATGTTTGCGTGTGTATGTTTCATTTATATTTATAGTTAAAAGCTTTGTTCTTTGGGGAAGACAGAGTCTAGGCAGGGTTCTGTGTTCCTCCTGCAGTGGCTGATCTGCACCAGCAGGAACACTTTGTTAAAACTATCTTCAGGTTTTTTCTGTGATTGCCCTTGTTTGATGGAGAAACACCCTAAAGAATGTGTGGAATCATTCAATTTTTTTTCTCTCTTAGGATCTTCACACCCTCTGCAGAGTATACTTGGTTTTAACAACTTGCCAACTTCCCTAATTGAATTTTTACTGGTGTTCAGTTGCATCCATCTTAGGTAAGTCATTGCTTATGTCTCAACACTTCCTGTAGTACCTGTATTTTCTTAGATTTTGGGTAGTTGGTTGCTCTGCAAATTCAGCTTTCGATGGTTTCAGGAAAACTTGTGAATTTGCTTGGCTCTGTTACACTATATGAGTGAAAATGACACTCTTTCCAGTTCTCCATATCCCTGGGTGAAAAGTAAATTTGATATTAATAAAGTATCATTGTAGAAATGATCAGAATTTCACATCTTCTTGCAAATTAACAACTAAGGGTTTTATGGGACCTAAAAAAGGATGAGATCCACAAGTAGATGAAGATGTGTTATATTTTGTTCTTAAAATACTTGCAAAGAGCTTACTCTCACACTTGAAGCACTGCAACTGAAGGTAGGTTAGAGTGCCAACTTCTTTAAAGTCATTTCAAAGCAATGAGGGGCTGATGTTCTCAATTCATGTGTTGCATAGAATTATCATTAAGGTATCAAGTCATGGCTTAACTAACAGCATTTTTCTTCCTTAGTAGTTCATAAAATAATAGTGTTCCTTACAATTAATTGCAGTCTCTGTCCTGGTAGCAGTGGGGTGGAACTATGTGTGGATAGAATCATAGGTGCCTTTCAGATTAGGTAATGAGACTTAAGTACCTAGAAAAATTAAATAAGAATATTTTTATGGAAGGCTGCCATATTGAAACCTTCTCATATGTTATTGTATCATCATGAATTTATCCATGAGGTTACTAGCTATTATATTGGATAATGGACAAGAGGGTTTTGAATGGCTTGGAATGTTTATCAGGTGTGTTTTCAATGGAGAGAAATGTAGATGTAAAGTCTATGGGATGTATTCCTAATGTGTTACTGAAACCAATAAGGGCAACATGGAATATGGGTGACTTATAGAAAAATGAAGGAAAAAAGCTGCAAGATAAAAAGGGTCAGGGTCAGTAGAGAGAAACAGGAGAGCTCAACAGTTTTATTGTGCCAGATTCTAAGTATTAAATTAGTCCTTTTTTTTGGTCTAAAAATATATGAAGTGAGCAGAAATTTATGAAACTGAACTTTTAACTACATTTCCTAAGGGAATCAGACTACTCCTTTGACAACCATATATATCACATATATCTAGGGAGAATTCTTAGATTTAACCCTGTTCATTCAGGTTTCTCAAAGAGAGATCAGTGTATTGTGAGATTCTGTATATTGACTTCTTGAAGTGAACTGGTTTATAGTTAAAGAAAATATTTATGAAAAGAGTTCTTTAGCAGTTAACCAAATCATTATACTTCTTAACATATTTTTTGTTTGAGCACACCTCTCTCAAAAACTCAGTAATTCTCAAGGCAAAATGAAGTTAAAGTAAAAATAGTGTTTTGAAGCTCCATCTTTCAAAAGACATTTGATATCTTTAATTTACATTAGGATGTTATATTTAATTATTGATTCTAAATAAAATATAAGATTTGTACATTTTACATGTTAGGGAATAAAAGTAGAGTAAGGACCAGATAAATAATTGATTTTCTTGAGTTTAGTTAGCTTTATCATTCATAAAAATCCAAGTGAAGAGATATGCCACATGCTAGTATATTTTTTTGTAATGTATTTCTTTGCTAGTATTTTAAATAACAGGGAGTACCAAAAAACTGATCATTATGTAGGGATTTAACCTCAGCTAGCTATTTTATAACCAATGCTTTATTCCAGCTCTATAATTAACATCTAAAATTAACATTTTTCAACATGACTTTAAACATTAGAGAATCTAAGTAGATATAAATACTTAAAGTACTATTGCTTTGCACTTTTTAGGCCTTTCAAAACGGAACTAAAGGCAGTCTCTCTCCACATGAAATATGGCACAGTACATGATTTGGAACTGTTTTATAGTTTTAAATACTTTTTATGCAATTGGGTATAACTATTTCCATATGTTTATAAAGAGTAAAGGAAGGTAGCAGTAGAGATGATGAAACATTCTATGTCCCTTTGCAGTATTAGCCATATAAGAGAACTGGCCCCTTCTTATCTCTTGTCTATTGGCAAATAGAATTTATCCACTTTCCTTAGTACTAACCTGACGATGCTGCTTAATGCACCATAAACAAATCTTATGAATTTTTTACATGATTAAAATGGTCATAACTATCCAATGTTTCTTGCTGATTGAATCTGCCACTTCTGTCTACTAGGAAAATAAATAACACATGTTTGTTCTCTTTCTAAAAGGTTCCTATTTATTCTGTGGTCATTTCCCACTTATAATATTTCCAGCTTAATTTCATAAAACAGTTTTTATGACTTGAAAAAAAAACCCTTATTGTACATTGTCTTCAAATATTTTGCCTTTGAGCTCTGGGCTTTGGAGAAACATTCAACCATCCATTTTACTCTTTTTCTTTCTTTCCTTTTTTTTTTTTTTTTGAGGCTGGTATTAGAGTTGGAATTTGAAAAGTGAAACAGCTGTATTCCTTACATATACATGCAGAATAGGCAGAATTCAGCTGTTTGTGATATTTTCTCCACTACATTAGCAATGCTTGTTTCTAATTTATAGTTGTCAAACAAAGAAAAACAAAGTTTACAGGGCATTTATCTGTCAGAGGATTCATTAAGATAAACAAGAATGCATAGAAAACTGTCTAGTAAGAAAACTCCCATTGTTCCCATTTTTTAAAAGATAGGAATGCCATCAATGATGATATTTATGCCTCTCTTCCAATGATTTAGGGCCTGTATAAAGTTCATTAAACTTGGCTAAATCATATCTTCAATAAACACATTTCTAGTAATGTCAAGCCCTCTCTGTCATATGCTTGATATTCATTCAAACTGAGAGTCAAAGCCTGTTTCTGTTCTCCCATGTTTGTATTAAATATGAATAATTTTGGGGACATGCTTCAATACTTATTTCACCTCCTGTAAGAAGCTTACCAGTTACTTGTGTTGGATATGACTTCAAACCTCTATTTGTTATAGCAGAAGCCAAACTTAACTTGGAGTCCATCATGTCATACATTTACTCCAAAACTTCTGCCCATGTAAGGAACATAACTAGCAGTGGGTCAAGAATCTTCAGGCACATTTTATCTTCTCTGTCAGGTTCTAAATGTTGGAGTCCACAGTTTCAAGTTGGGCTTTTTATAAATGAGGTTCCCTGCTGGAAGAATAGAAAATATTCTTCCATATTGATTTTTCAACCTTTCTCTTAAAAAATTACCTAAATTTCCAGGAGATTGTATAGATGTTTTTTGGGCTGATAGACTATATGATTCCCATAGAGAAGAATATAGAGGGTATACATTAATATATATTGTTTATGTTAGGTAACTTGATAAATACTTTCTATATGTTAACTCATTTGACTTTTGTAATAACCCTCTAAGATACATACAGGTACCTGAGGCTCATCATATAAATTGTGAATGATGGTGTTAGGACTCAAATCCAGGTCTGTTTTTCTTAAAAATACACTCTTCATTATATCAAGCTGAATTAATTCTAAATTCAGTTGTAGATTTCTGATTTTTGGTAATCTAAACTTGGTTTAAATTCATTTGCTTAAAAAAAGAGGTTGAATTAGCCTTATTTGTCAATGAAGTTGGCAATTTAAATTATATTCCATAATTAACATTCTGCTGCAATAGCCTTTACAGCTGGGGCAAAGGAGGGCTATATGAATTACATGAGCTTTATTTATTTAATAAGTAGCAATTTGGATACTGTGGATATTTTGTGTAGTTCACAAACATAACAAAGGTATTCTAGGTATTTTGATTTTTCAGGTACTATGTCAAATAGTTTGTGAGAAACCAAGAAAAATATAAAAGCAGAAAACAGAGTTTAAGGTACACTGAAGTAACCAGTGTCCTTTCTGAAAAGAGTGAGGGAGAATTTTTAGGGCAAAATCAAGAACATTAAGATTGCTGAAAGGGCTCTGGTAAAATGTGACATTGCCCTTAATCATAAGTTTTTTTAAAATTTTTTTAAAAAATTGTTTTAATTAGTTATACATGACAGTAGAATGCATTTGTGCACTTTGATATATCATACATAGATGGGACATAATTTCTCATTTTTCTGAGTGCACATGTTGAAGAATCATATTGGTTATACAGTCACATATTATACATACAGTAATAATGTCTGTTTCATTCTACTATCTTTCCTATCCCTACATCCCCTTCCCTCCTTTCCCATCACTTCCCTCTACCTAATCTAAGGTAATGCTGCTCTTCCCTAGTGCCCCCTGGCACCTTATTGTGAATTAGCATCTGCATATTAGAGAAAACATTTGGCCTTTATGTTTTGTGGGGTTGGCTTATTTCACGTAGCATGATATTCTCCAACTCCAACCATTTACTGGCAAATGCCATAATTTTTCTTTAAAGCTGAGTAATATTCCATTGAGTATATATACCACTTTTTCTTTATCCATTCATCTATTGAAGGACACCTAGGTTGGTTCCATAGTCTAGCTATTGTAAATGGAGCTGCTGTAAACACTAATGTTGCTGCATCACTATAGTATGCTGATTTTAAGTCCTTTGGGTATAAACCAAGGAGTGGGATAGCTGGGTCAAATAGTGGTTCCATTCCCATTTTTCTGAGGAATCTCAATACTACTTTCCATAGTGGTTGCACCAATTTGCAGTCCCACCAGCAATGTATGAGTGTACCTTTTTCACCACATCCTTACCAAAATTTATTGTTACCTATATTCTTGATGATTGCAATTCTGATAGGAGTGAGATGAAATCTTAGAGTAGTTTTGATTTGCATTTCTTTAATTGCTAGAGATGTTGAACACTTTTTCATATATTTGTTGATCAATTGTGTTCCTTCTTTTGTGAAGTGTCTGTTTAGTTCCATAGCCATTTATTGATTGGGTTATTTCTTTTATTGGTGTTATGTTTTTTGAATTCTTTATATATCCTAGAGATTAACGCTTTATTGGAGGTGGATGTTGTAAAGATTTTCTCCCAATCTGTAGGCTCTCTCCTCACTTTATTGTTTCCTTTGCTGAGAAAAAGCTTTTTAATTTGAATTCATCCCATTTATTAATTCTTCACAATACCAGACTTTAAACTCTACTACAGAGCTATAACAATAAAAACGATATGGTATTGGCACCAAAATAGACATGTAGACCTATGCTACAGAATAGAGGACACGGAGACAAACCCACATAAATATGGTTATGTCATACTAGACAAAGGTGCCAAAAACATTCACTGGAGAAAAGATTTTCTATTCCATAAATGGTGCTGGCAAAACTGGAAATCCATATGTAACAAAATGAAATTAAACCTCTATCTCTCATCCTGAACAAAAGTCAACTCAAAATGGATCAAAGACTTAGGCACTAGAACAGAGACCCTGTGCCTAATGGAAGAAAAAAACAGGCCCAAATCTTCACCACGTCGGCCTAGGATCTGACTTCCTTAACAAAACTCCTAAAGCTCAAGAAATAAAATCAAGAATTAATAAATGGGTGATAAGTTTGACTCTAACAATTGAATAGATAACTGTCACCAGTTAATGTAAGCCAACTTGGTCATGCACATGTATTAATGTGTGCTGCTATAGTTAGCAAAAGAGTTAGAACCCCTCTACAAGCTCTAGTGACTATTTCCATTATTTTTATCTTTACTCCCATAGTTCATTTTTAGGTGTCTTCCACAGATGAACTGTGTCTGCTTCCTTCTAAAGCCATTGGTTCTTCAGTTCTGTTACTTCTCCCTAACTCAAAGACATTGCTTGAGAAATTATTCCCTCTTTCTTCTCATCAATTTTAACTGTTTATATAAACCTGCTCTTATTTTTCCTTGCCTACACTTTTCCTGACATGTACTGATACAATTATTAGGCAGATTAGATAGCACTGCAAACATGGTTATTTGTGAGGGAGATGATGTACACATAAAAGAAGTAAAAAAGAAGTAAACACATAGGACTGATTAAAATGATAAGCGCTTTACAATTATTTAGGATAAAAAGATATTTGATTCAGGTGTGGTATTGCATGCCTGTAATCCCAGTGATTTGGGAGGCTGAGGCAGGAGGATTGCAAGTTCAAAGCCAGCCTCAGCCAAAGTGAGGCACTAAGCAACTCAGAGAGACTCTGTCTCTAAATAAAATATAAAACAGGGCTGGGGATGTGGTGAGTGCCTCTGAGTTCAATCCCTGGTACCCCAGCTTACAAAACAAACAAATAAATACCATACTTAAGGCTGGCATGGTGGCATATGCCTATAATTCCAGCTACTCAGGAGGCTGAGGCAGGACAATCACAAGTTCAAGACCAGCCTAAACAATTTAGTGAGATGCTGTCTAAAAATTTAAAAAGAAAAAAAGATGGCTGGGAATGTAGCTCAGTAGCAGAGTGCCCCTGGGTTCTTGATTCTTCCAAGTCTAAAATATTCATGAAAATTTCTATTGACAGGTGAAAAATCACTAGTTCTAATGTTGATTCATAGCTCTGCTCATATCATGATGGAAAATTCCTGGAAATTATACTATTGCTTTTATAAAGGCAAAGATAAGAGGTTTTCAAGTGAATGGCATGGGATAATGATGTAATAATTTGGTAAGTGTACTACAGAAGAATGGAAAATCTGAAGCTACAGATTGTCATGGAATTGAAGAGTTCATAACCTCTAATTACTGATGATATCAAGAGTGCTAGTACAAGTGAACAACTAACAGAATAAACGCTGTTGCATCCAAGATGTGTTGGCAATGTATTTGGAATTTAAATTTAAATATAGAGCTGCCTGATATAAGGCCTAACTACAGGGCTGGCCCAAGCTGTGCCTGCTCTTCATGACAATTACAGTGGACAACTGAATCTTCAGTGCTTCTGAGAGATGAAATCAAGAAAGCTGATACCATGTGAAATGTATCTGTAATTTAGCAGTGGTAATAGAGATTAAAAGATAGGTCTTGCCTACATACAAAAATGGAAAAAATTATTCCATTTCTCAATTTGGAGATATTTGCTGGGCATATATGTGCTATAAATAAAAACTGAGAAATAAAAATTTATAAATTAAATGGACTCTTTCCAAAATATATGTTAGGGTATGAGTTTTCACTGAGCTAATCAGTGATTTTAAAAATAAGAACCAGCTTTTTAACATTGTTGAGCAGCTGCAATGTTCTGAATATACTAGGCATCTTTCCTTGAATTATGTCCTTTAACTCTGGCAAAAATCTTCAAACACTGGTATTACGACCTTACCAAGTAACTTATCCAAAGTAAAATTACTTTACATTTATCAAGTCTGAAAAAGTATTAACTAACTTCAAACTGGGATCATCAAAGATAAAACTTTCATTTTGGTCAGTGAATAATGAGATAAACAGGCCAGGGTTGGGATTGTGGCTCAGTGGTAGAGCGCTCACCTAGCATGCCATATGCCCTGGGTTCGATCCTCAACACCACATAAAAATAAATAAACAAAATAAAGGTATATTGTGTCTAACCAAAAAATAAATATTAAAAAAAAGAATGAGATAAATAGGCCAGAGAAGTGGGAGGGCACTGGAAGTCAGGATATATAAGGAATATTGAGAGTCATGAATAGACCAGCCTGGCTGGTAGAGAGTTTATGTGTAAAAGCAGATGAAAATGTATATTTGGAAAGGAAGTTTAAGTCTAAAATACATTGTATCTATACACTTAAACACCTCAGTCTTATCTACCTCTCATCTATCTAGATTTTCATTTTCATTGAGAGGAAGATGATTTTGTTTCATATTATCTATTTTGTAGTTATTTGGTTGATGAAAGATCAAAGATGAAAAGAGGATTTTAGTTTTGCATTCTCTTATAGTGATTTAGTTTTATAAAAAGATGCCTAAACTACACTATTTGGATCTAATTCATAATTTGTGCCTAATATAGTCTACACCTCAGATATGTATGCATATAAAGCCAATTCCAAGCAACTTAAAAGTAACACAGGAAATTCAGGTTAACATTTGTCACAGTTTCCAATGGAAACAGCTTCTTCTATTTAACTTGTGATGAAATGAAAATGCTACACCTCATTTTCCCTCTCTTAGTGTAATGCCTTCTTTTTCTGTGCTAGCCAAAAATCTCACAAACTTGGACATTGCAAAGAATACTCTCTTTTTTGGCCTTTATTGTGAGACACTGAGGACTGTTTTCTGTAAAGGACTTAAAAAATATGCATTTAAGAGATGATGAATGTTGCTCAGTGGTAAATCTTTGTGTAAAAATGTGTTAAATTTTAGTCATTTTCTGTGGGATTGTAGAATCAGCAACTGGCATAAGATGAATCAGACTGATGATTCCAGTTCTTTGCAAAGCAGACAGCATGATATAATGGCACTGAAAAAAATCTCCCTTGGCAACTTTTGTAGCCATGAAGTGCAAAAGAGGTGTTAGATATTACTATACTTGGAAAGAGCAGGAGTCCTTATTTCAACTATTGAAATCATTTGAAGCCATCTTTTACCATTTCCTTCAATGCTAATAATGTGACTATCGTCAACCTTTGATCTCCTGAGAAAGACAGCTTTACCTTTATTTTTTGTGGGGTCCTAGAGCCCTTCACAAGTCTAAAATCTTTTTCTATAAAGGACTGTTTGAGAAATACATGTCCACATGTATTTTTTTTTCTTTGCACATATTCAAACTTGCCAAGTATCATTTCAAGAATTGAATGTTTAGTTTTCTTGTAACTGCCATAATCTTGCTTGGAAGGTCACCTTCTGTGAAAGCTGAATAGATGCAATTCCTTCAGGAAAAATTTTAAGGTGGGTTATATATTCATAATTCTAAAGGAGACATGCATGTTAAAGAAATCACAGAAAGTAATCTGTATGCAAGTTGTAAAGGCTGTAAAGATATGTTAATTTAGGAGTTTCAGGGATTAATTGACCACCAGGAACTTTCAGTCTATTCATGGAACTGACAGCAGATATACCAAATGATAAAGGATAGTCTAGAAGTGTTAACTTAGCTTTTTTGGAGTATGGAGCAGAAAGAGACTAATTCCAACCAACTTCACATAATTGTCTCTTGCCTGATTATATGAAGCTATTGACTATTATAGAAGTGGGAAATCTGTTTTTAGCCACAGTTTGCCTTCACCTGCCAACTATATTTTTTGCTAACCAGGCTAAATCCTAGGAAACAAGGTACAGAAACCATGTGGCTTACACTGCCAGCAAATAGCTCCTACACATGAAATAGGGGAAACAACTTAAGTTATTATTATGCCAGCAAACTACCTTTAAAACACAAGAATGAGTAAACACTCATTAATATCAATATCCTTAACAGGTGTGGCCAGAATAGGAGCCCAGTGAGGCTCCTTATATAACCAGGAGAGAACATTAAGATACTGGTCGTCTACTTTGGGGAGAAGGTTTAGAAAATTGTGAACCCCTTAGAAGTTAAAGAGAGAACTATCAAAGAAAATGATGCGTATATTCAGTGTTTCCCAGGAACATCACTACTTCCACATAGAACACTCATTACTCTTTGAAAAAAACTCTGATATGTATTAGAAGTAGAGAAATATGTATGTTAGATAAGAGAACTTTGATTAATACATTTTTGAAGATTAGTTTTTAAAATGATGCCATTTTAATTACTCAGCATTAAAAGAGAATAAACTTATGGCATTTGTGGGTAAATGGATAGAGTTGGAGAATATCATGGCAAGCGAAATAAGCCAATCTCAAAAAAAAAAAAAAAAAAAAACAAAAACCAAAAAACAAACAAACAAACAAAAAACCCAGGGGCTAAATGTTTTCTCTGATAAATGGATGCTAATCCATATGGGGTGGGGCATGGGATAAGAGGAGGAACTTTGGATGGGTCAAAGGGAAGGGAGTTAAGGGGTAGGAAAGACAGTGGAATGAGACAGACATCATTATCCTAGGCACATGTATGAATGCATGAATGGTGTGACTACATGCATAATCAGATAAGCGAAAAATTGTGCTCTTTTTGTGTACAATGAATCGAAGAGCTTTGTAATGTCCTGTATAACTGATTAGAATAAATAAAAAAACATAATAAACATATATCTATATATAAAAAAATAAAATGATGTCAGTTTAAGTTCACAGTGCAATATAAAGATAGAATTATATAAAAGCAAAATATTATAAAAAGTTACTCAATTTTTCCTTTCTTCTAGGAATACAACTAAACAACATTTCCCAGCCTCCCTTGTAAGTAGGTGAGGATTTAAGTCTGAGTTCTGACCAAGTAAATGTGGGTGGAAGTGACAGACCACTAAATATGTCCTTTGGGGTCCTACGCTGTCTCTTCACCCTTTGCTAGTTAGAGGTGAAGGATTCAGCAGAAGCTTATGAGACAATGGAGGATAGGAGTACCAAGGAATGAGAGGAAATTGAGTCCCTGAATCAATAAATGAAAGACTACTCCCCGCCAAGTATATCAAACTGTTAAATAAGACATAAAATTTCATGATCTCACATAACTAAGATTGTGTATTTGTCATAGTAGTTAAGACTATCCCAGTTCACAGAATGCCCAAAGAATATGTTAACAAGTTGTATAAGGTTCCTTTTGGAGTTTCTCAAGAACTGGGCCTTTAAGTATTTATTACAATAAATATACAAAGCACTTTACTTTGAAAAGCATCTTTTAAAAATGAAAGAATATTTATTAAACATTAAATTGAATACAGTTTAAGTACCTGGTGGAACTTCTAAATTACAGGCTTTGACACTTGTTTCCAAGGATTATTTTTCATGATTTCTATAACATGCATGTCTCCTGTAAAATTATGTATAACCCACCTTAAATTTTTTCTTGTAAATTCTATATTCAATAGTTATTTAATAATTCAAAGAAGAACCAAGAAACTCTTTATTTCCCTGTGTTTAATAGCTTTATACTTTCCATATTTCTTCAGGAGATTTTTAAAAAATGAGCATTTTATTTTTACAGTGAAGGGCAATTTGAGTGTACTTCAAGAAGATTTTTGGTCTAAAGAAAGAGTTCTAATGACTGGTTGGGAAGGGAACAACATGTTGGTATTCTTTTGAATCTAAGCAGAAAGGTTTTGGTGAAGGATTTCAAACTGTATGCTATTTGTAACCAAAATTATGGGAAGTGACATTAAAACATTTTCTGACCTACGGTGTAATTTTAAGTTCCAATCCTGTTGGCTGTATATATCTTCAGTTGAGGTAAAATTATTTAAATTATTAATTTTCTTGTCCACAATTCTCACAAATAAAATTACTGTAAATAAATATATCCTTGTTCTTTGGTCAGGAAATAGGGTATCAATATTAGGCAAAAGGTCAAATGTAATTCAGTTTGAGAAAATATTAAATTGTAAACATTATTTTGTTTCTTTGCGAAAATGTGAAGAACTTTCTCTTTAATTCACTTTTCCAAATTTTCTCTGGCTGAAGATAATATATGTATTTGAATAAAGATGAACATTCAAAGATGTCTTTGAAACCACACACTGTAATTTCACCAGTGGACTAAATAGAGTGCATTGGAGAAAACTTGCCCTGGGGCTTTAGATCTTCCTTCCCATCATAACAAGAGACTAAACAGTGCAAACCACTTCTTTGTTAATTGTTGGGCACAAAAGAGGATAAATGATAAACAGTGAAAAAGTATAATTGAATATGTTTCTTGGACATCTACTGATGACATGCCAGCAAAACTGGGGCATTTTAAAATGACATGTTTATTGACATGAAAGAACTTAGGTAAAAGTTATCTATGTTATAGGAGCCTTTTGAACTTTGCATTGGTAATTAAGACTTCCTTTTGTCATCACTTCCAGAAGAGAAAAGATTGCTGATTTATTCACTTGGTTAACATAGCAAAAATGTACAGTCAGGCAGCATGTATGGTTTTCCTGTGAATAATCTATACTGTTTTCCATTAGTGGTTTTACTTACTTTTCTTATAAATGTTGATAAGGAATTTGTTTTAAATGTAAGGAATTAATTATTTTTTGTATACAGATAATCTTCTTGAGTAGACAGCAAAATCCTGTCAGTCATTATGTGAGTAAACTAAAACAAGGATGGCTAAAGAGAGTAGCAGTTTTAAACTACAGGAAATCATTGGAAACATAAGGAATCATTATGTTCTCATAGCTCTCTATTAGCCAAAACTACCCACCTTTTCAATTTGGTTTTTGGAAATTATATGTGTGTGTTATCTGGTGCTTTAATTATATTAGATATAATTTATTTTCACAAATTTTTATCATATTGAAGATTTAGAATTTCATATCCTTCTAAGAAACTAAGGAACTATATCCTGGTCTATTCTGACCTGTAAGTTGGTGCTATTTCCTTTGAAAATGAGATTATCCATATTTATTAGTAGAAAGACAACTTTCACCTTTTAAAAATGGAATGATGCAAAAATAGCCATAGAAGCTACTAATAGGCGCAAAAATATTTTTTCCTCAAAGTCAGCAATCATGCTTCTTGAAGAAAAGGTTTTGATAAAACTGGGGAAATCTTAAAGACACTAGAACATACACAAAATTTCATTCAAAAACTATTTTACTGGGCCAGGCACAGTGGTGCACACCTCTAATTCCATCAACTCAGGAGGCTGAGGCTGGGGGTTAGCAAGTTTGAGGACAACCTGGGGAAGTTAGAAGGAAACTATGTCAAAATAAAAAAATAAAAAGGGCTAGACAGGTAACTCAGTGGTAGTTGCCCTCAGTTCTATTCCTAGTATTGCAAAAAGTATATTAAATATATACAAACATACAAATGAATGATTTAAGTATACTGCTCAATAATAAGTGTTAAGTGGACACAGGTACAGTGTAATAACCACCCAGGCCAAAATACAGAGTATCACTAGTTCTATAACTACCTTCCATGCTTCCTAAGACTGTTTCCAGGTAATCCTCTCTGGATCTCTAATACCATGTATAAATCCACTTTCATAATTAGATGATAGCGACATTAGACATCCTTTTCTCTTCAATCTTTCATTACTTATGAGTTTCCTCTTTATTTGCACATGGAGCTTTAATATACTCATTTCTAATAACCTTCTTAGGTTTGAACATTTTCTATTTATAGAAAAGCTGTGAGGATAACATAGAGTTCCCACATGTTCAGTGCCTAGTTCTCCTATTAACATTCTATGTTGTTGTGATGCATTTGTCACTATCAATGAACCAATATCTAAAGCACATGCAATATTCTAATTTTCTTAGTTTTATCTAGTGTCCCTTTTCTGACCCAGGATCTCACCCAAGATCTCACATTACATTTAATCTGTAGGCTCCACTTGTCCAAGACAGTTTCTCAGACTGTCTTTGTATTTGATGACCTTGACATTTATGGATATACAAATACATATGTGTGTGTGTATGTATGTATATATATATTTTTCTATATATTTGTATTAAGCTAAACATGATTTCACATTGATATCTACAACTCTAATCTATTATTTCAGAGATCATTTTGACCCCATCTCCTTAGCCCACTTGTTTGTCTGTAACTTCCTACTCCCAAAATGAGAAAACTGGTTTCCACCATTCAACATATATTGTGGTTTACATGTAGTAGTATGAGAATTATTAACCCATATTCCAAGTGAGAAACACTTTGATGAAGCAGATCACAGTGTTTACATGCAGTCCCTTTTGCTTAGTTTTACAAATGCTATTCATACCCCAAATTAATTTTCCCCTCACTCACTTTCTGCTATTATAGTATTATACATAATAGTCCCACACCCCTAAAAGCATCCCGTTCTTCACCATGTCAATCCTCCTACTTAATTACTATGTCCTGTTAGACCTCCTACAAATGATCTGCTTATAATCTCTGTAGCTTTGCTTTTTCCATAATGTTGTATAAATGGAGTGATAGAGTATCTAGGGCTCCTTCCACTGAATATACACTTAACAGTCATACATGTCTTTGCATGCCTTGGTAGCTTCTTCTGTTTTATTGTGGAATCATATTCCATTTCACTATGCTTTATTTATCCACAAGGTTGATTTTTAATTTTGTCCACATTTATGGTGTGTCTACTGTAAGCCCAGGGTTATGTTAGTTATTACAGGGCACAGAGGGGAAGAAGAAAGACTTCACTCTCCAAGTGCATATTGTCTTATTGGTGAGACAAGAATTATTATAATACAAAATTAAATAATATGAGGCAGTAGGTGTGAGGTGGACAGATGGGGTATATTCATTAATTGCTAACAAATATAAAGAGAGAAAGACTATAATCTCTGATGCTTTTGGAAGGCTTACTAAGGAAATTGACTTTAAAAATAAATGTAGGGAAGTGTATATTAAGACAAATTGAGATACTTATATGCACCCACTAGAATGACTAAAATTAAAAAAAATGTAGTTGTAAATGAACAGAATGCCTTTATTTGTTTATTTATATATGGTGCTAAGGAACAAACCTAGTGCTTCACACATGCCAGGCAAGTGCTCTGCCACTGAGCTACAGCCCCAGCCCTAGAATGACTAAAATTAAAAAGATTAATAACATAAAATGTCGGCAAGGATTTAGTAGTAATGTAAAATTGTACACACAGTTTGGGAAATATATCTGACACTTCTTTTTGTTAATTGGTTCCTTTTAGTTATACCTGACAAGATAATCCATTTTGACATAATTATAAAAAGCATAGAATATAGGTTGTTCTAATTCAGTCCCAGTGACCTCTCCTACCTCTTCCCTCCTCTCACCCCCTGTATATCTGACAATTTCTTATAAAACCAAACATATACCTATCTTTTGAGCTAGAAGTTCAATTATCATATATTTGCCAAAAAGAAATGCAAAAATATATCCACAAAATAACTGTATAACATGTTCATATGCTTTGCTTTATTCATAATATCCTCAAACTGTAAACTGCTCAGTTGTCCACTGATGGGTGAGTATATAAAAGGTAGTATATTTATACCATGGACTATTATTTGGCACCAAAAAGGAAGAACTACTTATATATGCAACTAATATATATGTAAAACTCAAAAAATTTAGTGAATACATACACTCAGTAAAATAGTAATACTGTATTATTATTTCATTTACATGAAATTCTAAAATAGATAAAACTAATATTTAGCAATAAAAATTAACATGATGGTCACTTTAGGCATGGGGTAGAGAATGCCTACAAAGGGGTATAAGGGAACTTTTTGGGGTGATAGTCATGTTCTGTATCTACATGAGGATTTGGTCATAGCAAAATATGCATTTGCCAGGATTTAGCAAATGTTACACTCAATACTTGTATATTTTGTTTTATATAAATTTAACCTCAAGAGAAAAAAATACTATGAACATATTGAAGTCTGTAATATGCATGCAAAAATATTTGGAGGGAAATGTACTGATATTCACAACTTTGAAAAATACAAAAAAATATATAGATTGATAGATTACAGAGGCATGAATAAATGAATAAACATGTGATAAGTCAAGTATATCAAATTTTGATTGCAGAAACTAGTGGTGAATATATCAATGTTCACTGTCAATTTTTCTTTCAAAATTTCTCTATGTTTGAAAATAATCAGGAAACCAGTCACTTCTTTCACTGCTTTTACTATTTCCACTTGTACTCCCTGAGCTGTGCCATAATCATATCTCTCTCAAAATATTGCTATGAGTTTATCACAGGTGTCTCTACTTCAACCCCGCTGCAATCCAGTCTCATCACAGTATCCATATTTTGGGGGGAATATGAAGTTATGTTAAAAAGCCAATGACTTGGAGTAATCTAAAATGGCCTCCATGATAGTCTGCCCCATCCACTCCCTGACCACCTCTCCTAATGCTTCTCCGTGACAACTCTAGTAATTACAAAGTCATCCAGCAATTTCTCAAATGGCCTACACATGCTCTCCTCTTGAGACTGTTCATTGTTTCTTCTTCAAATATCTTCCTTTATACCTTTTAGTTCTTTCCTTCTTAATGAGGATTATTCTGACTCCTATATCAAACAATACAACTTGTATCCTGATTTTGATATTTCCAATTCCTTTTCCTCTGTTTGTCTTTTAATTTTTCCATAGCACTTAACCAGTCTCTAATGTATAATTTATTTATTATGTCACTTCTTTATCTTCTCCTGTTAAAATGTAAACCCCATAATGACCTCACTTATATACTTCAAGTACCTAGAAGCATGCCTGATGCGCAGCATAATTTGAATAATATGTTTTAAATGTACTAATGCAAAAAAAACTTGGGGGGATGTAATTCAGTTTATAGTGCTCACCTAGCACTTGCAAGACATTGAGCTTGAGCCCCAGCACTGCAGAAAATTAAAAGGTGTTAATGCATATGTTGGACTTGAAAGATGAGAAATATTTGTATTTTTTTGGAAAGGAAAACTATGCTTTTAGAATGTCTATTTTAGAAAAATTACTTTGTTGAGAAATGCAAAAACAAAAGACTCATAAGCCAACCAAGCAACTATAATCTTCTCTGATAACTTGACATTTTTCAGAAATAGGTATACACACAATTAAATGGTTGATGACATGATGTACATTTTTTCTAGAACTACTTCCATGTGAATGTATGTATTAATAGAAGCCTAAGTTCTTATAACTTGCTATTTTGCTTAATGCTACATATTTCATTTAGTTAGCATATTTTTCATTAATACACTTAGGCAACATTATTTTGATGGCTTTTTATCCATCCCCTATTGGTCATTTATGTTATTCCAGTTTTTCAGTACTAAATACAATGTATGCATGAGCACCCACATAGTTTAATCTTTGTACCTATGTTTAATATTTTCATTAGTAAAAATTTCAGGAAGTAGAATTGTGGTTGTCTGAAGGATTATATTCTAAAGCTCGTAATAGTTTTACTAAATCTCCTCCTTATGAGGACTATAAAAATCTATACTCTCACCAGGAATACAATCTTCCCATTTCATGGGAAAGAACAGGATTTGGATATGTGAAGAAATGAAGGAGGCTTTGTCTGACAATGTGAATATCACTGAAAAATCCAGCAGGCAGAAAAGGGAATGAAATGTTCCTGGGACAAGAAGAAGCCCTGACTGGCTCCTAAGCTACTTTGACCCCAGGGTGGAGCTGTGGGGTGGAACAGCTGCTTTAGTCTTCTAGGGCTGCCATAACAAAATACCAAAGACTTGGTGGCTTAAATAACAGAAATTATTTTCTGATAATTCTGAGGGCTAGAAGTCCAGAATCAAGGTGTCAGCAGGTTTGGTTCCTGCTGGGGTCTCTCTTCTTATTTATACATTTCTATATAGTCACATGGCCACATTCCTGATGTCTCTTTCTTTTTTTTTTTTAAATTTTTTATTGTTGGTTGTTCAAAACATTACATAGTTCTTGACATATCATATTTCACACTTTGATTCAAGTGGGTTATGAACTCCCATTTTTACCCCATATACAGATTGCAGAATCACATCAGTTACACATCCATTGATTTACATATTGCCATACTAGTGTCTGTTGTGTTCTGCTGCCTTTCCTATCCTCTACTATCCCCCCTCCCCTCCCCTCCCCTCCCCTCTTCTCTCTCTACCCCCTCTACTGTCATTCATTTCTCCCCCTTGTATTATTTTTCCCTTTCCCCTCACTTCCTCTTGTATGTACTTTTGTATAACCCTGAGGGTCTCCTTCCATTTCCATGCAATTTCCCTTCTCTCTCCCTTTCCCTCCCACCTCTCATCCCTGTTTAATGTTAATTTTCTTCTCCTGCTCTTCGTCCCTACTCTGTTCTTAGTTACTCTCCTTATATCAAAGAAGACATTTGACATTTGTTTTTTAGGGATTGGCTAGCTTCACTTAGCATAATCTGCTCTAATGCCATCCATTTCCCTGCAAATTCTATGATTTTGTCATTTTTTAATGCAGAGTAATACTCCATTGTGTATAAATGCCACATTTTTTTATCCATTCGTCTATTGAAGGGCATCTGGGTTGGTTCCACAGTCTTGCTATTGTGAATTGAGCTGCTATGAACATCGATGTAGCAGTGTCCCTGTAGCATGCTCTTTTTAGGTCTTTAGGGAATAGACTGAGAAGGGGAATAGCTGGGTCAAATGGTGGCTCCATTCCCAGCTTTCCAAGAAATCTCCATACTGCTTTCCAAATTGGCTGCACCAATTTGCAGTCCCACCAGCAACGTACAAGTGTACCTTTTTCCCCACATCCTCGCCAGCACTTGTTGTTGTTTGACTTCATAATGGCTGCCAATCTTACTGGAGTGAGATGGTATCTTAGGGTGGTTTTGATTTGCATTTCTCTGACTGCTAGAGATGGTGAGCATTTTTTCATGTACATGAAGAAAAGAAAGAGACAACATGGGCCAAGGACCTGAACAGACACTGCTGTCTCTTTCTTTCCTTCATGAGGATACTAGTCCAATTAGATTATGGCCTTTCTCTACTGGTCTTATTTTAACTTATCATCTTTTTGAAGGCTCTTAATGGAGAATCTTGGAGAAAGCATACAAAAGACCTCAAAAACTTTTCTTCACATTAAAATAATTGAGATGTTTTATAAGCAGAGAGGTTTGACTAACTTCTGTGATACATTTGTGTTCAGTGGATCTGAATGAAACCAACTAAGATTTTAGCTGTGCTTCACTGACCTTCAATCACAGCCTCTTGTACTTAGTCATACCATTTAATGAGAATAAGGACAGTTTGAGCAAGATCCTGCCAGATTTAGCCTATCTGAAGTTGAGGGCCTGAAAATAAATACTACTAAGAGTACCAGTGATCCTTAAGGGAAAACAAGAAATGTTGTCACACAGTGGTTGGTACAGATGGATGTACTTTGGGTTCACAACAAGGGCTTCTTAAAAAATATTTTTAACTAACATTAATTTATTCATTATTTTTTTCTTTTTTTTTAAATTTTTTATTGTTGGCTGTTCAAAACATTACATAGTTCTTGATATATCATATTTCACAATTTGATTCAAGTGGGTTATGAGCTCCCATTTTTACCCCATATACAGATTGCAGAATCACATCAGTTACACATCCATTGATTTACATATTGCCATACTAGTGTCTGTTGTATTCTGCTGCCTTTCCTATCCTCTACTATCCCCCCTCCCCTCCCCTCCCCTCCCCTCTTCTCTCTCATAGAAATATATTGCCTTTTCTTATCAAAATAAACAATTCACAAATTAAAAAATATGGTTCATGGTATATTACTTCTGAAATTTTCTTTGGTAGAAATGATTGTTAGTGATAGCTCAAAATAGAATTTTCAAAGCTTAATAAATTTTAATCAAGAAGAGATGAACTTACTTTTATCATGTATTTAAAAAATCCCAGGTTGAGGATGGCATACTTATTTTCAGAAGGTTGAAAACACATAATTACAAAAAGAACTTTAAATAAAAAGAATGTAAAGAACAAAAAAGCAAAAGATTATTAACTATGCAGCTCATTCAGCCATAGAACAGGTAATTTCAGGCTGCCATTCGCCTGCGGCTGGCAGACAGATTGCTAGGGTTCAGTGCCTGGGTACTTCTTAGAACCTGATCTTATCAGAGCGAACACCGAGCGCTGGGCGGCCGAGTTCCGGCTCCCGGAACCGCCCTGGCCCATGGCTGGGGAGCCTGCGGAGGCTGCTTCTTGGACCCTGCTCCTATCAGAGCATACACCAAGCACTAAGGGGCCGAATTCCGGCTCCCGGAACTGAGCCCGCGGGGACTGCTTCTTGGAGCCTACCCTTATAGGAGCTTACACCGAGCACGGAGCAGCCGAGTTCCGGCTCCCGGAACTGCCCTGGCCCAGGGCTAGGAGCCCACGGAAACTGCTTCTTGGTCCGGGTCCTGCTGAGGGCCGGTCAGGACTCACCCGTTGCTTTGGTTGCCCAGCAAGGGGAACGAAAGGCTGCCATTCACATAGGATACCAACATGGCAGAGATCTGATGTCATCAGAAAGCGGCGGAGGAGAGAACTTCATCAATACCAGCGCGACAGAAACAGTTGGTCTCCTGGTAGGGGGGTGAGGCACTGACACCGAAGTCTCCTCAATTTGTCGTCGAGCCAGAGGGGAGGAGCCGGGCCGCCGCCAGCGCCCGGAGAAGGCCCAGCGGCTCGCCAGCGTGGTGACCGCGTGACCCCAATTGGAGAGGGGGCGGAGCGGAGCCGCCACCCGCACCCGCAAGGTGGGCAGACCCGCGACCCAGTGGTACTTGGGCGTGGTAGGAGGGGCAGGGCAAAGCCGCCGCCTGCGCTTGCAAGGTAAACAGACCTGTGACAGCCTGGCGGGTCAGGCCAAGTGGCCTGCCAGTGTGGTACCCACGTCACCCCAACTGGAGTAGGGGCAGAGCAGATCCTTCTCCCACGCCCGGATCAGGCCATGCCAGGGTGGTGGCCACGTGACCCCAATTGGAGTGGGGGCGGAGTGGAACCGCCACCTGTGCCCGCAGGGTGAGCAGACCTGTGACCAACCCGCAGATCAGGCTCAGGGGTCCGCAGGCGTGGTAGGAGGGGCAGGGCAGATCCGCCGCCCGCGCCTCCAAGGTAGGCAGACCTGCGACAGACCGGCGGATCAGGCCCAGGAGCCTGCCGGCGTGGTACACACACCGCCCTAATTGGAGTAGGGGCAGAGCAGAGTCGCCACCCGTGCCAGGAACAGGCCCAGCGACCTGCAGGCGGGGTAGTCACGACACACCAATTGGAGTAGGGGCAGAGCAGAGCCACCACCCGTGCCCCGAAAGGTGGGCAGATCTGCAACCGACCAGCGGGACAGGCCCAGTGGCCTGCCGGTACGACAGACATGTCACCCCATTTGGAGTAGGGGCAGAGTAGAGCCGCCGCCCGCGCCTGCAGGGTAGGCAAACCTGCAACCGACCGGCGGATCAGGCCCGGTGGCCTGCCGGCGTGGTACACTCGTCACCCCAATTGGAGTAGGGGCAGAACAGAGCCGCCGCCAGCGCCCAGAACAGGCCCAGTGACCTGCCGGCGTGGTAGCCACGACACCCCAATTGGAATAAGGAGAGAGCAGAGCCGCCACCCGTGCCTGCAGGAAAGATATGCAAACAGTATGAAAAGACAAGGAAAGAAAGGACCACAAGCAATGCAGGTCAATGCAACTTTAGAAGAGGTAACAGCTGCAGCAGATGGAATGTCAGATAAAGAATTCAGGATATACATGCTTCAGATGATCTGGAGTATCAAGGAAGACATTAAACAGCAAAATCAGACAATGAAAGATCACCTCGACAATGAATTACACAAACAAATCCAGGAAGCAAAGGATCAACTATACAGGGAGATAGAGGTTATAAAAAACAAACAAACAGAAATCCTAGAAATGCAGGAAGCAATAAACCAACTTAAAAACTCAATGGAGAATACTACCAGCAGAGTAGAACACTTAGAAGATAGAACATCAGACAATGAAGACAAAGTATTTCAACTTGAAAAGAACATAGACAGCTCAGCAAGACTGTTAAGAAACCATGAGCAGAACATCCAAGAAATATGGGATAACATCAAGAGACCAAACTTAAGAGTCATTGGGATACAGGAAGGTACAGAGCTCCAAACCAAAGGAATGAGTAGTCTATTCAATGAAATAATACGAGAAAACTTCCCAGACTTAAAGAATGAGACAGAATCCCAAATCCTAGAAGCCTACAGGACGCCGAATGTGCAAAATCATAAGAGATCCACACCTAGACACATTATAATGAAGATGCCCAACATACAGAATAAGGAGAGAATTTTAAAAGCTACAAGAGAAAGGAAACAGATTACATTTATGGGTAAGCCAATCAGGATAACAGCTGATCTTTCAACACAGACTCTGAAAGCTAGAAGATCCTGGAATAACATATTTCAAACACTGAAAGAAAATGGGTTCCAACCAAGAATTGTGTATCCAGCGAAATTAAGCTTCAGGATGGAAGATGAAATTAAAACCTTCCACGATAAACAAAAGTTTAAAGAATTCGCAGCTAGAAAACCATCTCTTCAAAACATCCTCGCCAAAACATTACAGGAAGAAGAAATGGAAAATAACAATGAAAACCAACAGTGGGAGGTAGGACAGTAAAGGGGGGGAAAATAATCAAAGAGGAAAACAAACTATGTTTAGTAACAGAAATAAACAAATATGGCTGGAAGAACAACTCATATCTCAATAATAACCCTAAATGTTAATGGCTTAAACTCACCAATTAAGAGACACAGGCTAGTAGAATGGATCACAAAACAAGACCCAACAATATGCTGCCTACAAGAGACGCATTTGATAGGAAAAGACATACATAGGCTGAAGGTGAAAGGTTGGGAAAAATCATATCACTCATATGGACTTCGGAAACAAGCAGGAGTGTCCATACTCATATCAAATAAAATAGATTTCAAGCCAAAGTTAATCAAAAGGGATAAAGAGGGACACTACATACTGCTTAAGGGAACCATACACCAACAAGACATAACAATCATAAATATTTATGCCCCAAACAATGGTGCAGCTATGTTCGTCAAACAAACTCTTCTCAAGTTCAAGAGTCTAATAGACCACCATACAATAATCATGGGAGACTTCAACACACCTCTCTCGCCACTGGACAGATCTTCCAAACAAGAGTTGAATAAGGAAACTATAGAACTCAATAACACAATTAATAACCTAGACCTAATTGACATATATAGAGTATACCACCCAACATCAAGCAGTTACACTTTTTTCTCAGCAGCACATGGATCCTTCTCAAAAATAGATCATATATTATGTCACAGGGCAACTCTTAGACAATATAAAGGAGTAGAGATAATACCATGCATCTTATCTTATCATAATGGAATGAAACTGAAAATCAACGATAAAAGAAGGAAGGAAAAAGCATACATCACTTGGAGAATGAACAATAGGTTACTGAATGATCAATGGGTTATAGAAGACATCAAGGAGGAAATTAAAAAATTCTTAGAGATTAATGAAAACACAGACACAACATATCGGAATCTATGGGACACATTGAAAGCAGTTCTAAGAGGAAAATTCATTGCTTGGAGTTCATTCCTTAAAAAAAGAAAAAACCAACAAATAAATGATCTCATACTTCATCTCAAAATCCTTGAAAAAGAAGAGCAAAACAACAGCAAAAGAAGTAGAAGGCAAGAAATAATTAAAATCAGAGCTGAAATTAATGAAATCGAAACAAAAAAAACAATTGAAAAAATTGACAAAACTAAAAGTTGGTTCTTTGAAAAAATAAACAAAATCGACAGACCCTTAGTCATGCTAGCGAAGAGAAGAAGAGAGAGAACTCAAATTACTAGCATATGGGATGAAAAAGGCAATATCACAACAGACACTTCAGAAATACAGAAGATAATCAAAAACTATTTTGAATCCTTATACTCCAATAAATTAGAAGATAGTGAAGGCATAGATAAATTTCTTAAGTCATATGATCTGCCCAGATTGAGTCAGGAGGATATAGAAAACCTAAACAGACCAATATCAATTGAGGAAATAGAAGAAACCATAAAAAGACTACCAACTAAGAAAAGCCCAGGACCAGATGGGTATACAGCAGAATTTTACAAAACCTTTAAAGAAGAACTAATACCAATACTTTTCAAGCTACTTCAGGAAATAGAAAAAGAGGGAGAACTTCCAAATTCATTCTATGAGGCCAACATCATGCTGATACCTAAACCAGACAAAGACACTTCAAAGAAAGAAAACTACAGACCAATATCTCTAATAAACCTGGATGCAAAAATCCTCAACAAAATTCTGGCGAATCGGATACAAAAACATATCAAAAAGATTGTACACCATGATCAAGTAGGATTCATCCCTGGGATGCAAGGCTGGTTCAATATACGGAAATCAATAAATGTTATTCACCACATCAATAGACTTAAAAATAAGAACCATATGATCATCTCGATAGATGCGGAAAAAGCATTCGACAAAGTACAGCATCCCTTTATGTTCAAAACTCTAGAAAAACTAGGGATAACAGGAACATACCTCAATATTGTAAAAGCAATCTATGCTAAGCCTCAGGCTAGCATCATTCTGAATGGAGAAAAACTGAAGGCATTCCCTCTAAAATCTGGAACAAGACAGGGATGCCCTCTCTCTCCACTTCTGTTCAACATAGTTCTCGAAACACGGGCCAGAGCAATTAGACAGACGAAAGAAATTAAAGGCATCAAAATAGGAAAAGAAGAACTTAAATTATCACTATTTGCAGATGATATGATTCTATACCTAGCAGACCCAAAAGACTCTACAAAGAAACTATTAGAGCTAATAAATGAATTCAGCAAAGTGGCAGGATATAAAATCAACACGCATAAATCAAAGGCATTCCTGTATATCAGCGACAAATCCTCTGAAATGGAAATGAGGACAACCACTCCATTCAAAATATCTTCAAAAAAAATAAAATACTTGGGAATCAACCTAACAAAAGAGGTGAAAGACTTATACAATGAAAACTACAAAACCCTAAAGAGAGAAATAGAAGAAGATCTTAGAAGATGGAAAAATATACCCTGTTCATGGATAGGCAGAACTAACATCATCAAAATGGTGATATTACCAAAAGTTCTCTATAGGTTTAATGCAATGCCAATCAAAATCCCAACGGCATTTCTTGTAGAAATAGAGAAAGCAATCATGAAATTCATATGGAAAAATAAAAGACCCAGAATAGCAAAAACAATGCTAAGCAGGAAATGTGAATCAGGCGGTATAGCGATACCAGACTTCAAACTATACTACAGAGCAATAGTAACAAAAACAGCATGGTACTGGTACCAAAACAGGCAGGTGGACCAATGGTACAGAATAGAGGACACAGAGACCAATCCACAAAACTACAACTATCTTATATTTGATAAAGGGGCTAAAAGCATGCAATGGAGGAAGGATAGCATCTTCAACAAATGGTGCTGGGAAAACTGGAAATCCATATGCAACAAAATGAAACTGAATCCCTTTCTCTCGCCATGCACAAAAGTTAATTCAAAATGGATCAAGGAGCTTGATATCAAATCAGAGACACGCCGTCTGATAGAAGAAAAAGTTGGCTACGATCTACATTCGGTGGGGTCGGGCTCCAAATTCCTCAATAGGACACCCATAGCACAAAAGTTAATAACTAGAATCAACAAATGGGACTTACTCAAACTAAAAAGTTTTTTCTCAGCAAAAGAAACAATAAGAGAGGTAAATAGGGAGCCTACATCCTGGGAACAAATCTTTACTCCTCACACTTCAGATAGAGCCCTAATATCCAGAGTATACAAAGAACTCAAAAAATTAGACAATAGGAGAACAAACAACCCAATCAACAAATGGGCCAAGGACCTGAACAGACACTTCTCAGAGGAGGACATACAGTCAATCAACAAGTACATGAAAAAATGCTCACCATCTCTAGCAGTCAGAGAAATGCAAATCAAAACCACCCTAAGATACCATCTCACTCCAGTAAGATTGGCAGCCATTATGAAGTCAAACAACAACAAGTGCTGGCGAGGATGTGGGGAAAGGGGTACACTTGTACATTGCTGGTGGGACTGCAAATTGGTGCAGCCAATTTGGAAAGCAGTATGGAGATTTCTTGGAAAGCTGGGAATGGAGCCACCATTTGACCCAGCTATTCCCCTTCTTGGTCTATTCCCTAAAGACCTAAAAAGAGCATGCTACAGGGACACTGCTACATCGATGTTCATAGCAGCACAGTTCACAATAGCAAGACTGTGGAACCAACCTAGATGCCCTTCAATAGACGAATGGATAAAAAAAATGTGGCATTTATACACAATGGAGTATTACTCTGCATTAAAAAATGACAAAATAATAGAATTTGCTGGGAAATGGATGGCATTAGAGCAGATTATGCTAAGTGAAGCTAGCCAACCCCTAAAAAACAAATGCCAAATGTCTTCTTTGATACAAGGAGAGTAACTAAGAACAGAGTAGGGACGAAGAGCAAGAGAAGAAGATTAACATTTAACAGGGATGAGAGGTGGGAGGGAAAGGGAGAGAGAAGGGAAATTGCATGGTAATGGAAGGAGACCCTCAGGGTTATACAGTGGAGGGGGTAGAGAGAGAGGAGGGGAGGGGAGGGGAGAGGTGGGGAGGGGGGAGGGTGGAGGATGAGAAAGGCAACGAAGCACAACAGACACTAGTATGGCAATATGTAAATCAATGGATGTGTAACTGATGTGATTCTGCAATCTGTGTATGGGGTGAAGGTGGGAGTTCATAACCCACTTGAATCAAAGTGTGGAATATGATATGTCAAGAAATTTGTAATATTTTGAACAACCCACAATAAAAAATTAAAAAAAAAAGATTATTAACTAATTCTTAGATAATAGGCCAGAAAAGGAAAGTTTTAAATAGCCAATTTTCAGACAGCATTAGTTATATCCCTTCAGTGCAAATGATTATTAACCAAACTTTGATTTTTAAATAAAGATCTATCAGAAGTAAAATTAATAGAAGTCTTCATGAATTTTGATAGGAAGGGATGTTTATTTATAGAAAGAAGTCTTGAGACTTTTTCCCTGAAATTGGCCTTTTTGGGAAGATGCTCAGCTGTGTTTTTCAAATGATTGAAAGGATTCATTTGAAAGGACTGCAGGCCCTGTGCTTTTCAATTTGTTGGCTAGGACTTTCTGTATTGGGACCAACAAGTCAAATCCATGGTTTCTGCTCTCTTGACAGAAAAATCTTTCATGACAAAGGAAAATCATTGCTGTAGAATTTCAGATCTCTCGTACTGAGCTTCAAATGGCAAACATTTACAGGCCATATGGCAAAGTCTGCTTTCTGTTAGATCTTGTTGGTCATTTTCCCTTTCAGCTCTCAGTGAGTATAATCCAAGATTCTACTCAACAGTGAGCCACATCAAATCCCTGAGGATGTGATCAAACCCGAAGCCTATCTATTGTGTCTGAAAAAAATGTGATGCAGTATTACTATGGCTCAATTATAATTTTATGTCCACAATCAAGTTGTAATTGAAAGGTTCCTTTCATTAAAATATAATTTTAAAATATGGGTTCTAAGTTATTAGTAAATTTGGTATATTATGATTCCTAGTTTGGTGATTTAAAAAAACATTCTTAAGGGAGTTCTTTATATGTGATTCAAAGTTTCCCACTAGAACCCACAATTAGATTTTTGAGGAACAGGGCATAAAAATTTCTTAAAATACTTATTGAAAATATAAACTTGGTTTTGGCAAATTTGCAGTCATAGAATATTTGTAGATTATGAGTATTACTTAAGATAAATAAATGTATAATATTACTTGAAAGATTGGTTTTCTGATTTTAATAAATTTCTTTTTCTGCATTTCTAATGTTTACCTAATACAGAACGATCAACTATTCAAAATAGCATTTTATGTATATATATTAATCTGTTTCTCATTACTATAATGGAACATCTGAGGCAGGATAGCTTTGTTAAAAGAGGTTTATTTAGCTCACAGTGTTGAAGATTCAAAAGCATGATGTCAGCATCAGCTTGACTCTCATGAGGACTTCATAGTATCATAGCAAGTGTGTGTGCAGGGGGAAGAGATAATACCTTGAAATAGGAAGCCAGAGAGAGATTCAGGGGGTCTGGAGTAGGCTTCTGTAATAAATCGTGCCCACAAGAGTTCATCCCAGAGGATCCATATTCCCTTCTAAGAACAGTGCCCCAGCCAAGGGCAATTTCTATTACATGTTCCCTATGTGGTGGTGTGCTGCACCCTTTCACCCTGTCCTTCTTTTCCTCCTCCTCCTTCTTCATAATCATTGTTATCCTCATTGTTGTCTCATGTTTTCTTGAGATATTATAGATTGGAAGGGTAAAAATATATCTTGAAAATCCTAAGGAAAAAAAATCTAATAGTTCCTTTAGGAGGCAAATGTATTTCTTCAGGGATTTGGGAGATGAGAATTATGAAAAGTACTTTTTGATAGAGTTCATATAGCAACAGGACTCATGATATCTATTGACTGTTCTTAGACTCAATTTACATTTTGCCCCTTTGTTTTTTTTATTTTTTTAAAAAAACCATATTCCATTTTGCCCCTTTGTTTCTTGCTCTAGTCAGGTATGCAGGCATTGCTATAGCTCATAGTTCAACTGACAAATACTAACTCAAAGCCTTATACAATGCATCTCAAAATCATCCATCCTCAGAGAAGAAAAGGATTGTATTTATACCCTGGTTCTTTGCTTTTATTGATTAAATGGCACTTCATGGACTTCTGAGTTGCAAATATACATCAAAAGTAAATATAATCTGATCATCTTAGGAGAGGCTGGGATAAGAATATTAAGCCCAAGAGCATCTGAAGTAATGCATAGGTGTCCAATATAACAGTTAAGTAAAATAGTGAGATAATTATTAGATAGTGAGTTATATAAGAAAAGAAAATACAAAACATTGTGATAAAAGTAATTTTGAATACTCCATTATTGTCAATGACATTTAATGTTTCTTTTGGTTACCTTCAACTAGAAAACATTTAGGCCCTGGGGAGTATGTTTGAGCATATGTTTCTGTAGAAAATTCAACTTGTTTCCCATTGAAGCCATGGACTCAATTATGAGTAAAAGTACTTTTTATAATATGTGTTACTCAACCCCATTCTCCAAATCTGATCCATTTCAAGATGGTATGTATGCCTGGGGTATTTGTTTACTGGTTAACAATGCATTTTAGGTTTAGTTAGCTTCGAATTATAAGAAGCACTTTTAAACTCAACAAGTGAGGGAATTAACCAACTGATAGTGCTCTTAAAATAGTCCAATTATAATAAAAGATGTATAGAACTTTTTATTAGATAATAAAACATAGACAGTTCTTTTCCTGAAAGGCAGATATCATAACAAATTCTATTGAGCTTAAAAGATTACAGTTATTGTCATATTGATATAATTAATGCCTATTATGAAATGACTATAAATTAGGATAATATAAATATGTCCTTATATCACACAATGCTATCTCTTCCATAATTGCAAAATTACTTGCTGAGTTATTTTCAACTTTATCCCCCAAATACACATATTTATTAGCCCACTTTCATAGAGACTCACAGCCTCCATACCAAGAATGATCATCTTTCTGAAGCTGGTTAAAGTCTTAAAGCAAATGAAAACCAGTATTTACAGTATTTTGATGACCAAGTTCTCTCTTCTGCACCTTTACTCTTGAACATTAACCAAAAATCTTGAAAAACATTTGTCCTGATTATCAGCAGTATAGGTTTTATATATTTATTTTTTGGGGGTACCAGGAATGAATCCAGGGGGGCTTAACCACTGAGCACATCCCCAGCCCTTTTTATATTTTTTTTATTTAGAGACAGGGTCTTTCTAAGTTGCTTAGGCCTTCATTAAATTGCAGAGACTGTCTTTGAACTCAAGATACTCCTGCCTCAGCCTCCTGAGTGCTGGAATTATAGGTGTGCATCACGGTGCCTGGCAGCAATATAGGTTTTAGAAAAGACTGAAGAGTCTCTCTAATTTTTCAGTGCCCTTTGAAATATTGTTCTGAATATTTGTTCCATTGAAGGTAGACTGTAGGTTGATACCTATCCATTAATCATATAAAAGGATAGGATATTTTAAACCAAGATCATTTATAGCTTATCAAAGTAAGAATTTATATTTGGAAAAGTATAAAATTAAAACAAGAAAAATTATTTAATTACTTATTATCTCATAAAATGTAAATAATTTTAATTGGTTAACTAAAACAATCTGTTATCTTATTATTTATAAAACTTGTTCAACATTAAAAGCTGGATATCTAAGCTTCTTGTAAATGTTAATATGCTCAAAGACCTTTGTTATGTCCACTTCTCATTTGAATTTAGAGGAAAGAAGATTATTAAACCTAATATTTTTCTTAGGAAAATGAGTATAGTTATTACCATTTGAGATCTGGCTTCTACACATTCACAATTATGTGTACTTTCTGTGCAATTTCTCATAACACTCTTTGACACATCGCAGTTAGCTTTGAATCAAACTTGGAGTACACTGGTAAAATATTATTTTAAAATTAACACATTGTGCAGTTAAATAGTTTCAAAGAGCTACTAGAATTTTTAGAATTAATTTTTAAAATTCATACTTCTGGAATGCTGGATTTTCAAAAGCATTGTGTTTTATTATATTAAGGTGAAAATAGATTTATAAATGTTTCTGAGGCATGACTTAAAATATGAAAAAAGAAACTAGCTGAGGTTTATTTTTAAAATGTATGGTCTAAAGAATGCTTTTAAAGAATCTGTTTCTCTAGAATAAAACTTTAAAATAAAAGAGACTACCAGGAAAGATTTTTCCACTTGATTTTGACTCCATACACTCTGCTGAGTACTTTAAAAACTATTAAGAATGTCTGAGGGAGGGAGTAACAGGAACAAGATTTATTCTTCTATCTTAAGCAACTGAAAAAAACCCAGACAAAAATATATGAAAAAAATGGATTTAGATATTGGAAACCAAGCAACTTGTGGAGTGAGCCCTAAGAGATGCTGTTCTAGCTGCAAGTATCCTAGCTGACTGAATGAGTGGCACTGCCAGCCAGGAAGAGAAACTCTCTAAAATCCCAGGATTCTCTTCAGATCAAAGAGACAGTTTGAAGTGGCCACAAAAGATAAACTTGGGAGTGCTAAAGAGAAGAAAGCTGCTCAGAGTGAGACTGAGATCTGGAGTGGAGTTTTTAGCTGAGTATGGATCAACACCTGCATGTGAAGGAAGTACAGAAGGCTAGGAAAGACCCTCTAGAAAGGATCAGCACATGATCCCTGAAGTTCAAACTTGGTTGGGTATCATTTGTGTTGCCATGGCCAACATGGAAAGAACTAATACATGGGATAGTGATTTAGAGTCCTAAGCTGGACATTGCATCAGTTATGGAATAAAATGAGTAGATCAGGGGTTGGCAAACTATAGCCCACATATCAAGTCAAGCCTGAGATCTGAGCAAGGAATGGGTTATAACTTATTAAAGGATTGTAAAAGAAGACAAAAAAGGAAAAGGGAACTAAGAAGAAGAAGAAAAAGGAAAAACAGCAAAAGGAAGCAAAAGAAGGAGGAGGAGGAGAAGGATGAAGGAGGAGGTGGAAAAGAAGGAGAAGTAGCTGAAGAAGAGAGAGGAGGAGGACAGTGATGATCACCTGAGACCTCCACTGCAGTCTTGGGGTACCCCAAGCTTAGGAGTCAGCTAAGCTTTGTTTCAGTAACTAAGTTTTAGGTAATTTGTTAGGCAGCAATACAAAGAGGAAACACAAATACAAAGAGGAAACACTTCCTAACTTATTCTACCAGGTCAGCATTATCCTGAAACACATTATGTGAAAAAAACTAAGTGCAGAGCAATATCCCTGGTAAATATGGGTGGAAAATATTAAGTCAAATACAACAGTATATAAAAATAACAATATATCTTGACCAGGTAGCATTTATGCAAGAAATAAAGACTAATGTTTGAATATCAGTGATAAAATTCACTGTACTGAAAGTCTGCAACAGAAAAACCACATAATCATTTCAATTGATGCAGAAAAATCTTTTGACAGAATTAGTATTCATTTATGATGGAAAAAATATCTCCGTAAATTAAGAATTGGAGGGATTTTTTTAAAATCTGATAACTGGTAACTTCAAAACAAACAAAAACAAAACACAAAAAACCTACAGCTACCATTATATATGGTTAGATTAAATTCTTGTATCTATAGGGAACAAGGCAAAGATGTGTGCTCACACCACTTCTGTTCAACATTAAAGTCCTAGCTGGCACTATCAGGCAATAAATAAAGGCATGAGGGTAAAGAATATCAACATTCCTAAATAAGTGAGCATAGGGATAGCAAATACTTTTGTTTAATGAAACCCTAATTTGTTTCTACTGAAGATGAATGTAGTTGTCCTTTATATTTGCATGTTTAAATTTCTTCTTCCTCATTAGATAAAATTAAGAGGTAAATGAACTTCATACTGGTACTTTGCCAAATCAACTTTTTCCCCTTTCTTCTACCAGTAAGTGCATTTGAAAGGCTGATGTCAAATAATGTCAATGTTATATAGATTATTTCATAAATCCTGTTAATATTGATCAAATAAGTATTTTTATATTCTTATGTGGCAGTTAGCCTACTAATTTTTTTGGCTAGCACTATAGTATCCTAGTATATTCTTATAGACATAACAACTGCCAGGAAAATGTTTGGCCAGACCTCATTCAAGTAAGGAAAGGATATTCATGATTATGTGACATGTATATTTAGAATATAATATTTCAAGTTAGATTTGGCAAGAAAACAGTCATGCACTAAAACATGTGAGATATCTTGAGTACTTTTGGAAAAACCCTCAAAGGAAAATAATTTAAGAGTTACTAACATTTCTCTTAGCTCTGACTTCTCAATAAACTTTTGGTACAACATTTGCATTTTACTTGACTGACTTTCTTTCTACAGAAATGTTCACTAAATATACTTTATTTCCAAGTTTTCTTTGTTGTAAAAGACCAGGTAACTTTTTTTCAAATGAATTCATATGCTGTACACTTAAAATTAACATTTTATATATTCATTACTGTGGTTTTGGGGAATTTTCTCCCAATTATGCAAAATCACATTAGGTACAGATGAGCATGAGATAGCAAATACTTTTTTCATCCATACATGGATAGCAATGAATGTGGAGGTGCACCTATACTTAGAACATTATAATAAATACAATTTCTAATCTACAGTTATAAATATAGGTCATCAGTTGTACTGCAATGCTGCTTTCATCTTATCTTCAAGCTACACACATGGAACCAACCTTGGGAAATGACTTTGAAATCTGACATACAACTTACTAGTTGGGATAACTTCTGTATGGTGAAATTGAAAATAACTATTTGTACAGTAAACTCGAACTATGATGAAAAAAAATCCAGCTGGTATGATTTTAATTGTTTGACTCCTCAATCTTATAGTAACTTATGTCTAAACCAATTCCACTTGGTTTTAGTTAATAAAAAATGTACCCAAATTCATGGGAACATTAAGACTAGGATCATTAAAGTATTGGTAACTGTTGCAAATATTAGAGACTATGGACATTGTAGGGAGGACTTGAAAAGGCTTTCTGGAATGGAGAGTGGAAGGTGAAAGGTCAAACTCACTTATCTTTCCTCTGTATTGTATGTTTCTGGAGACAGATCTTTAGTTCCAGTAACATTACTCAAGAATATGCCTGGGGAGTCTATTCTTCTATGAATTGATGCCAAAACAGCTTGGGAAACAGCTGGTGATAATTCTGGCTGCATTCCCCCGCTCAACAGCTGATGTTCAGGAGCAGGGAGGCAATGGAGTGGGTGTGTTCTGAGCCATGCCATTGCTGCTTCCCCTACAGCTGCTTCTGCTCCCACACTAAGGAGCAGATTGGAAGGCTGGAAGGCTGGCTTCCTAGAAGTGGCCTCCAAGGGAGGACAGACCTATAGCTTTAGGTCCTAGGGGAAAAAAAAAACAACAACAATGTTTTTGGCATGTAGAAGTCCAGGGGCCATAGTAGAAAAGACAAAGTACTTCTTTCATCTGCAGAAGAACTCTTAGTTAAGAGACACTATAAGGATCTAGTCTTTTAAAATGGAACAATGAAGTAAGCATAAAATTTGGTGAATTATCACATAGGTATAAAATCTCTAAATTCACATAGTTTTCATTGGTTATTTTAAACAAGTTATCCTTTCTTAACTCTGGATCTTATTTTTTGGAATTTCCAAGATAGTTGCTTCATCTATGGATATTATTGTCTACTTACCACTGTAATAGTCTAACATAGAACCCCCACTCCCCACCTTCCCAACTAGAATTTTTGAGACATGAGTTCTAGTCTCAACTTTACCAATATCTAATGTGACTTCAAGCAAATTGGGTTATTTCTAATTTATAGCCTCATTTTCTTAGTGTAAAATAAGAGCAATAGGTTCTATCTGAAGTCTCTTGGGCTGATATCAGTACATTGCAATCATAATGTTGGATTAAAGTAGAATGAGTTTAATACCTCTTAATAACCTTTCACACATTTAAAGAATGCACCTGTATCTATCCTATATATTTCCTCCTTTAAGCTCATATTCTCTTTTTAAATTTTTTTCTTCTTCTAGTGACTCAGTTTTAGCTCAACAAGTCTGAACATGCTCAAGAATATCAAATTGCATCTTCAACTGTAGCTTCAAAATTATACATAATGTTGCAGATGTGGTTTGGTCAATTCGGAGTAGCACTTATTTTTTGGCAGTTGCATAATTCTTCTGATTTCTGTTGAGTTTGAAATCAACCCAAATCACTAAATTATTTTAACATATTGTTACTTTTCAGTATGGTCTCCCCTAACCTCCTTTGTTTGTTACATTTATATCAATCTTTTTTCCACTTATGTGCAGATATTTTACTTACATACCCAATCTACATTTTATGAGGAACAGAAAGCTTTGTTTACAGCACAAATGTTGATGTTTGAATCCTGATTTTTCTAGCTTTGGGACACTATTAAAATCAGTTATAAGCCAAGCACAGAGGCACACACCTGTAATCCCAGAGACTTGGGAGTCTGAGGCAGGAGGATTGCAGATTTGAGACCAGCTTCAGCAATTTAGTAAGACCCTAAGAAATTATTGAGACCCTGTCTCAAAATAAAAAATAAAAAGGGCTGGGGATGTAGCTCAGTAGTAAGGCTTACCTGGATTCAATCCCCAGAGTAAAAAATGGACAAATAAATAAATAAAGTCATAGGTTCTTAAAGTCCTGATTTTATTATATGTAAAATATATCTACCTAGTATTTTTATGCGAGGTTTTCATAGAGTACATGTGTTTACAACCCTTATGATAGTGTCTGGAACCTAGAGAGTGGTTGGTGAGGAATAGTCATTATTATTGCCTGGACTCCATTTTCCATCAAAGAGACTGATAACTAAGCCATTTGTATTTCATCTAGGCCTATGATCAAAGTTTTACAATGAAAAGGGCTGATGTGTAAATCTAAAAGTAGAGTACTAATGATATCTAGCCAAGAAGTGAATCTTTTTTGTGTTTTTCATTCAGTATTCCTTGGGGCATATTATTCAACCACACAATGTCCACCTAATTTTATTATTTTCCGGACCTCATATCTTCATTCTGTCCACAGGAAAAATGTAAAAGAATTAAGGTTATTTTGACCTACTTTATTCGCTAATGCTATTCTGGTTTCAGGTGATTGCCAATTTCCTTTCTAAGATCTCACTAATAATATTGTAATAATTTGTTCTCAAATCTTGTCCATATCCATGTCTGGTTTACTGACACTGTTATACCATGGAGTTATCTTTATTCTCCATTTTCAGTCATTGGTTTGGTATACCATCAGCCCCAAAAGACTATTGCTGGTGGTCAAATGATTTATTCCTGCTGTCTTCTTATTCACTTGGGCAGTTATTAGCCAGGTCAGATTTACCTTTGAGAAAATTTAAGTGGTCCTTGCTATATGCTAACTTGAGTTTTAAATTTGTTACCTTTTTTTCTTTAATGTTATATAGTCTTAATATTTATTTCTTCTTTTTTCCATTCAGAATAATTTTGTCTTGAGAAGCTTGGGAACTTCTTTAGGAAACCACTATGAATTGTTTAGGATGCTTTTGGATGCCCATAATAGAAAATCCAATCCAATGGAGGTAATTGGAAAACAGCTAAATAGGCTAAGGACAATATGGCTCAGATATTTTTGGAGATAGTGATTCAAACACTGTTTCAGACCCAACTTAACTCTTCTTTATGGTCTCTTGTTTCCTCTCTGACACTGACCCCATTTGCAGGTATTTACTCTCTTATATAATAATGTTTGTGGCTCCAGCTGTCGTCCTCTCAAGTCCAGTGGAAAGAAACATCTGGCTTTCTGGCAATTTTCTGGTATCTCATTGACTGTGCTGGAGTTACGGGATCATCCCTGAATCTCTCCCTATGAGCAGAAATGTAAGGTGCTATTCACCATGCTTGAGTGTCTGCTACCTCCTGGGAAAGGTATCAGGGTCTAGGACATGCCACCCCCAAATACCGCAGCTTGGTGTTTGAAAAAACAAAAGCAGGAAGGTGACTCTTACCTTCCTCTTCTCACTTTTACCCTGAGCAGGCTATAAACTCTACCTTAGTTTCCTCTGAAGTAGATCACAAGACACTAATTCTGTAGGCACCCTTCTTAGGCCTTGGGGAAAGGAAAATCCTTATCTTTGAAGCAAAGGAGCTGAACAAACAGACGTTGAGAAGGTCCACCTAGTTTATTACCATTAGATCAGAAATATCTCAGTCAAACAATAAGATGTGTAAATATGACACAAGGAGACTAAAGTAACAGGATGGACAAAGATATGTCATCTTAACTATAGTTTATAGCAAACTGGAAAGGCCATGTTAACATCAGAAAAAACATATTTCAAGGAAAAGAGTACTACTAATAAGAATGGTTACTTTGTAATGATTTTATGATTCATCATGAGGACTTAATGTCAAATTTTTATACCCATAACAGAGTTCAAAATATCTGAAGTAAAATGATTAGAATTACAAGTAGAAATAGTCAAATATACAAATAATTTTATAAATTTTGATAATATTTTCTCAACTATTGATAAAATATGTAGACAAAGTCAGTAAGCAAATAGATTAGATCAAGTAACTTGATCTGGCACCTCCAACACACACTACACAACAAAAACACAATACACATCATTTTCAAGTGCACACTAAATGTTTGATGAAATCAATCATGTTCTGGGTCATAAATAAGTTGCTTTTTTTTAAGCATAAAGTGATTCAAATCATATATTGCCCATTTTTCTCGGAACAATGGCATTACATTAAAAATCAGTGATTAAATACTCCATTAAAAATCTTATATATTTCAAAACTAAATAACACACTACTATAGCCCATTGGTCAAAGACAGAATTATGTGGGTAATAAGAACATTTTTTTGCACCTAATGAAAATAGAAATATAAAAAATCAAAATTTGCAGGATGTTCTACAGTAGTACTAAGAGAAAAAATACAGCAAAAAAGTAAAAAGTATTTTAGAAAGAAAAGTCTTAAATCAATGACCTTAGCTTCCTTCTTATGAAAATAATAGATATCTAAGCAGAAAGAAATTAAACAGAAAAAAGAAAAGCAATGGAGAAAATTAATGAATTAAAAACCTAGTGCTTTAAGATCAACAAAAGTGGTAAGCCTCTAGCTGACTTAGCTAATATCCAAAGTGACACACATGGGGGGAAAAAACAGCTTTCAGATATTAAAAGATAATAAGGGAATATTATGAGCATGATGCTAATAATTTGACTGCTGAAATAAATTCAATGAAGCTACCAAAGCTTATTCAAAAAAAGTGGGTAATATGAACATTTCTGTATCTATTAACAAAATTTAATTTGTATTTAAGTAACACTCCCACATGGACAACTGTAGGCCTAGATGGCTTCACTGGTAAGTTCTACCAAATACTTGAGGAAGAAATAATAAGAGTTTTACACCAATTTTTCTAAAAAATTGAAAAAGAAGTACTACTTTCTAGCTTATAAAATGCTAGCATTAGTTTGCTATCAAAACTAGAAAAAGACATAAAAAAAATCCAAACTGCTTATGATTATAGATGTGAAATTTGAAAAAATATGTTAAGTGTAAAAATATAAACAAATAACAATGCATTGAGACAACAAGGTTTATCCCAAGATTACAAGGTAAGTTTAATATTTGAGATTCCATCACTGTAATTCACTACATTAACAAAAAAGGGAAAAATGTTTATCCCTTTGAACACAGATTGAACATTTTCTGAACAACCACATTCTGTTTTTCCAATTGTTTTCTTAGTTTCTCTGAATTCATTACTTTAAGACTTTTTTCTTTGTGTACATTTCATTTTCAGACATACTTATTAACCCTTTTTTACATACTGCTTCTAAATGAAGACATTTCATTTTTTTAGTTTTTTCTTTTTTTCTCTTCATCTCACTCCATTATTTTAGTACCCTATGTTGGTGTTTCGTTTTTTAAGTTATTATAAATTCATTTGTTCAGATCTTTCATAGTACAAAGTAATTGTGAGACATATCCTTCTAATTTCATTTTTCTTTAAGAAAATTTTTTTTTCGTAAACAGTATTTCTATTTAAATCTCCACTTGCCAAAATAGCCCTGGACAGAAGAGCTAGAACTAGTAGGCAAGGTAAATGAGGTACTCATGTTGGGTACAAGATTTAAGGGTGCATTAAAAAAAAAAAAACTAACAAATTACAATAAATAATATTTTAGTAAGATATTCTTTCAACTAAAAAGTAATGAAAAATCCATGATAATCAAAATATTGAAATTTTAAATAAAGACAGAATTAGTAACAGAGCTGTGCCAAGCCATATTGGAGCCTGAGGCAAAGGAAAAATCAGTAATGCTAATCCTGTGGTTATTTTTTAAAATTTAGTCATTCTGGTGACCATGTAATGGTATTTTATTCTGGTTTTAGTGGGTTTGCCTTAAATTTCTCTGAAAACTAATGATTTACCTTTTCATACATTTACTGGACATTTGGATTTCCTCTTTTGTAAAATATCAAAAAAATTGCTTATTTTTTGTTTATTTTTCTTTTGGGCTTCTTATTATGAATTAAATAAATTCTTTATAAATTTTAAAATATAAGAATGATTTTAATTATGTTGTTGCCAATTTCTTTATTCATTTCTCACTTGTTTTTATTCTGAAATTCTTCTGATAAACTGAAGCTTTTAATTTGTGAAAAATATGTCAATATTTTCCTTTGTGATCTGTACTTTATATAAGTTATTCAAGAAAATTTTTGCTATCCTGAAGTTTTTATTAATTCAGTATTATATTTTAATGTTAAATGCATTAAACTTTTATTTTAGTATACAATTCATATACACAAGCACAAAAATTTTATTGTTAAAATTAGATGAATTACTAAAAAGTGAAGAGAGTATATATAATCACCACCAAGCCAAAATCAGAACCACAAGAATCCCACTTCATATATTCCTCCAGTAATTACCCTTTCTTTTTTCCTAAAAGTTACCACTATCCCAACTTACATTTTAAAAAATGATACCTAAAAACTACCATGTGCTGTTTCAATATATGTATACATTGTGTAATGTTTAAATCAGATTAAACCTATTATCAAACATTGATCATTACTTTATGGCAAAAGCATTAAAGAATCCTTTCTTTCAACTTAAAAAAAAATACACACAGTACATTATTGTTTTCTATAGTCGCCCAAACTAAGCAGTAGCATATGAGAACTTCTTGGTCTTATCTAATTCTAATTTAGTACCCATTGATCAAGCTTTTCCCTACCATTCCTCGTCCTAGTCTCAACCTCTGGAAACTATTCTGCTCTGATCTATGTGATCAATTTTTTTTAGGTTACACATATGAATGAGATCAGGGAGTACCTGCCTTTTCTGCCTGTTTTATTTTAATTAACATAATGATCAAAGTTCAATCTATGTTGTTGCTAATGACAAGATTTCATAATTTTTATGGCTGAATAACATTCCATTGTGTGTATGTACCAAATTTTCTTTATCTATTCATCAACTGACGGAAACTTGGGTTGATTCCATTTCTGAGTTATTGAGAATAAATATGGGAGTTCAGATGTCTTTTCAACATACTGATTTCTATTTTCTCTCTTTCTTTTCATTTTCTTTCTTCCTTCCTTCCTTCCTTCCTTCCTTCCTTCCTTTCTTTCTTTTTCTTTCTTTCTTTCTTTCTTTTTTTTTTTTTGATGTATACCCAGAAGTAGGATTGCTGGATCATACACTAATTCAATTTTTAACTTTTTGATGAACCTCCAAACTATTTTCCACAATGGCTGAACTAATTTACATTCTCACCAGTATTGTATGAGGGTTCCTTTTTTTCCACAACCTTGCTAACACTTGTAAAATTACATCTTTTTTTTTTAAAGAAAAGCTGCATTTTAAGAAATTTATTTATTTATTCTAATTTGTTATACATGACTGCAGAATGCATTTCAATTTATAGCATACATTAGAGAGCACAATTTTCCATGTCTCTAATTGTACACAAAGTAGAGTCACACCATTCGTGTCTTCATACATGTACCTAAGGTAAAGATGTCCATCTCATTCCACTACCTTTCCTACCCCCAATTTCTCCTCCCTTCCCCTCCCCTGTTTGCCCTATCTAAAGTTCCTCCATTCTTCCCATGCTAGCCCCCCCCCAACCCTATTATGGATCAGAATCCATATATCAGAGAAATCATTCAGCCTTTGTTTTTTTTTGGGGGGGATTGTCTTACTTTACTTAGCATGATATTCTCCAACTCCATCCATTTACCTGCAAATGCCATGATTTTATTCCCTTTTAATGCCGAGTAATATTCCATTGTGTGTATATACCACAGTTTCTTTATCAATTCATCTATTGAAGGGCATCTAGTTTGCTTCCACAATTTAGCTATTGTGAATTGTGCTGCTATAAACATTGATGTGGTTGTGTCACTGTAGTATGCTGCTTTTAAGTCCTTTGGGTATAAATAGAGGAGTGGGATAGCTGGGTCAAATGGTGGTTCCATTCCAGTTTTTCCAAGGAATCTCCATACAAATTGGTCCAGATTGGTTGGACCAATTTTCAGTACCACCAGCAGTGTATGAGTGTGCCTTTTCCCCCTCAACCTTGACAACACTTATTGTTGTTTGTGTTCTTGTTTCTGCCATTCTGACTGGAGTCAGAAGAAATCTTAGAGTAGTTTTGATTTGCATTTCTCTAATTGCTAGAGTTGTTGAACACTTTTTCATTCATTTGTTGATTAATTGTGCATCATATTCTGAGAAGTGTCTGTTCATTTTCTTGGCCCATTTATTGATTGGATTATTTGTATTTTTTGGTGTTAAGTTTTCTGAGTTCTTTATATATCCTAGAGATTAGTGCTGTATCTGATGTGTGTGTGGTAAAAATTTGCTCCATTTGTAGGTTCCCTTTTAACCTCATTCATTGTTTCTTTTGCTGAGAAGAAGCTTTTACATTTGCATCCATCCCATTTATTGTCTTATTAAGGAATTGGGGCCTAATTTGATATGATGAAGATTTCCTACTTTTTCTTCTATTAGACATAGAGTCTCTGGTCTAATTCCTAGGTCCTGATCCACTTTGAGTTGAATTTTGTGCAGGGTGAGAGATAGGGACTTAATTTCATTTTGTTGCATATGGATTTTCAGTTCTCCCAGCACCATTTGTTGAAGAGGCTATCTTTTATCCAATGTATGTTTTTGGTGCCTTTGTCTAATATAAGATAACTTTAATTATGTGGGCTAGTCTCTGTGTCCTCTAGTCTGTACCATTGGTCTACCAGTCTATTTTGGTGCCAATACCATGCTGGTTTTCTTACTATTGCTCTGTAGAATAGTTTAAGGTCTGGTATAGTGATGCCATCTGCTTTATTCTTCTTGCTAAGGATTGCTTTGGCTATTCTAGGTCTCTTATTTTTCCAAATGAATTTCATGATTGATTTTTCTATTTCTATGAGGAATGTCATGGAATTATGATTGGAATTGCATTAAATCTTATAGTGCTTTGGATATTATGGTCATTTGATAATATGAATTCTTCCAATCTAATAACAAAGGACATCTTTCCATATTCTAAGATTTTCTTTAATTTCTTTATTTAGTGTTCTGTAGGTTTCATTGTAGTGGTCTTTCACCTCTTTTGTTAAGTTGATTCCCAAGTATTTATTTTATCTTATTTTTTTGAGGCTACTGTAAATGGGGGTAGTTTTCCTAGTTTCTGTTTCAGTGGATTTGTCACTGATGTACAGAAATGCCTTTGATTTATTTTATATCCTGCTACTTTGCTGAATACATTTATTAGTTTTAGAAGTTTTCTGGTGGAGTATTTTGGATCCTCTAGATATAGAATCATGTTGTTGGCAAATAGTGATAGTTTGAGTTTTTCTGTTCCTATCTGTATCCCTTTCTTTGTCTAATTGCTCTGTCAACTGTTAGGAACTGTTTCTACTAGAATGAGGTGATTATCTCATTATGGTTTTGATGATTTCCATGATGATGAACATTTTTTTATATAACTGTTAGTCATATGTATGTCTTCTTTTGAGAAATGTCTATTTAATCTGTTGCTAACATTTTAATAAATCAATTTATTATTTAGCTATTGAGCTCTTTATATATTCTGGATATCAACCCCTCATAAGATGTATAGTCTGCAAATAGGTTTTCCCTTTCTTTAGGTGTCTCTTCACTTTGTTGATTGCTGTTCAGCAATCAGGTGCCTGTTTTTACTTTTGTTACCTGAGTTTTGAGGTCTTATTTAAAAAAAATCTTTGCCCATTCCAGTGCCTTCAAGAGTTTCCCCTATGTTTTCTGCTAGTAGTTTCACAGTTGATTTTTGTATGTGGTAAAAGATAGAGGTCTTGTTTCGTTCTTCTGCATAAGGATATCCAATTTTACCAACACCATTTATTGAAAAGACTGCACTTTCTCCAAATGTGTTCTTAGCAAATTTGTCGAAGATCAATTGGATGTAGTTTTGTGGTTTTACTCCAAGAGTCTCTAGGCTAGTTCACTGGTCTCTATGTCTGTTTTACGTCAATGCCATATTTACAATATCTTTGTAGGATATTTTGAACTCAGGTAATGTAATACAATCTAGCTTTTTTCATTTTCCTCAAGATTTTATTGGTCATTCAGATTTTGTTTATTTATTTTATGGATTCATACAAATTTTAGGATTTTTTTTTCAAGTTCTGTGAAGGAAGTTATTGGTATTTTGACAGGAATTGCATTCAATCTGTAGATCACTTTGAATAGTATGGACATGTTAAGAATTTTGAGTCTTCTAATCTAAGAACTTGGATGTCTTTCTATATTTTTGTGTCTGCTTAAATTTATTTCATCAATGTTTTATAATTTTCATTGTAGAGATCTTTTACATCTTTGGTTAAATTTACTCCTAAGTTTTTTTTATAGCTCTTGGAAATGGATTGCTTTCTTGATTTCTTTTTTAGATAATTTACTATTGGTATATAGCAATGATACCAAGTTTTGTACGTCTGTTTTGTCTTCTGCAAGTTCTGCTGAATTTGTTTATTAGTTATAGGTTACATCTTTGGGTTTTCTATATATAAAAAATCATGTATAATCTGCAAATAGTGACAAGTTAATTTTCCAATTTGAAAATGCCTTATTTAATTGTTTTTTTATTGCCTGATTGTTCGGGTTATGACTTCCAGTATGATCAGCATGATGTTGAATGAAAGTGGTAAAAGTGGACATCCTTGTCTTGTTCCAGATCAGAGAGATAGCTTTTTGCTTTCCCCATTTAGTGTGATGTTAGCTGTCATATACATACATACATACATACATACATATATATCCATTATTTTACTGAAGTATGCTCCTTTTATACCTA